>NC_084465.1:52331863-52644363 GCF_027409185.1 Cynocephalus volans | reverse complement strand
TTTTATATGCCCTATGTCAGGTTGAAAAACTTCTATTCTTACTTTCAAATTTCAATAATAAATGGGTCTTAGGTTTCATCAAATACTTCTGTATCTGTTGAGGTGATCATGTAGTTTTTGTCCTTTATTCTAGTAATATGGTGTAATACATGACATGATTTTTTGATGTTGAAGTAATTTTACATTCCTGGGCTAACCCCACTTAGTCGTGGTATATAATTCCTTTTGTACATCGCTAGATTCTGTTTGCATATATTTTGTTAAGGATTTGTAACCTGTTCAGGGGAGATTGTTCTGATTTTTTTTTTTTTTCCACCACATGTCTTTGTCTGGCTTTGATGTCAAGATAATACTAGCCTCATAAAATGAATTGGAAAGTGTTCCTTTCCCTTATATTTTCCAAAAAAGTTTATGTGGGATTGGTATTATTTCTTCCTTAAAAGCTTGATAGAATTCACCAATGAAGCCATCTAGGCTGGGCTTTTGTTTGTAGAAAGATTTTTAGTTATTAATTATATTTCTTTTCTTGATATAGATCAATTCCAATTTTCTATTTCTTCTTCAATCAGTTTTGGTAATTTATGTATTTCTAGCAATTTTTATAATTCATCTAAGTTATTGAATTTGTTAGCATAAAGTTTTTAATAAAATTTTATGAAATTATTTTTAACAATCAACTTTAGGATTCACTGGTTTTATGTTTTTCTGTTTTCTACTTCAATGTTTTCTACTCTGGTCTTTGTAATTTTCTCTCTTCTACTTACTCTGTGTTTGATTTACTTTTCCTTTTCTGCCTTCTGCTGTCTTGAAGAATTAATCTAGTTTAATGATTCTAGTTCTCCTTTCTAATAAAAGCATTTAAAGCTCTGGATTTTACTCTAAGCACTTCGTTAGCAGAATTACATCAATTTTGACATGCTATGTTTTCCTTTTTTACTCAGTTCAAAATAATTTCTTATTGCAATTTCTTCTTTGGCCCATAGGCTACTTAGAAATGTGCTATTTGTTCTTCAAAATTTGGGATTCCCCAATTCTTTTTCTGTTGTTGATTTCTAATAATTTTGTTGTGGAAGAAAATACATGCTGTATAATTTCATTCCTTTTAAATGTATCAAGACTTGTATTATGACCTAGTCCCTTGCTTTTTTTAACGATTTATTTTGGAAGGTTTTATATATTAGTTCAAAACATGTATCTAATTATTTTTAATACTTATTTAATTGAATACTGACTAATGGATATTTTTGTTGTGTTTAATCTTTTTCTATTATAAAAAAGACATATTTTTATAATCTATCTGCACTAGAGATATCTAGTATTATTCTAGGTAGTATCCAGATAGATATCTAGATCTAGATAGCATTATTCATTCTTTCTCTTCTTCAACAAATATTTCTTCCATGCTTACTACATGCTAGGCATTTTTTTTTTAGCACTGGAGATAAAGCAATAAACAAAGCCAACCATAACCTTTTTCTCATGGAGCCAACATTATATTGGAGGGAGAAAATAAAAACTAAATACCAACATAAATATGTTCTTTGTTTGTTATGTTTATATCTCCTAGCCCCCTGGAGTTTTATTCTTTTAATACTAATTATATAACCAGTTACTTTACTGAGTTATCTTACTGTTTCTCATATTTTTTTCAGCTCATTTCATGGAATTTGGGGGCATACAATCGTACCACCTAAAAATAACAATCACTTTGCTTCCTTTTTTAAATTTGCATACCTCCAATTTGTCTTATTTAATATATTTGACTGTTATTTCTTAAATAATGTCAATACTAGGGATTATGGAAATTCCTATCTTATTCCTGACTTAAATGGAAACAATCTCATTTTACAATGCTAGACATAATATTGGCTTTTTATTTGAGATTAATATTTACCGTGTTAAGGAAATACTCCTCAATTCCCATTTCATTAAGAATCTTCATCAAAAATAAACAATGAATGTTATCAAATGTTTTTTTTGCATCTGTGGAAATGATGATTATTTTCTCCTTTGACTTATCACTATGATGAATTGCACTAAGGGATTCATTAGTATTGAACTATCCTCCCATTCCTGGAATAAACCATATTAATCTTAACATATTATGATTAAAATGTGCTCCTAAATTCTATTTATTTATATATAATTTTGCGTCATTAGTAAATGACATCAGTCTAAAGTTTTCTTTTTTGGGTTTTATTTTGTTTGCTATCAGATTTTACTATCAAAGTTTGCTGGTGTCATAAAGGTAATCAGTAGTTCTCTCTCTGCTGTGAAACTATTTAATTACCTTGAAGATATAATATAATACATCGTTGAAACTATCTAGTTCTTGTGTGTTGGCTTTTGTTTCTTGTTTGGTTTGGTTTGGTGGGAAGAAGGGTATCCTTTTACAACTTTCTCGATTTCTTTCATAGTAACTAATCTTCTTTGAGTTTCTGCCTTGCCTGGGTTCAGTTTTTATAATGTACGTTTTCCTACAAAATTATCTTTTTCATTCGTTTTTTAAATGTATTTAATACAATTGAATCAAGTATTCTCTATTTTTCTTCCAATTTCTACTTTACCTAAGAGTATTTCTATTATTCTCATTTCTTATTAGTGCTATTTTCTTAATTAGGTTGACTAACAATTTTTCTATTTTAATGATTGGAGAAACAGTAGTTTACTTATAAGTAATTTATTTGCTGATGCTCAGCTTAATATTGAAAAGGGAATCATTACACTCTTTGTCCAAGGAGACTGTTGTTTGATGACTGGAATAAGGCAAATCCAGAGTGATTATCATAATTAAGCCTTATCACATATTTTACTCTTATACATATTAAACTGCAACAAAATCTTCTACTTAATTTGTAAACCTCCAATAAATTGCAGTTGATCAGTTTTTGGAAATTTTCTTTCTACTTCTAGAAAATATGACCCCAGGATTTTTCACTAGATCAGTATATTCCCTTCTTATGCTAACAATATCATAATAACTAGCATGGGTAACACACATATTCTCTTTTTACGTTCAAAGAGAATTCAGAGTATTTGGGAGGCATCATAGATAATATCAGAGCTTTGTTTCAGGGAAAAGTATAAAAATTATGGACAAAGGGAGCTGTGTCTATGTAGAGAATTCTTGCTTTAAAATTTTGAAAAGCATGTATTATCAGAGAAAAACATTGTACCACAATTTGTAAACTGCATACAGAAATTATTAAATGTAAAGCTATAAGAAATATTGGTATTTTTAATAGTGCTAATACTTTTTCTCAAATTTTTTTATTTAGAAATAGCTTCAAATTCACAGAAAAAAAATGCAAGTATAGTACAAAGAACACCATACACCATTTTTACCCCCATTACAGTTAACATTCTGTCCCATTTGTTTTACATGGGGGGGTGTATTTCTGAACCATTTGAGATTAAGTTACATACATCACGTCCCTTTACCCCCAAATATTTTAGTATTTGTTTTATGTTGCTACTTGTTTAGAGAAATATTTAAGCAGCCAGTTAGTTAAAGCTATAAAAGATACTTTTAAAGAAGCACTTAGAATTTGAAAAACACCACAACAAAAGACATAAGAAATTATCAGAACAGATTTAGGCTACAAAAAAAGAGTTAATACTCACCAGTAATAAGGATCTGATATAGGAATATCTCAGACAGAGAAAAGCACTGGTTATTTGAAAAGATTGGTATCCAGAGAGATTAGGTAAAAGTCAAAGTGGATATTCCACATTCAATATCATGTAATCCAACTTTCCACTTGATGTCCACAGAAAAAAAGCTTATATGATAGAACAAAGCAAATAACAAATCCACAGCATGAGTTGTGAGTGACATAACATACCTGCTGCTGTATTAACAAATATGTCATGAAATCTCAGCAAATAGACACAATAAAAGCTGATTCCTCACTCATAATTTCCCGTGCACATGTTACTGGATGGCAGATCTCCTGGAAAACTCTCCTCTATGCAGTGATTCAGGGAACCAGGCTTCTTCTCTCTGGTGGATTTACATGCCATATGACATTGTCATCCCCCACTGGGTCCTCTCTAACCAGCTCACAGATAAAATGAGAACAAAAGACTGGAACAGGAGGCTTAGGGGCCAGCCCTGGAAGGGGCGTACATCACTTTCTCCCACATTCCGTTGGCTGGAACTCAGTTCTAGTTTCTATTAACCATAAGATACTGGGAAATGTGGTATTCCTGTGTGCCCAGGAATAAGAGAATAGTTTGGGGTTGCTTATGTAGTGGACACTCTGCTCTTGATACTCCTTAATGCTGTCTGTGCCATGACCTGCACATCAGGGACATATAAGTACTGATTTTGTCAAATCATAAGATAAAATCTTCTTTATAATGTGATATTGTGATGTGAATTATTTTAGACTTTCGAGGTATACTCAAGCCATTGGTATATGTATTAAAATTCACAAAGTCTCATATATCCCTTCTCAACTTTCATGGATAAAGAAACTTAAATTCAGAGTTAATTGGCTCAATAAATGTAAGAAATCTAAGTAAGTATCAATAACAAGATACCCCATCTTAAGCATGAAAAATGCCATGGATCTCAAGGCATACACCAAATGGGGAAATTGATGCACAGATGACGCTTAGGGTGAGAGAAATGGGATGCTGGAATACTTGCAGAGCTGTCACACCATCATTTAGAAGGAGCAGAAACAGAACTCAAGCCTAAGTCTACTTACTACAATATTAGTGAGTTTTTTCATTATATCAGTTTCTCCAAATCTTATTGGAAAAAGCTTTAATAGATTCTACTTGACTCTGCAGGATTATTATTTATTCATTTAATAGGTATGTGCTGAGGACCGACTGTTTGCCCAGTGCTAGTCTAGGTGCTGGGAATACGGCAATAACCCAAACAAAACCCCTGCCTCAAGAAGCTTACCTCAAAGGAGGAAATTAGACAATAAACAAAGAAATACATGTTAAGGATGATAATGAAGAAAAACTGAGAGACAGAATCAGAGAAAGAGGAGAGCGGTGGGCAAGGAAGACAGTTCTCTTTTAGAAAGAGTGGCCAGGGAAAGATGTCTGTGAAGAGATCTAAAGAAAATAAAGGAGCAAGCTGTGTGACTATCCTGGAGGAAGCATCCCTGGCAGACGGGAAGCCCGGCAGCAGGACTGCGCTTGGTACAGACCAGAAATAGCAAGGAGGCTAATGTGGCTGAAGCCAAGTGGGGAAGAGATGGAAAGGTAGATGAGGTGAGCGAGATTGTCGGCGGTGGAAGGAGGCCAATAATGCAGAGTCTTATGTAGCCGTGCACCATAGGAAGGACTTTAGATTTCCTTCTGAGTGAACTGGGAAGCCTTTGGAGTGATTGAGCAGAGGAATGATACGATTAAGGGCTCACTCTCCCTGCTGTGTTCAGAATGGACTGTTGGGGAGCCAGGATGGAAACAGCAAGTGTCGGCTTTCACAGCAATCCAAAATGAAGAAAACTTGGGGAAGGATGGTAAGAGTGAAGGTGGTAAGAAATGGATTTTGAAAATATTTCAGAGGAAGAGCCATAGGATTTGCTGATGGACAGGTTGGGGGACTTAAGAGAAAGAGAGGAATCAAAGACTGCAAGGTTTTTTGACCTAAGCAACTAGAACGAGTTGCCCTTTTTTGATGTGATGAGCATGGTGGATGAAAATGGGCACGAAGGGCTGGAGAGGGAATCAAGGGTCCAGTCTGAGGCATGTCAAGCTCTTTAGCTCTCCAAGTAGAGGGCTGGTATGAGGAGGCTGGAGACCAAAAGAGAACATCTCAGGAGTGAGTTTGAATAGAGAAGAGAAACATTCTCAGGACAACTGAGGACAGGAAACCTCCTATTTTAAATATCAGAAAGGGAAAGAATGGCCAGCAAAAGGCCAGAAAAGCATGACTTGTGAGGAAGGAGAAGAAACAAGAGCAAGGGGCCTTGGTAGCCGTATGAAGGAAAATATTTCAAGATGGAACTGCTGAACAGTTGTGTCAAGTGCTGAGTCAAATAGGGCGGAGAATTTACCATTGGATTTTGGCAACAGGATGAAATATTGTGAATTAATGGGACCATTCAAGTTAATTGAAAAAAAAAACTCATTTTTTTTTAAATTTGGTTGACTAATTGGTGAGAAATCAATATCAGTGTCTTGGTCACTTGAAAACAAAGCCTCTCTCATGTTTAAATCTGGAAAGTGCATTTATTTGCATGTGCTGTGATTTTATATATGTCTTTGGGGGCTGGACGTGTACACTTTCTCCCTTCACCATTACCTGGACTATCTTTACTTTCTGTCATTCAACTTATGTGAGATCAACTTCCTATCATCAGAAAAACTAATATTGCTATCTGTGCCAATGTCTGAGTTCATAAAATGTTCTGTGGTAGGTTCCAAAAGGAGAAGTTGTTGTATTTCTTAATATTTTAGAACTTATTTTATTTAGTGCTAATGAGGGGGATAATAGCACCCAATGTATCACAGAGATTCTTGGAGACAAGTTACTTTTTCATATCTTTATCATAAAGTTCAAGTACCATTAAAATAAAATTTTAGAATTGCAGTCTCTCTTTAATCCAAAAATTACCCCACTTCACCCCACACCCCCACCCCCCTGCACACATATCAGCCTGGTTAATATACCAACTTGTTGTATTAAAAAATATATCTGTTGGCCATTTCTAAGTATAGATAAAAGAATGGACAGCAGAAGTGTTTTATTGATGGTAAATCCAATACACATGTAACAGAATATAACTGTTAATTATTGATTTAGTATTAACCTTTTATTTACCCCATTTTCTGATTAGAGGATACCTTAAATGCAAAAAAAAGGACATGTTAAGATATACATTTCTCAGAGTCACCAGTAATAATAAAAGTAATTGCTCTCATGGAGACACCCAGGAATAACAATTAAGAGGAACTCCTGGCTTTTAAAATACCTAATTTAAAATAGCTAATTTCCCTCAAGAACAATAACTATATCTTATTTACCATTTTTTTCCTCAGAGCTTGGCATGCACATCTGTTGAATTATTTTATTCTGTTATGACATTAAAGAGAAGAGGACAGTCTCAAAAAAAAATCAGGAAGATGCATGTATGAGTCAAATAATGTAGATTACTGTACAAAAATGGACAGAACTATTTTTCTACTGATTTCCTTCTGTCTGGGCTTTTAAAGCAACCCTAGAATCCCTCAGTTCTCTTTGGTCATGTACCAAATTTTTGCCTAATTTGTCTTTCTTCTTCCTCTTTGTTTATTCCACAAATATGCCAGGTGCTATTGTAAATATGGGGTCATCCAGTGTACAAAGTTCTTGTTCTTATGGAGTTTGCTTTACCTCTAATGGGTAATAACTGATTAGTCCTGTAAATTAACCACCAACTGTGCTAGTTATATGGCTATAAAAGCTTCCATACAACAATGTTCTCACTTAGAAAAAAAAATACACATTAAATTCTGGTGAAGATGGCAGAGTAGTCAGTTTCTGGTGTTACTCTCTCCCACAGAGTGAACAATTTGCAACTATTAAGGAGCAACGACAGAAGATCCTAGATCTGTGCTGGAACAGGCAGGAACCACACACTGTGGGACCCCAGTTCAGGTTGCTCCCCACTGTGTAGAGAGACTTTAGAGCTTCTGGGTCCACACGCCCTAAGCCTGCCAGGCCAGAGAAGGCAGGTGGGGCAGGACTTCTGGCCCAGGCTAGTCCCTGCCACCAGGAGAGACTTAAGAAGCTTGGGGCCCCCACACCCCTAGCCAGCCTTCCCAGAGAAGGCAGGCGGGGTGGGACTTCCAGCCCAGGGTGAGACTTCCATCCCAGGCTGGTCCCTGCTGCTGGGAGAGACTTAAGAGCCTCAGGGCCCCCACACCCTGAGCAAGCTGTCCCAGAAGAGGCAGGCGCAGTGGGACCCCCAGCCCAGGCTAGTTCCTGCTAAGCAGAAGTGGCAGTCCCTTCAGGATCCAAGCCAGACATCAGGGTGAAACAAGTGGACTGTGATACCCCCAGCCACAATGACAAAACACCAAAGGAAAGATACTATAAATATGAAAAATCAAGTAAGTATATCGCCACCAAAGGAAAATAATAACTCTGAAGCTCTAGAGCCTATAGAACAGGAAGTCTTTGAAAGGATACACAAAGAATTTGGAGTAACAATTCTAAGGAAACTAAATGAGATACAAGAAAACTCAGACAACACAATGAAATGAGAAAAAATATAATGGATCTGAAAGAAGAAATGTACAAAGAAACCAATGCCTTAAAAAAGAATGTAGCTAAGTTTGTGAAGCTGAAGGATTCATTCAATGAAATAAAAAACACAACAGAGAGAGTTTAACCAGCAGACTTGAGCAAACAGAAGAGAGAATTTCTGACCTTGAAGACAGGCTGTTTGAATTAACACAGACAGACCAGAAAAAAGAATCCAAAAAATTGAAGAAAATCTAAGAGAGACTACAGACAACCTTAAGCGCCCAAATATCTGAACCATGGGTATTCTGGAAGGGGAGGAAAAAGGAAATGGCATTGAAAACATATTCAATGAAATAATAGCAGAAAACTTCCCAGGAATAGGGAAAGTCACAGATCAACAGATTCAGGAAGCCCAAAGATCCCCAAAGACATTCAACCCAAAAATGTCCTGTCCAAGACAGGTGATAATCAAACTGTCAAAACTCAAAGACAAAGAGAGAATCATAAAAGCTGCAAGAGAGAAGTGGCAAGTCACCTATAAGGGAGCCTCAATCAGAATAACTTCAGACTTTTCATCAGATACCCAAAAAGCCAGAAAAGAATGGGATGATATATTCAAAACACTAAAGGACAAAAATTGCCAGCCAAGAATACTTTATCCAGCAAGGCTATCCTTCCAAAATGAAGGACGAATAGTTTATTTCTCAGACAAACAAAAACTGTGGGAGTTCACTACCATACGCCCAGCCCTACAAGAAATTCTCAAGGAAGTACTGGGTTTGATACCACAAAAACAACCATCACTGCCATGAATACTCAAGAAAGAACAATACCTACCAGCAAAACAAAGATACTAACAAAAGAGAAAAAAATAGTTTATCTATCACCCTAAGAAACCAACAAATACAGAAGACAAACAGAAAATTAGGAAGAAAGGAACAAAAGGTACATAAGACATCTAAACAAAAATCAGTAAAATGCTAGGAGTAAATCAACACCTTTCAATAATAATTCTAAATGTAAAGGTATTAAATTCCCCATTCAAAAGACACAGACTGACTGACTGGATTAAAAAGACGGACCCAACAATATGCTGCCTTCAAGAGACTCACTTGACCTATAAAGACACACATAGACTAAGAGTGAAAGGATAGAAAAAGATATATCATGCAAATAGAAATGAAAAATGAGCTGGAGTAGCTATTGTTATATCAGATAAAATAGACTTTAAAGCAAAAACCATAAAAAGAGATAAAGAAGGCCACTGTATAATGATAAAAGGATCTATCTATCAAGAAGACATAACAATCATAAATATATATGCACCCAATGTCAGAGCAGTCAGATTTACAAGGCAAACACTATTAGCTCTAAAGAAAGAAATAGACACTACCACCATAATAGTGGAGGACCAGAACACCCCACTCTCACCATTGGACAGATCATCTAGGCAAAAAATTAGTAGAGAAACACAAGATCTAAACAATACTTTAGACCAGTTGGACTTGGCAGATATCTACAGAACATTCCATCCAACAATCTCAGAATATTCGTTCTTCTCATCAGCCAATGGAACATTCTCCAGGATAGACCACATGTTAGGTCACAAAACAAGTCTCAACAAACTCAAAACAATTCAAATTATTCCATGTATTTTTTTCAGATCACAATGGACTAAAATTAGAAATCAATAATAAACAAAACTCTGGAAACTATACAAACCCATGGAAATTAAACAACATTCTTCTTAATGACATATGAGTCCAAGAAGAAATTAAACTGGAAATCAAAAAAGTTCTTGAAACTAATGAAAATAATGACACATCATACCAAAACCTGTGGGATACTGCAAACGTAATATTAAGGGAGAAATTTATCGCATTAAATGCTTACTTCAGAAGAATGGAAAGATGGCAAATAAACAACCTAACACTTCACCTTAAAGATCTAGAAAAACAAGAACAATCCAAACCTAAAGTCAGTAGATGGAAAGAAATAATTAGGATCAGACCAGAATTAAATGAAATAGAAACCCAAACAATAATACAAAAGATTAATGAAACAAAATGTTGGGTTTTTTGAAAAGATAAATAAAATCAACAAACCTTTAGAAAGATTAACTAAGAAAAGAAGAGAGAAGACCCAAATAACAAAAATTAGAAGTGAAAAAGGTGATATTACAACTGACACCTCAGAAAGACAATGAATGATTAGAAACTACTATGAACAACTGTATGCCAACAAATTTGAAAATCTGGAGGAAATGGATAAATTTCTGGATGCATACAAACTACCAAAACTGAGCCAAGAAGATATAGGAAATCTGAACAGATCAATAACAATAAAAGAGATTGAAGCTGTAATCAGAAGGCTCCCAACAAAGAAAAGCCCAGGAACGGACAGGTTCACTGCAGAGTTCTACCAAACCTTCAAAGAGGAACTGATACCAATTCTCTACAATCTGTTCCAAAAGATTGAAACAGAGGCCATTCTCCCAAACTCATTCTATGAGGCAAACATCACCCTGATACCAAAACCAGAAAAAGATGTATCAAAAATAGAAAACTACAGGCCGATATCCTTGATTCTTTCATGATAAAGTCGCTCTACAAGTTAGGCATAGACGGAAAGTATCTCAACATAATTAAAGCCATATACAATAAGCCTACTGCCAATATCATCCTGAATGGGGTAAAGCTGAAAGCTTTTCCCTTAAAAACAGGAACTACACAAGGATGCCCACTCTCACCACTCCTATTCAACATAGTGTTGGAGGTACTAGCCAGAGCAATCAGAGAAGAGAAGGAAATAAAGGGCATCCAGATTGGAAAAGATGAAGTCAAGCTGTCCCTGTTTGCATATGATATGATCCTATATATTGAACAGCCTAAAGCCTCTATAAAAAAAAAAAAAAAAAAAAAAAAAACCTCCTAGAGTTGATAAATGATTTTAGCAAAGTTGCAGGATACAAAATCAACACACAAAAATCAGTAGCATTTCTATACTCCAACAGTGAATATGCAGAAGAAGAAATCAAGAAAGCTAGCCCATTTACAATAGCCACCAAAAAAATAAAATACTTAGGAATAAAGCTCACCAAGGATGTGAAAAATCTCTGTAATGAGAACTACAAACCACTGTTGAGAGAAATTAAAGAGGACACAAGAAGATGGAAAGATATCCCATACTCTTGGATTGGAATAATTAACATTGTGAAAATGTCCATATTACCCAAAGTGATCTGCAGATTCAATGCAGTCCTCATTAAAATTCCAATGACATTTTTCTCTGAGATGGAAAAAGCTATCCAGACATTTATATGGAATAAAAAAAAGACCATGCATAGCCAAAGCAATCCTGAGCAAAAACATAAAGCTGGAGACATAACACTACCTGACTTTAAACTATATTACAAAGCTATAATAACCGAAACAGCATGGTACTGGCATAAAAATAGACACACAGATCAATGGAATAAAATAGAGAACCCAGAAATCAATCCATACACCTACAGCTGTCTGATCTTTGACAAAGGCAGCAAATCTACATACTGAGGAAGAGACTGCCTTTTCAACAAGTGATGCTGGGAAAACTGGATACTCATATGTAGGAGAATGAAAGTAGACCCGTACCTTTCACCATATACCAAAATCAACTCAAAATGGATTAAAGAATTAAATATATGTCCTGAAACAATAAAACTCCTTAAAGAAAACATAAGGGAAACACCCTAGGAAGTAGGAGTGAGTACAGACTTCATGAATAGGACCCAAAAAGCACAGGCAACTAAAGGAAAAATAAACAAATGGGATTATATCAAACTGAAAATCTTCTCCACAGCAAAAGAAACAATCAACAGAGTAAAAAGACAACCAACAGAGAGGGAGAAGATATTTGCAAAATATACGTCTGACAAAGGATTAATATCCAGAATATATAAGGAACTCAAACAACTTTACAGCCAAAAAAACAAATAACCCAATTAAAAAATGGGCAAAGGAGCTGAATAGGCATTTCTCAAAGGAAGATATATGAATGGCCAACAGACATATGAAGAAATGCTTGACCTCACTCAGCATCAGGGAAATGCGAATGAAGACCACTTTGCAATACCATATCACTCCAGTTAGGATGGCTAACATCCAAAGACTGAGAATGATAAATGCTGGAGAGGTTGCTGAGAAAAAGGAACTCTCATACACTGTTGGTGGGACTGCAAAATGGTGCAGCCTTTATGGAAAATGGTATGGAGGGTCCTCAAACAATTACAGATAGATCTACTATATGACCCAGCTATTCCACTGTTGGGAATATACCCAGAGGAATGGAAATCATCATGCCAAAGGGATACCTGTACTCCAGTGTTTATTGCAGATCTATTTACAATAGCCAAGAGTTGGAACCAGCCCAATTGTCCATCATTAGATGAGTGGATAAGGAAACTGTGTTATATCTACACAATGGAATACTACTCTGCTATATAAAAGAACAAAATACTACCATTTGCAACAACATGGATGGACTTAGAGAAAATTATATTACATGAAACCAGTCAGGCACAGAAAGAGAAATACCACATGTTCTCACTTATTTGTGGCATCTAAAAATAAATTTAAAAAAATAAACACATAAACAAATCAAGGGGGGGGAAGGAAGAAGACAGAATAACCACAAAATTTCCTTGAACTATTTAAGTGAAGTGAACAGATATGATGTGGGGGGGAGAGGAGGAGGTGGAGAGGAACGGATAAAGGGGCATGAAAATCAACTACAATATAGATTGAAAAGTAAAATTTAAAAAAAAGAAAAACAAAAGAAAAAACAGACATGCTTACTGGCATTAGAAAATGAAAAATTAATTTAACTGGAATTAGAATACTGGGTTTCTAGTGTAATCTGTGCCACTAATTCACATGGTTACAATGAGCATGACATTTAAGTTCTCTGGCCAAGAGTTCCCCATTTTTAAATTGAAGACAGCCTATAATGTCCATATCATCTCAAAAACTCTAAGGTTCTCAATGTTTCTGGGTCAATGGCTTATTTAGTTATAATTGCACATTTATTGGTTGGGGGCCCAAGAAGATAGGAGGTTTTTGAGTACTTCAAAAAGTTTGTTGGAAAAATTGAATTAAAAGATAATATGAATCCTTCCATGAACTTTTCTGAAAACCATTCATATTATCTATAACCCTACTTTCTGCCCCCTTCTAATCCAGTGGTATTTTCTTTTTTTTTTTGAGCTCATACCCCAAAGTTTACTAACCTTATATGAAACTTGGAAGTAGCAAAATTTGGAATTTCAAGTAATGTCAGAGGGAAGAAGGGAAGAAGTAATAATGGCTGTTGCCAATAATTCTGAAGCTACAGGAAGATGACCAAATTTACTATATTATGTAAAATATATTCAACCAGTTTATGTAAATTATTTTTAAGTGGGGGAAAGAATATTAGTGTCTTCTCACTAAGGCTTTTTTAAAAAACTATAAACTCAAATTTTAAAATAACCAGTACACAATAAATTTGCCAAGTAAGTCTCAAACTACCCTGGGCCTACAAATCTTAAAATATAAATAGCAAAAAAAAAAAATCATCTTTCTCACTATCTGCCACTAAACTGTAATAAATTATACTTTGGAAATTATATTGGTCATGTCAAAAATGTGCTCTGCCTATGAAGTGCTTATGTGCAAGAGCAGAAATTTAAGTAGACTATGTGCAATTAAAGTTATGTGCAAGAGAATTCCTGATGATAAACTCTGAAAATTTTGCCATGAAGACTGTTGAATCACAGTGTCTATGTGTAGTAGGCTCTTACCTGTTGGATAAATGAGTGGAATCATCTACAGCATTATCTTGCTATAAAACATTATAAAGTCATGTTCATTTTTTTATTGCAGAATACAAAACCATAGGCTTTTAATGAATATAAATTCTACTGAAAAGTGCAAATGAAAATAATGCAGTTATTATACCACATTAATGGAAGTTATGCTAATTGCCCTAGAATTTAAGGAAAATGTATCATGTTTTGCCTCGTCACCTAATTAACACTATTTAACAATGTGTGCTACATTTATGGAGAATTTTGTAGTGCATTAGATAAATCAGTTTTATATTTCCAGGAAAGTGGGTTTAATGAGCACATAATGCATTTCAGTTCAGAAACAGTTTTATGTTACAAAGTATCTTCTACTGTCGGATTGGAAAAAGTTGCACCAAAGTGACACTTCCACTTAAAACTTGGAATAAAATTTTGTGAGGAAAGAATAAATGAATCCATTTAGTTAAATGGCTATAAATTTGAAGTGAATATTACATTTTAGCTATGTATTTTTTTCATATGGTAAAAAAAAAAAATTCAAATCACATATGCCAGCTATCTAAAGTGATTTAGAGGGCCTGCAGAATCCCACTTGCCACTTGGCATGTAAATCCCCAATCCTATTTAAAGAAAATAAAAAATGAAAAGAAAACATTCATGACCATTAGAGCACATTTATTAGATCCTCATTTAGCTGAAGCTAATCTAATATGCCATCATCCCAAGTGCTTATAGATAAGTTCCTTTCTCTCATGCTAAAAAAAAATGCCTGTATCTAGAGCCAGCCTTTCTTCTTTGCCTCTGGCTTCGAAGTAAAACTTGCAGATCGTCTATTCGAAAACATGAATTTCACCATGCTCTGGATGGAACTTACTCCTGTCCACTCAGGGAACTACTTCAATATCCACTTTATCATGGACACTATTACAGCTCCCTTTTTCTTTGGGCTCCTTACCTTTAGCCTATACATCTGTCCAAACTGATCTCATTCTTTAAGACTCTTCTTGATTCTGCTTTGTCCTCCAGACATGGCGTTTTCTCTTGTCTTCCATTCTCAGCCAACTTTCTTGAAAAATCATCCGTGCTTGTGCCTACGTATATCCCTTCTGATTCCATCAGTCACTTAAGATGGTCATGCTTACAGGGATAGGCCTTACTGCACTTCCTCTCCTGCCTTGCTCCTCCCAACCTACTGTTTTTTGGTTTCTGTCCCCATCACACTGCTAAAAATGCTCTCTCTGGTGTTAACAATGGTTTTTATTCTTTGAATGAATATTTCTCATTTCTTCCAGAATCTCTCCTCCCTTGTCTTCCAAGACACCAGTCTCTTCTGGAGGTCTAGGAAGGTTTTCATTTTTTCTCAAACTCCTTCAATGACTCCTATTTCATTGTCCACTCCTCAAAAACTAAGATTTCCCAGCTTCTGTTGCTCGTAACTCTTTCACTATATGGTTTTACTCTATAGCTTTCACCACCACTACCATGGCCACTTATGTGATCTTACCTACTTTTATGATTTTTGTTTGTTAATTTTTTAAATATTACTTATTATAAGCATATTATTATTACAAATCATGATTTTTCTTTATGCCCTTTACCCAATCTATCCCTCCCCCACCCCACCCACCTCACCCCCATCTTTAGTATTCTGAAAGTTCAAGGAATTGTTCAGGTGTTTTCCCTTCCTTCCTTCCTTCCTTCCTTCCTTCCTTCCTTCCTTCCTTCCTTCCTTCCTTCCTTCCTTCCTTCCTTCCTTCCTTCCCTCCCTCCCTCCCTCCCTCCCTCCCTCCCTCCCACCTAGTTACAAGTGAGAACATGCGGTATTTCTCTTTCCTTGTTTGCCTTATTTCACTTAACATAATTTTCTCCAGACTCACCCATGTCGCTGCACATGGCAGAATTTCATTCTTTTTTATGGCCAAGTAGTATTCCATTGTGTATATATACCACATTTTTCTTATCCAGTCATCCATCGATGGACATTTAGGTTGGTTCCATATTTTGGCTGTTGTAATTAGAGCTGCAATGAACATGGAAGTGCAAGTATCACTTCAACATGATGATTTCCATTCCTTTGGATATATTTCCCCTGTTAATTCATTTCTGTGGTTCTCCATGGCCTCTAGAGGACAAAAACCAGACTATTTATCTTACATCCAAATCCTTTAACATCTGGTCCATACCTCTCTTTAGCCCCATCTCACATCACTTATAGTAATTCATTCTTTCTTCATCCCACACAAATCAACTATGTTTCAGGCACCATTTGAAACTCTGTGATACAGCAGTAAACAAAACAGGTTAAAAATCTCTGCCTTCATGTAACTTATATTTTCCTAGCAACACAGAATTGTTGTTTTATACCTCTCCATCACTGCAAATTATTTCTTTCTACCTGAAAAATCCCTTCCCTTCTATGTGTTTTGACAAATTCCTGTTGATCCTTGTGAATTCAGATTAAATATTACTTCTTCCAGGAAACCTCTTCCAGCATCCCACATTTTCCCAGGAAGCCCTATAAATACTCTCATCATTTCTTCAGGTCAAGGTTTGTTGTGATGTCCTAGCACTGGAGTCACTATTATCACCCTTCAGAATTTCTCAGGAGAATCCCAGAAAGACACATTGTGCCTTCCAGACGAGATGGATGGCCCTTTAATAAAATGTAAAAGGAGTGCTAGCCCAAATAGGTCCACCCTACCTGCACCCACCAACCAGTCAGTGGATCTCTGATCATTAAGGGTCCACACAATAATTACCCAGCATGGTTGATAGGACAACTTATTGCTCCAAATAACCTTGCTCACATATATTGTGAAAAATGAATAAATTTAGTATAGTGTTCTTATGTTATAAAACTATGCTATTAGCCTAATTATAACACAGCTCTAAAAATGGATACAAATCTGGCAACACAATCATACTTTATTTTTAACTTCTATTTGTCCATAAACTAAGGATCACACTTTTAGCCAAAGATACAAGCGAGATTACAGTGCTTCTACATCTATACCTTTGTCAGAAAAGCCTGTCAAATTCGTGAGTTTGCTTGCTAATTTTGCTTGAAGCTAGATACTTTCCAACAATATGCCTTAAAAATATGTGAATTTATTTTCCCTCATTTTTTCCTATGTAGATTTTTTTTCTCGTGAAATACCTTCCAACAATGATTCCTGATTCAAGGCCATCCCATCCTCCCCTAACACCAGGGTGCATTTGTGCCAGTAAGGGGCATTTTTGAGTTGTATTATGGAAAAAGGACTTCAGAATCAGACTTTGAAATAAAACTTTTTAAAAAATATTTATAAGAACTGCATTGCAAGCTCAGAGGAGGCAAGTGCTTATCAGTCAATAGTTGGACTTCCAGAACACCATGGTTCTCAACACATCCAAATTATGAGCTTTCCCCAGCACAAGGACCCTTGAGGAACTGTTTTGTGTCCAGCAAAGGGGGAAGGCTCAGATAAGGAAAGAGAGAGCTTGTGATACCTCCAGGGGAGCAGAAGGAGGGAGGACCTTATCATCATAAGTTAGCACAGTTGAGGCAGGCTATTTGAAGAGAGAGTGTCAGTGACATACAGTGGAAGAAGTCACCATATTTGTTCAGGAAACCTTTAGGGATACAAAGAAGCATTACTGGTGGAATAGAGCATTGAGAATCTGTTGTCATTTTAACTTATGCACAATTTGAATTTCTGTTCAGTATTGAGGCTACTTTTCTTCATCAGTTCTCACGATGACTAGGTTCTTAGTGCCCAGGCACCAGGAATGCTAAAATAGCCTGCTTTGTGATAGACACACACATCCAAAAAAGTCCCATCCAAAATTCCAAGCAGTAGTGTTTTCCACTGAGGAATATCCTGACTCTTTTTCACAACCAAGGAGCTTCTCTGCTCTTATTGCCTCAGGTCTTCTGCTGCTAGCAAAGCTAGCTGAGCTTAGGCAACCTGATTCTCAGGCATAGTTGAGAACCACCATCACCTGGGAGACCAGGTGATTTTTGCATCCCACCTTAGACCTACTGAGTCATAATCTGCATTTTAACATCTCTCAACTGATTCATATTCAAATTAAAGTTCGCGTATTCCAACATTCAGTTTGGTCTGTTGCACCATTGATCCTGGGCCAGTGACAGAATCTCCTAATTTAATAAAAGAGATTTACATCAAATTAACAAAGGCCTCCCCTAAGGCTCCTAAAAAAGCTTATTTTAACAAACATCTCTCAACTGCAGGAGGTTATGAAAATCAACTAATAACCCATTGGAGGAATGTGTCTTAACAGAATGAAAAACTGCCAGGGGAAGGTGCAAAGAAAATGGTGAGCAAGTAGACTTCCAAGCCAGCTAGTCACATGAAAGGAAACTCACATTTCCAAAGTTTTTACAGAACCCAAAAGAATCTGAGCTGGCATCAGAATAAGGGAACAGGATTCTTCCAGTTGTTTCCCTTTCTTTCTTGGAAGAATGAATTACCCAAGCTGCCCCAGAAAGTCTTAGTAAAGAAGGCCCTTTTTGATATTTTAGCTTGAGAGCCTAGAATTTAAATTTAATCTTTCAGAAATTTGGGGAATCATTCATTTAGAACAAACATTGGAGTGATAGAAATTGTAAACTTTAGTTCATGTATGTTATGCAAAAGTTATTTATAAAAACTATTGCATATTCACTAAACAGTACTAGCAAAAGCAGTTTTTTAAACCTATATCCACCTCTTGTAAAATGCTTAAACAACATGAATTCTAACAGAGTAATAAAACCATGTTCCTGAAGGAAGTGGTGATTAGAAATTGTGCTTATCCCTCCTGCCCTTTAAAACTATGATATTATGCATAAAAATAACTCTGTATACACACAACGTTAGATTTTAAATGATCATTGATATATCATAAAAGTAGCATTGTGCTGTAACTCCAAAATGTCCTGAAAGCACTTTCATGTAATTTAAAACAGCGCTCTTGAGTGTTAGGGAGAATTTATCTGCTCTACCTCATCAGGCAGGATGAGCTGAGCACAATGTTTGCTCTAATTAGTTCCAGTGTTATTCCCCTGAGTGATACTTGAAGATGTTCTTTAACTTTAGAAATTAATAAAGGACGAAAAAAGAGAATGTGTTGATTCAGATATACACAGTTTACTAACAGTTAATTTAGGTCCATTAAACACAGCCTTGTTCAAATAATGGTTTTTCTGTGGATTGCCAGTCCCTGTATCGGTGGATTTCTTGGCAAGAACGGTTGAGTGACTTCTGAATCTGTGTCTGGAGCCTCAGCTTTCCTCTGGCATCTTTGTCCACTGCTGCCAGAATTCAGGCACTCTTTCTAATGGAATTTGCAGTGGTCCCTGTTGATGTCCCCCCTCTTTGGCTGGAGGTCTTATAAGACAGGTTTGTTCCTAAGGGGCTTTCTCTATTAGGAACCTAGCTTACTGGTTTCCAAACAAACATTAGGCAAAAACATCATATCCCTCCTTGGCAGAGTGATCCAGAACTGTTCATAGCAGACTCAGTGTCCCAGCAGGACTATGGAGTGTCTCCTCCTGACCTAGCTCAGTGCCACACCAGAGTACTGGCCTTTTTTTGATGTGATGCTCAGCCTATTTGTCCAGAGTCTACACAACCCAGTCCCTGGTTTCTTCCTCAGCTAGAGTGAAAGAGAAATCACCAAAGCCTGATTCCCTTCCAAAGTGATGGTGTTGGGAGGTAACCCAATATTATTGTTAGGAGCACAGGCCCTGAGTTCAAATCTTGATGCCACTTGACCCGTGTGATCTTCGACACATGCCTTATTACTACTTATGTGCTTGTTGTGAGGATTTAACAAGAAAATCTGCATAGAACACTTAAAGCACAGGACCTGACACAAAGAAAGTGCTCATGGGACTTAGAGTCCCCTGTGAATGAGGGGCCTTCAGGCCATTCCCAATTTTTCCCCTGCTCCACTCCTTTCGTTTTGAGTTTGGAAATAACTTGCAAAATGCAGGTGATGGTGGTCTATAGATAAGAAACTACCGAATCTATTCTACTCGGGGGGAGTCACATTGATTGATATTGGACAAAAGGCCCCCTTTGGGCACAACATTGCAGATGGTCTTCTCCATCCTAGAAGATGCTTTTTTTTATAATCCAGTGTATGCAGTCAATGCAGTTATCCGAGAAATATGTTATATCTGCCCTTCAGAACTGTTTGCTCATAGTGAAAGAAATCATTTCTCCCGAATTTGCTATGGGTTACAAAGTCCTCAGCTACAGAAGTTTTCATTTTGAGAAGAAACTTAAAGGTTATTTCTTATTTACATTTTAGTCTTGTATATATCATATTTAATAAGTGTGTTTTTTGCTTCCCCATGAATACTTTTCTGCTTTTAGTGACCACATCTACTGATATTCTCAGTAACATGTATTTTAAATGCAAACACTCAGAAATCCTAGGTTTTAAATTTTCTGCATCTAAAAAGATTCTAAAATGCTCATTTAAAACATGGAGTCTCTGCTACTGATGTCCCCTCTTTTAGACTGTGAGTCTTGTACAATAAGTTCCCAAGGAGCCTGCTTGTCATTGACCCTCCTGTTAGAACATAGCTTACTGGTTCACAAATACTAACTCAAAGGGCTAAAACATCATAGTCATTGTAGATGTGATGATCCATAGTTGTTTGTTAGTATCCTTAATATGGTCAGAAATTCTACTTCACTGGGTCCAGAATTTATATTTTCTATAAATTCTAAACCCTAAGTGATTCTGATACAGATGATCTAGGGACCATACCTTTGGAAACAACAATCTAGGTCAGAGGTCAGCAAATCATAGCTCACCAGTCATATTCATCTGCTTTTGTATGGCTTTTGAGCTAAGAATAGTTTTGACATTGTTAAATGTTTTAAAATATCAAAAGAAGAACACTATTTTGTGACATATAAAAATTATATGAAATTTAAGTTTCAATGTCCATGAAATTTTATTGCAACACAGTCACACTCATTTGCTTATGTCTTCTCTGTGGTTGCTCTCACACTACAACAGCACAGTTGAGAAATTCCAACAGAGATCGTCTAGCCTGCAAAGCCTAAAATATTTATTATCTGGCCCTTTTCAGAAAAATTTTGCCAGTCTGTGATCTAGGTATTCACCATGACCAATGATGATTCTTCCTAAACGTTTTTAAAAATACTTAAGAAGTTGGTACCATATTTCTTTGGCACACCTTCCCCAGGTGACAGGGGAGACAGCAATGCCAGATGAGAGGTGGAGGGAGAATGAGCCAGGCTTTTCACACAACATGAAGAG
Organism: Cynocephalus volans; assembly: GCF_027409185.1. NCBI lineage: Eukaryota > Metazoa > Chordata > Mammalia > Dermoptera > Cynocephalidae > Cynocephalus > Cynocephalus volans. The sequence continues at coordinate 52,623,058 of NC_084465.1, read as the reverse complement.
AAAAATTATATCCTTTCATTTATTCATGCATGTGAAGTGTACAGCATTTCATTAAGAAAGTGGAGATCATGCACATGAAATAACCAAGAAACATTAAAAGAGGGAGAATACTTACTTCAAGTATAAATCCTGTGATGCAAATAAAAGTGAAAGGAATTTAAGAAAAGAATTGTCTGAAGGTGCGATTAAAGATGAACAAGGATTTAAGGTTAAAAGGGTACAGAAAGGGGAAAGGACTTTCCACACTGAGTCGCTTTGTAAGCTCAGAGAGCTTAGCAGTTTGAAGGTCTAGAGTCAGGTAGAGGGGTTCCTTGAAGAGCAGAACTCCAGTGAAAGTTGATGTTGAGAAATAATGAGAGATAGTGTCAGGTAATCAAAATAGGGACAGATCTGCTAGGGCCTTGAATGCCAGCAAGAGTCCAGACTCACACTGATGAGAAATGATGAACAATGCACATGCTTTCATGTGTTAGGAAAATGACTCTGGCAACAATGTGGAATCAGATTTAGAAAAAGGGAAAAAATATCTAAGAAGCCTATCTTTATTTTTAAATGAATATTCAGAGAGCTATACTTCTACAGCCCTTTTTACACCAACTGTACAAGAAAAAAATAGAAACACCAAAATTGTGCAGAGAGGTGGAAGATTTAAATAGATTTATACCCTTAACTTTTCATAACAATCTTGTCTCTCTTTTTTGCTGTTCTTTGTTTTTGTTAATTTTTTATTGAAACATATTGATTGTATATATTTATGGGGTACACAGTTATATTTCAATACATGTATACAGTGTGTGATGATCTATCCAGGGTAGTTAGCATATTCATTACTGCAAAACAATCGTTTATTTCCCATGTTCACACTTAATCTCTTCTCTGCTAGTAGTTTGATAACATGCAGTAAATCATTGTATATTATAGATTCCTGGGCCTACTGTACACCAATAGGACTTATGTTTTCTATCTAGATGTAATGTTATGTCTATTCATCAGCCTCTCACTATCCCTGCTCCCCTTTCCTGCCTCTAACAACCACAGTTCTCTCTCCTTTTAACAGCTCAACTTATTATTTATTGTTTTTTTGTTTGTTTTGATTCGCTTTTTTAGCTCCCACATATAAGTGAGAACATGCGGTATTTCTCTTTTTAATGATGTTGTCCCACAAAATATCTATAATCAAACTAAAGATTGACTTTAAAACCCGTGCATTTAATCACGCCTTCCAGGCCCTGCAGTTATTAGCATTCTCATCTTCTTATTTACAGAAGATTCAGTTCTATGGTCCCACACTTGTGTGTAAATACACAGTGAAATTCCTGTTCTGATAAAAGTATCATTCTTACTGTACATTTAGGTAACAGTTTTTTCCCTGTAAGCCATTTGTATGTTCATAAACCTCTTGTAGGAATACACACACACATACACATGCACAAGCTTTTTTAAAATCAATTTACCTGGCAGAAAAAGGTAGTTACCTCTAAAGTTTACAGTGGCAGCCATTCAAAGGCAAGCTGCGATATTACACAGTAGCTTAAAAGGGGAAGTATAATTTCAGGGGTGGGAGACATTTGTATAGGCAGAGGCAATTACCCGAGTTGGACTTTGGCCAAAATATCTGAGTTGACTGAAAAAGGTCTCATTCACTGCCAATGGCACCAGATCACTAATGAGCATGGATGTGTAGTCTCAACTCCAAGTTGGTCTCCAGGCTCAGATACAAAGTTAAAACAAGGACAGTGATGTCTTATATTTTGTCTGTAACCAATTATTTTATCTATCATACCAAAGCATCATTTGTGAAAAGTTCTTACTGCCCTATCCACCCCCCTTTTTTTAATATACATTTATACACTTTCTGTAGTTGTTTGCTGACATGCAGTTAAAGTGTTAAAATTAGTTAATGAACACAAGGAATGATTGCCTTTTGTAATGATGAACATTCTAATTATCCTGATTGGATCATTACATACTGTACACAGGTATTGATATTCAACTCTTTACCCACAAATATGTTTAATCAATTGTTTCAATAAAAAATTTTTTTTGAATAAACATTAAAAATAAATAAATAAACTGTCAAAATGACTGGAACCCAGACAGGACCTATGCACTACACCACTGTAGGGGTTGTACAGACTCTGTGTCTTAGACCTATGGGTGCCATGCAGAGTGCAGCCCATAAACTGGTAGCAGTCCAGAAACTGTTGTCTCCAGAGATCATAGAAAGATATAAGAAATTGAGGCTAAGCATTGAAAACTTTGACAGCAAACTGACTTGAATAATTTTATGTCTCTTGAATCAAATTATAAACAAATGGGGACTTGTATTTTTCTCTTTTAATTTTCTAATTTTTTTTTTTTTTTTTACAAAAGTATTGGCTCTTGATGGATTGGAAATTTTTTTTAAAACTGGTTTTTTGCTGGAGATAGTTTGAGAAGCACCAATGTGTGCCCCCTGGAGTTGTGCGATGTGGCCACAGGTGCAAAGAACTGCAGAAACCAAGACCTGCCACTAGACACTCAAAGGACTAAAAGAAGAATTGTAATTTACCTAGAAATATTTTAATCACTGGAAAAGAAGTGGACTGTGGTGAAATGAAGCCCTTACCCGGGACACTGCATAGATCAAGGTGTTCAGGAAGAAACTGGCCTCTTTCTGGTCAGCCTTTGCCAAATATGGACTTGGTTTTGAGGCAGTCCTACCCCAACCAATCTCCAGGCTTGTGCCCTCAAATAACTTTATTTCTAAAACTTTGAGTTGCAGAGATGTAAACACTGGAGCCAGAAACATAGTGAGCACTCAAAAAATATTTTTTAATGAGTACAGTTTTCGTAAATGCTAGGATAATTAAAAGTGGAATAGGCCTTCAGTAGACAGTCATCTTGGTTGACTCTATTGATGACAAACACATGGAGGCACAGTGTCCCAAGCGATTGGCTGAGAGGCATACCTGTTCATGTGTAAATGAAAACTTAAAGTCTCAGAAATCAGGGGGGAGAGAATTCAAACTGAAAGCCTGCTGTGGCCTGACACCTGGTCTCCGGTGAGTAGTCAGTTCTGGGTCTTGGAGAAGTTGTGAAATATCCCCAAAAGGGACTCCAGGGAAACATTGTTCAGAAGTTGGGGCTGGCAGGTAATTTGCTTGCAGGATATCTACTGGGCCTGCACCAGCTGAGCTGGTTCCGAGTGAGTTGGAGGTGGGAGGAGGGACAACGGGCGCAGCCAGAGCCCTAGGGCCTGTTGCCCAGCCAGGGTTCCAGACCAGGGCCTGGAGAACATGCAGCACATGCCTGGAAGCTTCAGTGACTAGATGCTGAGGACTGGTAGAGAGGTAGGAGATTTTCAGAAATAATACAGAAAATGCAATATAAAAAAGCACCAGGAGGTTTTTCCTCTTTGGGAACTGAGACTCTTGAAATAAGGCAAAGTAGGAAAACTATGCCTATTATTTACTGATATGCTTCCCACTGCCACCCCCCACCCCCAAAAAAGAAAAAAACATGTTTTGTGAAATAAAACCAAAAAGAGCATTTGATGACTCACTCTGTAAAAATGTAAATGATTAGGAAGAATAATGTGTGGAGATCTTTCTTCTAGCCCACACAACCTAATATCTCACCTCACAAGTCACCTATGGATAAAAACTTTCCTTTTAACTATTCTAGGGAAAGCATGATAATTTCTTTTGTTCCTGCACAAATTCTACACTGTTCATTGCTCCTGTTCCCCAATCCCCAGAGGAGGCAGATCAATCTCAAATTACAAAAATACCAACTGAACAAACTCTTCTATGACACAGTGAAATCTATGTACTCTGTAGTCACTGAGAATCAGCAAGTGTTGCTATAGTACTTGCCTTGAATCAAGTGGTCCGGGGCTTCACAGATTTTAGTCCAAAGGGTGATAAATGTCCAGGAGAGCAATTGCTTCTGCAAGTCCATTGTACTGAGTCTCTGTAAGCTTAAAAGATGTGGGAGCAATTTTATTTTAAAAGTGTCCTAAGTGCCCGGAAAAAGCAGTGGTTTTAATAAGAATAGACTTAATAATGATGAATACAATAGTGATATTTTATAATCATCTGGTCCCTTTACAATTTGGGATTCAAAAACACACAAGGTCTATTCTGGGTTTCTACTGGCTTTTATACCAGAAATCTTTCTGTTTTTATTGTAATACAGAAAAAGCAACATAAAATACTGGCCATAAATCATAAAAAAGAGACTTGTGGCCTTAACACTAAATGGTTTTGGTGAAGTAAATTATCTCATTAGATCCTTATCAACATTTTTAAGTGTGATCTGTGATTAATTAGCCTGTTTATTAATATTTCTTTAAACTAGTTGATAATAAAACTCCTCTGTTAATATTTCTTTAAAGTCTCAGAACTTTTGAAGTAGTCATCCTCTGCTCAAAATTGGACTGCTATCACCAGCATTTATGATGTCCCTCTTTATAAGTTCTATTAGAACAGAATTTCTATTTCCAAAAATCTCAAAGCCAACTCTTAAAAAAAAAAGTTTCTAGATGGTTCTTCAGACTTATAGGCCGAGTATGTGAGAGCACTTTTTTAGGCTCTTGAAAGTGGAGAGCATTTGAAGAAAGGTGAAAGAACAAATGGTCTAGGGAACAGAGCAAGAAAACATACATGTTTTTCTAATCTTCTTAAAAGGAAGAATGATATAATAGGAAAAAAATACAGGCTGAGAACTCAAAAGTATTAAAACATGAAAGTCCCCGTGTGACACCTGCACACCCAGAAATTGTCATGTTAGCAGGCAGAGAAGGAGCAGTCGATCCAGTTCACCTCCTTGATTGTCCAGGCAATGGTGTGGTTATTCACAATTCACAAAAATATTGACAGTTGTGTTGTTCAGAAAACCTCCCCACGACCCTGTCTCATGAGGTAGACTTTTTTCTTCTGATTATTTTCTGATTATTTCTTCAGTCCTGGGTGAGTTTTATGGGTTTGGTTTGATTTTTGCTTTTTGTCATAGACACTTTTCATTCAATGTTAATTAATTGGATTTCCTTATGGCTTGAGGAATATCCGTGCTTCGAATATAAATTCCCTCTAATCTAAGGCAATTCTCTTTTCTTCCTTTTCATTTGTTGGCTCATTAAGTGCCTGCAACAGAACAAGCCCCATCTATTAAGCAGTATTGAATGGCAAAGCTTGGACTCTGCTGTTAGTTTTCTTTCAGCAATCAGAGATGTGGCATTTATAGTGTCGCATTAGCCGTTTTCTAGCCGTATTGTGTTTTCAGGCAGTAAGACAAATAGTGGCTGAGAATACTGGTTTCAAAACTAGGTTTAAAATCCTAGCTCTGCCACTCAGTAACTATGTGACTAGGGGAAAGTCACTTCTAATCTCTCTAAATCTTTAGTTACTTTATTTGTGAAATGGGAGAGTAGGAGAAGGATCATTGTGAAGATAAAATGGCATAATGTGAAGTGCTCAACAAAGTAAGAATTCAGGAAATGTGACTTATTGTTTATAGTTTTTCATTTTTCCTTGTTTTATGTTATTTCTCTCTATAGAGCTAGAGAAGCTGGCAAGCTAGGAAACTTACTGGTACATTGTGTACATGAGTTGAAACAGCTGATGAACAGAAAAAGAAATCAACATTAACTTTGCTATCCCATATAACACATGGTGTATTTGAAACCATACAGGATTTGGGCATATTTCAGGCAAATACGCTTGTATAAGAGACACAGGATGTGCATACCCAACATAGGAACCCAGCATGAACCTCCCTCCTCTCCTGAGTGTCCAGGGCTTTTTAAAGAGCTATGTTTTGCATATTTGATATTTTTAAATTAAATGTATATGCAACTGTCATTTTAAATCATATTCTATTGTTGACATCTGCTGGAAGAGAATGTGTATAATATGAACAGCATGAATTTCCCCAAATCTATACGATTATCAAATTGGCCATTGCTTTAGTGTGCGCTTTTACTCAGTCCATTCCATGTTCTTATTTCACCTTTTGATCATGATTTGGCCACTCTTAGCTTCCCACGGCATCATGCTAAATAACCCTCTTTTCATTCGAAACAATGAATTTATTCTAGTTCTTTAACTAAACAGTTCAGAGATCTCAAAACGTAAGTTAATTTCAGACAATAAAGCCTTTGATGGGTTTCAAATAGTGAGAAAGAGGTGTCCAGTGCTTAATGGTGCTTCATGAGTAAATGGGGAAATGGGTAATGGGTGGAGTAGGGCTATGGGGATGTGGCGTGGGCTACAGGGACGAGGTGTGAGGAGCAGTCATCCTGATGAGACAGCCATGAGAGAGGCCAGAATAGACAAGCAAAGGAGAAATAAAGGCACTATTGAACCTGTCATAGTAATTTAAATCTGATGGAGTCATTGCTGGAAAAGAGGAGACTTGAGGAGAGTTAATGTAGTCAAGGTCAAGGAGGAGGAAGGCTTGTGAGGCAATTCATGAGATGCTGAAGATCCGAGAGGTGACCTGGCAACGTATCACAGTGACCCAAGGAAGAAATGTGTGTGCTCAGCGCAGGTGTGGTAGTTCTTGAGAAGCGGGAAGAACAAACACAAGACATGGGTTACAAACCTGGCAGCCACACCTATATGCAGAGATCATGGGGTACAACGTCTATCAATGGCCAGAGCCGTGCCTGGCACACAGTCGAAGCTCAGTCAAGGTTATTTTCCTAGCAAAGTAGGGCAATAAGGGCACTGAACAGAGATACTGTCCCTATTCTGTCATTAATTAGTGGTGTGACTCATGGTACATGTGTGCTCTGCTTCCACCTCTGTAAAAATGTAAAGTTTGGAGCAAGTGTTTGCTTCAGTCCACTCTAATTCTATTATTTTACAGTCTCATAATGGAGTTATTTAAAGCTAATGTATCTCGCATGCTGAAAATACGAGCTTGTGTAAGCTGGTTTTCCCTTGTTTTTATCTTCCATTAAAAGGAAATACAGTACAATGACCATACTAACAATAAAAATAAGTTTTAAAAACCAAACAAAATATCAAACTACAGAATCCTTTTTCACATTAAATATCCCTGTTATTTATTTATTTATTCATCAAACATTCATTAAGTGCTTAAAAGCACACATTTCACTTTGGCAGGCACTGGGGCTGCAAAGACAAACAAGACATGGCCTCAAGAGACTTATAATCTAGTCAGCCCAAGACTCACAGTCAAGTGCCCCAATGTATTCCAGGGGCTAAGGTTGCAGCCAGGGGACACAGACAGGACTGGTCAATTTCAACTAGAAGAGATAGACGTTGCAACCAATTCTAGAAGAGGTGATGCTTCAGCTAAGGCTCAAAAAGAAGTAACTTGTTGCCAGGCAGACAGTGGGGGAGGGAATTCCAGGTAGAAATGGGCATGGCAGGGCAAAGACAGAGTTGTCAAACATCTTGGGTAGTCTGAGAACTGCAAGTGGAATGGGACAGGCAGAGAGAGGCTGTGAGGTCAGACTTTGTAAGCAGCGAGGCTGGAGCTGCAGGTAGGGCCAGACCATGGAGCAGCTTATATGATGGGGAGTTTGGACTCTATTCTGCAGCAAATTGGATGAAAAAAAAGAAGTGATGTTTTCAAATTTATGCCTTAGAAAGATTTCTCTAGGAGCAAAGAATGGATTGGAGGAGACAAGAATAGAGGAAAGGAGGGAATAGCTAGTTTGAAGCCATTTACAGTGGTGTAGATAAGACGTTATGAGGTTCTGGGGTTCTGAATCAAATAGTAGGAGCAAGGTTGGAGAGCAGGGTAAAGTACAAGAGACATCCAGGAGGGAATACCTACAGGTCTGATGGAATGTGGGGGTGAGGGGGGTGGAGAGGACAAATTCGGGATGAGCACCAGGTTTCTGGCTTGGAGGTTGCTAGTGCCACTTATAGATTTAGGGACTGTTGAAGGGAAAGAAGGTTTCAGGGGAAGAGATTGCATTCATTAATGGATATGAGTTGCGGGCTCTTTTGAACAGTGTAGATTCAGCTGGGCACTTGGACCTGTGAGAGATGGGATGAGGCTTATTTAGAAGGAGATGAGAAGTTTTTAGTAGTAGGAAAAGCCCTGGGGATAAAATAAGCTCACCCCAGGAGAATGCTTCAATGAGAGAAAGGCGAGTGAGGACAGAGGAAGCAGGTGTAGCAGATTCAGGAAAAGAAAGTATCACTTTGTCTTAGTGAGCTCTCTAGACAGGCAATGATGCGCCTGCCATAGCCCTTCAATACATATTCATTAATGATGAATAAGTAAACGAGTGAGTGAATCGTTGAGCAAGAAGTTAGAGACACTTGAAGTTTAGGAGTGTAAGCAGCAGAGGTCAGGATTAGAAAGACAGCACTACAAATTATGCCCATGCAGACAGAAACTAAAACCAGGAGAGTGAAGGAGAGCCCAAGGGAACAAGTATAAAGGGAGAAAATAAGGACTTAGGAGTGAACCCTGATCTCATTAAAAAGGTAGACGCGGCACGTTCTCCATGATCCTCTGTAAAGCATTAGTCATCATTAGTCAGAGCAGCGCCATCAGCAGGAGCAGCAGTTAGAGACACAGTTTGACCTTCATCCATAACAGAAGGAAGATAATGTTCCAGTTCCCCTCACGTGGGAGGTAGATGAGGACAGAGGTGGCACAAAATGTCAGCTGAGATGAAGTGCCAGCTCCGGCATGAGCAGGTGCCAGCTGCAGAGAGGACCTGCTGGGCTGTAATCCACTGGCTCTGACTCCAGCGGTTCCTGACTTGTTCATCCCATTAGGGAAAAGTCTAGATCCAGTACCCACTGAAGTTGTGTGTAGAATTTGAGGTGAGAGTGACCCCCACAGCATTAATGCAACTTCAGAAAGAAAACCACACTGAGTCACTAGGTGAGCCCAGGGGACACAAACACTTTGTCATATGCAGGTGACAGGAGGTGGCTCATCCTTTCTCAAACCCTATTTATCTTTAGTCAGTGAGGCTGTTCGAAACCTGAAAGCCTCCCTCCATTGTTTGTAGTTTTTTTAAGTGACTTGAAGATGATGGGAAATTATTCAGAAATAAGCTAACATAATAACATAATAAGCTTAATTCAACTGAAAAATATTTATGGTGGGGTTACTAAAAGTTTACTGTTAATAAAGGTAGCTTTGCCAGTGCAAAGCACAGCCCCTGCCTTCACTATTTTTCTTAAGATTAAAACCAAAACAAAAATAGCATCATCTTAGAAGCCAGCTAGTGAGTTTAAGCTCTGATTCACCACCTTGTCTGAAAGGCATACATCACTTCTGATACTCGAGCACATTTAGCTGCCAAGTCATCAGCTTTATGACAATTCTGCGGGACATACTCCTGTCTACATCTGTAAATGAGGGATCAGGTGGCTAGAAGATCCCCTATGGTTCTAACATGCTATGAACTTATAATACCTGCATCAGAGCCCAACCACAGCATATTGCTGACAGCCCAGGAGGCTTTTCTTCATTCTGTCACCTATGAAATAGGATGACAAAATGACGCTTTGGAAAACCTCAGTTGTAGAGGGCTCTGTTCTCTGCCCAAGCACATCTGGCTTCTCCAGTTCCGTGTGCCTGTGCCTATCTTGTCTTTCCAACCCTAGTTCTGCTCTTATGGGAATTCACAGGGTCTCTAAGTGTTAACTTTCTTTCCTAAATAGAATGGCACCTTGGAATGATGCCCACTGCAGTGCTGTTGCTCAGAAGCAAATACATAACAGGTCATGATGTGCCTAGAAACGCATCCTCCACCACTACTGCCCCCCAGGCTACCAAGTCGTCGCTGCTACTAGCCTTTCATGTTCCATTCAATGTGAAACCAGCAAGCCAAACCAAATAGATATTGCAAGTCTGGAAGACATTAGCAGACTAGCTAATTGCTGTGATCTTATCCTAGTTGTATAATAACCTGTCATCCTGTGATGGCAGACTGATGAGGGAAACAAACTCCAGGCTTGGAGTCAGAGAGGATGTGGGCTAAGTCCTGGTTCTGCCACCTCCTTCTTGAATGCCCATGGGCAGGATACCATCAGAACCTCGGTCTCTTTGTAAGATATGTATAACTATCCCTTCCCTGCCTCCTTTACACAGATTTCATAAGGAATGTGATAATATATCCAAAACTTCCTCTTAAATGATAAACTACTAAGTAAATAAGATTTCTCATAGAAATAAAATTTGAGTATTAGTAAAAATACATTTCAATGTTTCTTTTATTCATTCAACAAATATTGAGCACCTACTCTAGGTACTATGCTAGGATTTGGAGAATCGATAATGAACAAAACTACATATAAGATCCTTACCATCATGGAACGTTTAGGCTCATGGGGGAGAAAGTTATCACAAGAAGTCTTACCTTTATTCCACTTTTACCAGATGCAAAAACTTTGGCCCAAGTAGACTAGTGTTATGGGTTGAAGTGTCTCCACTCTCAAATTTATATATTGAGGTCTTAACCCACAGTAGCTCACAGTGTAAACTTATTTGGAAAATAGGGTCATTGCAGAAGTAATTAGTTAAGATGAGCTCATACTGGAGTAGGGCAGGCCCTAATCTATTAAGACTGGTGTCTTTATTTTTAAAAGGAGGGCATGTGGAGATAGACTTGCACACAGGGAGAATGCCATGTGAAAATGAAGGCAGAGATCTGGGGGATGCAGCAGCAGGAGCACCAGCAGCTAGCAGCGAGGAGCAGAACCGATTTTTCCCCGGAGCTCTCAGGGGAAATCAAGCCCATCAACACCTTGATCTCCAAGAATAGTAAAACAATAAATTTCTGTTGTTTAAACATAAAATAGAAACTACCTTTACCAATTAGTGATCTCAGCTATGGAAATGGGAAGAAAATGTTGAAGTTAGTGAGCTATGAGAGTCTCTACTCATGGGCTTTGGCTTAGAGAAGACTGAGATGTCTTCTGGAGCCAAGATTGGAATGACAAACAGGAGCCGCCCAGGTGACCAGGGTGGGGAAGCAGGCTCCAGGACCTGTGGTGAGAGGGAGCTGGGAGGGTCTGAGGCACCGACCAAAGGTCACTGATGCTGGAAGTGAGAGAGCAAAACAACGGAGCAAGATGAGGCTAGAAAAACAGATTCGGGTTCTATAGAAGATTTACCTAATTCCCACAAGCATGGGGAAGCCGATTACCCAGTTTATTTAAATAGAGTGACATGATCAGATGCACACTTTGAAAAGATTACTGTGGCTACAGTGTGAAGAGCAGGTGGCAGGTAGACGGTTGCAGTGGGCCAGACAGGTAGATTGGTCAGATGCAGCATCGGACATGAGTTGAGGAATATTTACAAAGTAATAACCATAGGACTTGAAATCAATTTGAATTGAAAAAATGGTGTAAGTTATTATTGAAATATATGTTATGTTGTACTTTACTGTGGGACTCATAACAGTTTAATCATGTCCCAGGGTAAATGGTGATAAGTTCCTCATTAAAGCATTATGACCAGTGAATTACATGTATGTCGGCATTGATGTTATCATTGATTCTAGGACGAGATATCGATGATACTCGTATTACATCTTGTCTTCCTTTGATATCTTTATACTTTCAGTCAATACTGTGACTTTTTTATGTATCAAAAGGAAAGAAATTAGCATGTTTACCAGAAAATGTATGAGAGTGACAGTCAATGCCTATTACAACTGCTATTAACTGCTGTGCCTCCAAAGTCTATTCCAGTTTTATAAGATTAATAACTGGAGAATCCTCCCATTAACCAGAGATATTCCACATGCTGTGCCTTTTAAAAGGTCAAATCTGTAGAAGAACTTATTATATTTCATTAAAGACCTGTTCATGCAGCTAATATTAATAAGAGTCTCCACTTTAAAGCAGGGTGGCAAATACATGGCCCAAATGCCGCCTGCTTTCTTCTCATTTCTACGGCTGGCATTGCTAATTGATAAAAATACAATTTTCTCCTGAGCCTGTTGAGAATCCCTCAGCACAGCATTCTGGGCAGCTAGTTGATCAGAGTTGAAATGAGAGTTGACAAAATTCATTCGCCATCCCTGTCTTAGCACTACGTAAATCCCTTTTTCCCCCAAAATAATCACTAAGTGCATATTTAAGTTCTCCTCCCACCACAGGTGTCGTTTCCTGTTTTCGTCAACAGCATCTGCACGGATGCTGTTTTGTCCCACTCGTGTCCCCTCAGCTCACCCGAGTTCACGGGCAGCTGTGGATGTTTCCAGAAAGCTGAGAGCCCTGCCTCAAGCACCAGTCCCTCGGTCTGCCTGAAAACTTCTCTGGTACCACAGGTGCTTCTCCAGCCTGAAGCAGGTACAACCCAGAAACTTGAGAGAGTTCACACTATGGGAGAGCAACCCTCATCCCTCGGTGGGGAGAGGGTCAGAGGAGAAATGTCTTGGCCTTCTGACGTGTGTTCCCAGGGTTTCTCGAGACCCGTGAGGTGACTGAGCCCCAGCTGCTCACAGTGGTGCTCAGCAGTGGGTTTCCCTTCCCTGGCTCACTTCTCCCATTCTTCACTTTGTGCCTCCTGGGGTCACCCAAGTCCTCGTCTCGGTCTGCCTTTGAGAGACACCAAACTAAAGTGGTGCCCACAATCATCTTTTATCTCCATGTTTTGTAAAACATTGGCTCACAAACAGCAGTCAGTAAGGTTCCTCCTTACGACCCATGGACTGAGATGCGGGCTATGACTCTCCACTCCACAGCAGATCCATCTCTCCTGCTCTCTGGGAAGTTCTGCAAGAGAACCTAGGGGATACGAGAGGATAGGATACAAGGGGGAAAGAGAAATCAGTTGCACCAAGAATTCCCACCATAAACCAAACAAGTTTGTTGCTAATCCTTATGTTTTGCAATTTTGGTTATTGGAAAGTACACTGCAAGGGTAATCCTATGATGATATTTGTACTTTATCTCCACCAGCAATGCCTAAGTGATGCTAATCAGGGAAGCCATAGTCTTCAGTGAAGACTGATTTTGAGCCTTAGCTGGTAAAGTTAGTTAAAACAAGAAATAAGTATCAGTTCTGCCTATATTCCAGATCTTAGCTTTAAAAAAATAAGAGATTATATCTAGATATTTAAATATAGAGAAATAGAGATAGAGGTAAAACTGCTCTTTACATTAGTAGATTATGCTGCTAAGTGGCATATCAGAGTTACCAGAGGGAGAAAGAAATGGAGTGTGAAGCAGGAACTTCGACTGTAATCCCTGGGAGGGGAGGGAGAGGCATGTCTGTGTCTTGATAAATACTGATGGTAGGGAGCAAAAGGACAAAGAAATTAGAGAGAAACTGATAAAAGAACGTGAAGATCAAATCTGCAAATAGAATATCCTTTCATCCGCACTTCTCAAATGTGCACATGAATCACCTGGGGATCTTGTTAAAATACAGATCTGGTGCAGTACGTCTTGGGTCTGAAATTCCAGGTATCTAACAAGCTCCTGGGTGACGCTGATGCTGCAGGTCCTTGGACCACACCTTGAGTAGAAAGACTTCAGAGAAAGCCTGAAGCAAATGCACTCACTATACTCGAGGAAGAGTTAATGAAGACAGATTCACACCTAGGCATAGTCTAGCAATTTATAAGGCATTTTAAAGGATAAAAAAATAAAAATCATAAAGTTATTCAAGAAAGGAAATGAAAGGTCACTTGCAAATAAACAAAAGTTGAATGGATTCAATCTTGTCCTCTGCATCACTAAATATCAGGACAATGGAATAGTCTCAGAGTTTGAAAGAAAATTGAAAGCACTATTCATATGCAAGTGCTTAGAAAAGATGTCAGAAATATAGGCTTAATATAGTAATCTATCTATTACTGCCATAATAAATGCCTACAAACTTAGTGGCTTACAAGAACAGGAACTTATCTTACCACACTGGTCAGACATCCAACAAAAGTTTCACTGAGCTAAAATCAAAGTGTCAGCATAGTGATGTTCTTTTCTGGAGTATCTAGGGGAGAATCTATGTGCTTGCCCTTTCTAGTTTCTGGTGGCCTCTGGCATCTCATAGCTTGCATCCCCCTTCCCCCACCGTCAAAGCCATAGATAGCAAATTGCAGCCGCCTCACACTGTCATCTCTCTCTGTCTGCAACCAGGAAGGGTCTCCACTTTTAAGGACTCAGGTGATTGGATTGAGCCCACCTGGATAACCCAAGATACTCTTCCCATCTCAAGGTCCTCAGCCTTAATCACATCTGCAAATTCTCTTTTGCCTTAAAATATAAAATAACATGTGCACAGGTTTTGAGAATCAGGGTGAGGGCATCTTTGGGAGACTGCTCTTCTGCCTACCACACCAAACATGCTATTTTCTGAAAAATTGTTTGAGGACATACACTGAGAGGAATCAAAATTCAAAATCCCAAAATGAAGAAGTAGTGGTATAAAAGGAAATGTGGTAGGCACTGAAACCAGTCAAGTTGGGTAAATCTAAGTAACCATTCTATAAATAGTTACAGGGAAATGAAAAGCTGGAAACAATTTATAAAAGAATACTGGTGACATCATCATTGTACCTGGGGGTACAGTCTACACTAGAGCACAGGGACTGTTGAGTGAGGTTAAAGTGAACTACCTTACTCACCTGGCCAGGATCAGGAGGAAGTTAGCAATCAACTCTAATGGGATGAAAATAATGATTGGAAAAGATAAACAAAGAAAATCAAAACACATCGTAGCCCAGATAGCAAAAGGCATCTGGAAAGAGCTTTAACCTAAGGAAGGTTAAAAGAACAAAAAGCCTAAAACAGCTAAGAGAAAAAAATAACATACATCTATTATAGCAATAAATTGTTGAATGCCTTGCTGAAAAGCAGACCTCTATTTTATAGAAAAAGAATTCAAAAGGCAACAAAAGCTTTAAAGGGAATAATGCACCATTTTATATTGATAGACTATAAAGTGCATTCTTTTTATTTAGTTCTTACTAAAATAATTCTTGTTATTATCCTTCCTTTGTTACAGATAAAGAATCTGAGCTTTCGAGCGGTGGGGGGACTTTGCGCAGGTCGCCCGGCTGTGAGCCACAAAGCAAACCTGGGGTCTCACTCAGAGCCCGAGTTCATCATGGTAGTATGTGCTCTCCCATGTCCATGAGACCACAGAGTAGCTATGGAGAAGTGGAGCTGGCACTGGAACCCAAGGCAGTTTTACCCCATGTTCTGTGTGCATAGCCTCTCCACTATACTGCCTTGGAAATTGTTTCTTTTCCTATTTACATCTTTGCCTCACAACCACAACTCCTACAAACCCCCACTGATTTTACCACTTTCAGCCACTGTCTGGTCCCATCCTTGCCCCATGGAGCAGATCCTGGAGGCTTTGCCCCCGATGGGTCTGCCCTCGCCTCTTAATACAAACTTGGATGCCCCCTTCTCTCTCAGTTGAGTTTAATTCCTCCCCAGTGCTCTAGATCCCATCCTCTCTCGTCTCCTCATGAAATGATTACCAATTCTCCTCTTTCCTCCTGAACCTTCAGACTCTGTCTCCACACTCTTCAGGTTCCTTCTCATCTGAATGTGAAGTCCCACCCAAAAGAAATCTTCCCTTCTTGACACTTTATTGACCCAGTGTTATCTTTCAACCACTTCATTCATTCTACAAACTCTGAGGATTTCACTTTTTATGCTACACAATTTGGGGACATTATTTTAAGTTTAACCTGGCACATTATATCTCTAATCCTGATACCACTACTGAGCTCCAGATGATAGAGCCAACTACTACAGGACTTTTATGCATGAGCCCAAGCTTATTTTGATTCTGACTTCAACATTTGAACCCAAACTCTCAAAGGCACCTCAAACTCATTTTGCCTGTAACCTAACTTGCTAGACTTCACTCAGCAAAGCCCCTTTCTGCACTCCTTACCTCAGCTAATAACACCATCGCCCACTCAGTTTCTCTAGCTACAAATCACAGATTTCATCTTCTTTACACCACTCCCTCTTCTACCACCAGCAAACCACCATGCCTCACTGCATCTTCTGAGTATCTTGTGACTCTGTCTCTTCCTTCTACCCTCCTCATCCATTACTAATTCATTCAAATAGGTCTATTGAAGTATCCACTGTGTCAGGACTTTGCTAAGTACTGAGAATATATTATGAAGAAAATCAATATAATTCCTTCCCTAATGGATTTATACTCTAATGTGAGAGATGGCATTAAACCAATAACTTCATGTAATTATATAAATATGATTTTATAAATATAATTATAAATAGTGATGAGTGCCATATAAAGGAAAAAGACAGGATATAATGAAAAAGTGTAATAAGGAACTTTAATTGAAAATGAAAGGTCAGGGACACCTTCCTCAAGAAAGAGATATTTAAGTTGACACATAAAGAAGGAGTCAGAGATAGCTGTGTGTGGAGTAAAAAAGGGTGAGCAAACGAAGGAGCTTGTGCAAAGACCCTGTGGCTAGAAAAGCCTGGCTTACTCAAGGAGCTCCAATGAATGAATGGGAGTGACCCATGAGGTAGCTGCGGAGTAGGTAGCAGCCAACTAATTTAGGGCCTTGTAGGTTTTGTGTCTTATCCTAAGTATAATAGGAATCCATTGAAGGATTTCAAAGCATAGTCAAATTCAGTGACATCATCAGATTTGCTGTTGCTTCAGTTCAAGTGAGAGATAACGGGATGTGGATTACAATGGTGGCCATGGAGATGGAGAGAAGTGGATTTGAAATAGATCTTGGAGGAATAATAGACAGGATTTGGTGATGGGAATTAAGAGAGAGGGAAGTGTTAAGGATGGCTTTCAAGTTCCTGTCTTAAAAACTCAGAAAGGCAGGTGAAATTTCCCAAAATAAGGAACACTGAAGAGACGATGTGGAAGGAAAGATCAAAGGTTCCAATAATATTTATTTAATGCTGGTGTAAAATACCAAGGCAGACATTTAATCTGTCTTAAATTATTTAAAGATGTTTCTAGATGGGTTTTAAAAAAAGAAAAAAAATACTAATGCTGTACATTCACCATTAAAGTAAAAAAACTCTCAGAACTGGGTTTTTCTGTGTGCAAGTCTTGATATCCTTCCACATTTTTTTTGCCAGTTGTTTAGTGTGCCATAAACCCAGAGTAGTTTCTCTCTTCATTGCCCTTGGTCTTGTTCAGAACATACATAAAAAGCCCTTTGTAGTTGTCAGTATTTTCTGTAAGACTCACCTCACTCTAAAGTTTAGCCCCTCTGACACAATTCTTCCTCTTCCAGTCCATTCCTTTATTCCTGTTGGACGCTATTCATTTTGCCTGCTTTATTTTGAATCTATCCTTTATGAAGCTGAGTTTATCAGAAGACAACATGTGCAGACTTACCCTTTTTAGATACTCATTGGGATTACTTGAAATGGTTGGATTGCTCTCTCCATAAGGAACAAAGCTAGGGGGGAAACGGCTATTTGAAAACAATTTTATAGTGTTTATAAGAAAAGCACTTTTACTTAAAAGATGCAGAAAGGATCGTTCTTAAAGCATTGCAAAGAAAGCCTCAGCTTACCACATTTAATTTTTTAAAAATCTTCAGGTCAAATATGGCAGCCAAATGAAATTTTCTTTGCAAATTGAATGCGTTGCTTGGTGGTAGAATGTTTGAGTACTACCAATTGTATCTCTTCCGTGCTCACTTAAGGGACAGGTTGTTTCTTAGCCTAGGTCAGTTTTATTAAGAAAAATTGCCCCTTTACCTCCTTAAACAAATTATCTGAAGGAACTGCAGGGCTTAACCCATTGAATGAATTTTAATAAGAAATACATGAATCAGTCAAAAAGCAGGAAAAAAGTGAATAACACTGAACTAGTTTTAATGGAAATTAGCTCATTACCCTGCTGGCATACATTTACCAAAGGCTGAATTTTTTGATGGAAAGCTTAGGTCTACTTGCCAGGCTATGGGAAAATGGGAGGATCTTTAAATTAAACATTAACTTTATTAGTGGTATTCTCCCTCAAATTAGCCCTAAATAGAGGTTCTAAAAACCCTGGGGCTTTTTTCTCCCTTTTGGGAGACTTTTTAAAACCAGTTTTCTCTATTGGAAGAGTTTCTCACAGTCCCTGAAACATTTTCAGAAATGCAGTAGGAATGTGGGTGCCATTTATTGCCTACAATCCTTTATAAGAAGGATAATTTAAGAGGTGGAAGGGTCTGTGTGGGTGTTCAGGTAAGTTTCCTGTCCTCCAGGAGGGTGTCACAGGGACTGTGAAAAAAATTCTCTCAGTTTCTTACTTTTTCCTTTTTCTCTATCATGCACATGATACGTGCATTCTTTTGTTCTCCCTTTTCACTTTTTTCTTTCTCCTTTTTTTAATTGCTTTAAACATTTTTTTAAACTGTGGTGGAATATAGATAACATAAAATTTACCATCCTAACCATATTTCAGTGCACAGTTCAGTAGTGTTAAGCATATCCACATTGTTGTGTCCCCATTTTTAAGCAAAACAGAAACACAGCTTTTGATAAGCCAGGACAGGGAAGTCTGCAGTGAAACAGGTCTGTATTTCAAAGTGGTTTCTACTCTTCTGCTGCTGCTTAAAGAAAAAGAAAAATATAAAGTGTTTCCCCAGCATCTCTATTATTTCTAGTAATTGTAGAGTCCCCTATTGTTACAGAAACTGTAACAATAATCTTCAAAGCCAGAATCATATGTTCTAGCAGATATTTCAGCTGAAGGAAAAACTATTTCACATTCTGCAAGTGGAAGTTCAGCATATCAACTGGAACACAGAAGCACGTTGAAAGATTTAATTGTGTTTGAGGAAATTTCTAGAAATCTCAAAAAGTTGCCTTGTCTTATTCCAAACTGAAGATATCATGATGGGTTAAAGTTGTTCTTCATTGTATTTTGGTCCCTTATTTGAATTTGGGTGATTTTAAGAAAGTTCATCATCCTGTTGCCCTGCAAAAATAAATAATAATGAAATTCTCACCACACAAATGCATGCCAGAAAAGAGCTCTCACTTCAGAGCTACTGTAAATATATCAATATTCTTTCATTTTGGGTAGCATGTGTCAGGAGAGGTAGTTCTGAAAAAAGCCACTTTGTGAACCATTCTGCTTGGGAAAAGGCAATGTGCTGGCCAGTAATCATGCAATTTGAAAATGGTCCTTTGTAGCACTAACGATGGCCACAGAGTTCTGCATCTCATGAGGTGTGACCTCAGTCCAGGCTACTGATGAACAGGCAGCCAACACAATCCAATGATCTGTATAGCAAATGGAATGTTCTGAGGTTTTTCTAAAGCGAGATTCCCACCAATAAAAAGAAATATCAAATATTCGGGGGTCAGTAGCTGTTACTATTGTGTTTTTATTTTTAAATGGTTACCAAGGATATATATTTCCTACACAGTGTGACCAGATTTAGCAAATAAAAATACAGAATTTCTAATTGAATTAAATTTCAGATAAATGACAAATAATTTTTAATATGTTTGTCCCATGCAAAACACATCTCATGCCATATATGGGACATACTTATACTAAAAAACTATTCATTGTTTATCTGAAATTCAAATTTATCTGAGCACATTTCATTTTGCCAGGTAACCATATTTCTATAGTTTATTAAAAGTTGAATTTACTTGACATGTAGAATTTAATTTAAATTTTAATATGCCATTCTCAAAGACCAGAATTTCTTGTCTGAATTATTTGTACTGTATGTCTGTTTCTCTGCTCATCTCACTGTGCTTTTAAGAGATACAAATACATTTTAGTTTTATTTCTGGTTCTAAAGAAGACAGATTTTAGAGATCTAGTCCATTTTTGTACTTTATATTAAAATACATTTACTTAAAAAAAAATTTTTTTAAATAACATCTAAATGTCCTTATTAGCTGCATCTAAATTTTTTCACTTATTCTCTCTTTTTTTTTTTCTTTTATGTCCCTTCCCATATTTCACTTAGCTTATAATTGTACCTTTAGGCATGTTGCTTTTGTTCTCAAGATTCAGGATTAAATAAGAATGTTCACATTCATACACAAAACACACACCAAGTTGCTGAAGATGAAAGCCAATGCGGAAAACATGGTTAAGTCATTATAAAGAAATTTTAATTCCTCTGGAGAATTCTAATACACAGCTCTCTATAGAAGTAGGGGAAATAAAGGCCAGAAACTAAAACATAAAGGAACTGTTACTATTATTAAAGAAAAAGCTCTTTTTCTATGAACTTGATTTTGTAATGGGGACTACCTTAGTTGTGAAAGGCTTAAGAAAAAATTGTCTATATCTCTGTTTTTGTTTTCCTATGAGAATGGGTGGTGAGAAGCCCAAAAGGTAATAGTCTCAGCAAATCAAGCCTCGCAAAATGCTTAGGACAGAGAAAAGCTAGGACGTCAAGCAAGATACAATGGTGTCTGCGGAGCCAGGGGAGTGATGTCCCTATGGTCTGTGACATAAGCAGCAGAAACAAAATTAACAAGTAGTTTTTAAATAATTATGCACAGTAGAAATTATCCCATAGATGCAGAGTGTAGCAGTTCACCACACAGCACATATATATGAAAAATTTCCTAGATCTCAGAAGTCTTGTCTTGCTTCTGTGATCTACATCCTACCAGAAAAAATAATTTCAGAAATAAGCTTGATATAATAACCTGCATGTCTCTGAAAGGATTTAAAAGTCTTGATTTGGTTTTTGGTGGGTTTATTTTAAAGTTATTTGGAATAGACTAGATTTCCTAGAGGTGCCATCCACAAAAATTTATAGTGTATTTATAATATATGGTAGTATATTATATATACTAGTGTATTATATAATAGTATGTATATAATAGTGTATGATAGCACACTATCATAGTATTTCTGTAGCTCTTCCAATGAAATTGAGCAGAACATTGGAGTTTAATCACATAGAAAACTTGACCTCTGGCTTAATCAGCACCAAATTGAGTATATCTAAAATAAATGTTTTCTATTTTTCTTAATTTAAATGTTTATATCATGATTGATAATTTGCCCATGAAACACAAAGGGTCACATAAGTTATTTTTATTTTTAAGAAAATCTATTCTTATGCTATTTCTTACTACCTAAAATTACTTCTCTGCAGCAAGCAGCTTCTTTTTGACAATGACTCAGAAAGAGTAACCATTGCTTCAGGGATTGAAGCCTCTGCAGTGCAACTCAGCATTAGAAATATTGCAGGAAATGCTGTAATGTGAGTGGTAAAGAAATCCTGGGTCATGCCAATGATCGCAGGTCAGACTGAATGAAACAGCCTTAAAAGAATGGGAAGCCAAAGTGCCTATGATGAAAGGTGGTCAAATTAAACACCCTCTCCTTGTCAGCTCTTGACCAAGCCCCCTCTTATGCCATTTTAGTTCTGGCACCATAACTGCTGAGAGGTCAGATGATTATACATTTTTCTAGAAGGAAAAATCATCTTCTAAGATGTCCCATGTGGAGAAGAGAGCTCCATAACAGAGGAACCATTTTCAATACCTCTGTATCAAATCCTAAGAAACACCCAGTACCCATCAAACAGCAAATACCTGTTTCTGCAGTCCAGGAAGAAGGCGACAACACAAAGAAAGCAGAGAAAATAAATGAATGTTTTGACATTGCGAAAATGTATAAATGACATCTTTTCTCAAAGGAACTGTTGCTGGCCATTTCATAAAGCAGCAAATAAATTTTATTCTTTACTGAAAATAATGGTTAATTAGCCAATAGGTTTAAAAATTTTTCACTTTTTAGTTGATGATCAAATTATTTTCCTTGGTGTTTTACAGAAAGAGTCAAGGAGATAAAGGTATTTATTTATCTATAATTTTTATTCTCAACTCTTTCATAAAAGAATGATTAAATCCTTGTAATTAAATTATAATCAAACCACAAATTGAACCGAATTTTTTTCATGAGCTGGAAAGAGAGACAAGAACGAGCAGAGTGTGTGAGACAGAAAGAAAGCTAATTCTACCAAGCTTCTTGTGTTAATGGTTATTACACATCAGCAGTAAATTTAACTCTGGGTTCCAAGGAAAGCTGAGAAACATGATGGATTATATAATTTCACTCTTTTTCTAAAATGAATCATCAGTTCTTCACAATGGTGCACTGAGGTATAATTACTATTTTTGCCATGCATGAGTTGGATTGCTAAAG
The DNA here is from genome assembly GCF_027409185.1 of Cynocephalus volans. NCBI lineage: Eukaryota > Metazoa > Chordata > Mammalia > Dermoptera > Cynocephalidae > Cynocephalus > Cynocephalus volans. The sequence continues at coordinate 52,600,957 of NC_084465.1, read as the reverse complement.
TGTCCAGGTCATTGTGTGTTCAGATTGCTTTAGATATTTCCTATAAATGGGTTATAGATGTCAACTATTCCAATTTTGGACAAATCCCAGTTTTAAAGGTGATAAACCTAGTATGTGACATATTTTCAATATTTCATTTTTATTGGGCATTTTATCAGATGCCATCTAACATTAACATGCGTGAAAATTATTGAAAGAAGTAAGATATGATATGAAAAGACAGTAATTTTGTTTTAGATGCTAGATTAAGTTTTGAATTGCTGGGACCAGCATATGGCAGTTCCCCCGTTCCCCCACCCCATCCCCATTATTTTTAGGCTTGCTTTTACCACGTTTTTAAAAACTAATTCCGTGTGATAAATTAATAATACAAGAAAAAAGGGAATTAATCTATCTTTTATTTTTAATTATCTTGATAGTCATTTGGATCACAACAGGGTCAGTCTAATCATTATACCACTTGTGATCATAGAAAGAGCTTGATAAATTGGGGGGGGAGGGTTTGACAATACGCAATTTATTCAGTTCACAAATATTTTGAACTTTTTCATGCAAAACATTGTGCTAGCACTGGGGTAGAAGAATAATGAAATACAAATCTGCTCTAGAGAAGATCTCAGTGGGGGAACGGTCACATAAAAATTTATACTAGAATCTGATTCATTATATAGCTATATATGAAGGTACTTCAAAAAGTTCATGGAAAAATAGAATTGAAAGATAATATGAATCTTTCCACTAACATTTTGAAGTACCCTTGCACATTATTTTTTTAATTGAGGAATAATGAAGCCTTGTTGATTCATTTCTAACCACATAAAGCAGGTAAACAAAGAAAGCAGCATCATTTCTTATACTAAATAAAGCTATGTACCTTTTAAAACTCTAAATTTCTCTGTGTACTCCCTCTCTCTCTTCCTCTAATAGGCTCTGTGACAGAAACCCCAGAGGATGACTCAGTCTTGGGTCTTGTAAAGTGGTTGACCATTTGCCACACAATCACTCATTCTCTGTATCTCAGAATCCTCGGTTGCCAAATAAGGAAATGTTCGTAGAATCATTAATATGATTTTGAGCTCCTTGAAGAAAACTATGCAGCCAAGCATAATTTTGTTGATGTTATTGTTTACTGTTAACTAAAGTCAAGTACATTTACCTTAATATCATGCCACCCGTAAGTGGTAGTGGGGTATATTTTCAAAGTTCAAATATTGTTTTCTCTATTACAGGTTTCTTTTCTCCATGGAAAACTCCAAAGCCTGTAAGTTGGAATTATTATGCTTCTTTCTTTATTTCTAGTTATTATTGCAATCCCATTAAATAACAGTTTAATTGGGTGACCTCAAAATCTTTCCCACCTCTGATATTCTTTGATGTCAAAGGAACAAATCCTGTGTCCCTTTGTCTTATATCTGTGGTTCAAATATTCTACAATTACAAGAATAATTCATCTTACTTTCCTATAAAGACAATTCTGCCAATTTTTAAAATATACTTGCAAAATGAACACTAACACTATTCAATCCGGTGCAATGGAAATACTTTACAAACCTTTCGTTTTTTCCCCTGTCAGAAATACTGTATGGTCTTTATAACATGGAATTTTGGGAAACAATGCAAACTACACATCCAGAGGTGCTGACCCACAAATTAAATATGGTCCATGAGAGATTCACTTCTGTACATACTTATATAATTACATTCACATTTTAATGTCTACAGAGTTGATTACATGTACATATATATATATAAACAACACAAACACATATATATGCTAGCTCTGTATATATAGACATAAAAAAGGGTATTTTTAAAAGTTCATGTGAAGATTTGTATTATCTTTTATAATTCTATTTTACCGTGAACTTTTTGAAGTACATATATATGAAATATATGTGTGTATGTGTGTATATATATCCTGCCAAACCTGACAGTCACTCGAAGTGGCACTTCTGAATCTTCTTCATATACTGGTGATCTCTACCATCACCTAACCTCTCTGGGCCTACTTCCTTTATGAAACATGCTGAAATTTTTATCCTGATGTAAGAGGCTGGTGGGTCTGAATAGTCTTTTTGTGAAGCTAGATTGAAGCCAAGTTAGCTTAGTAGTTAGAGATGGTCTTTACTTGCCCTTGGATGGAAACTACTAATTGCCCAAGTCCCAAGAGCTGAGACTGGTTTTCTAGGATCCCATTTTATGATATGTTAGAATAGTCTACCCTAATTGGAATGTCTGAAACCCATGACTGTGGCAAAGTGGAACACTCTCACCAAGCGTGTCCTCATTTAGGATTTGGCTCATCTGGTCCACAGAGAACAACAAATGGGAAGACCAGTCCTATTTGGGCTTCATAAATCACTTAGTGATGCATGTGATTTTAAAAAGAGGTATTTTTTAATGTTTAAAATGAAATTTGGTGTATCTTGAGCAACATCTCAGTAGTTTATTTTCACCATCAAACTTAAACATGTTCTGTGTGGTTATACACATGGTTATCTAATTTAACAAGGAACCTTGCAACCTTATCATAGTGCTACAATTATGCAATCTAGTGATTTCCTTATATGTACCACATTTACACAAATTATGTCATTTGGTGTAATTAAAGCATTTGCTGTCATTATAGTAATTACATCCATAGTCAATAATTCCAAAAAAAGGTTTTATAGAGCTCAATGTACAATTAATCCTGTACCCATGCGTCTCTCTAAAAGTTAAGGCTTGGACTTTCCAGTCTGAGGCTGAGTGAAGGTAGAGGACTGTTGATGTAATGTCCTCCATGTATCTACCAGAAACTCTTTAGACTGAGGAATATAATGAGAGGCAGTATGGTATAAGTGTTTGGAGTACAGGCTCTGAAGGTATTCCCTGGGTTCAAGTTTTGCTTCTTCTCCTTACTAGATATGTGACCTTGAACTAGCTGCTTAAGCTCTCATTGCATCAAGTTCTACATCTGTAAAATGGAGGTAATAATAATAATACCCCCTCATATGGTTATTGTGAAAATTCTATGAGTTAATCTGTGTAAGGTGCTTAAAACAGTCCTCTACATGATGGGCTCAAATATGTAGACTATATCACCATAGAAAGCAGACCCTCCACACATAAATTTTTAATAAATAACTCTGTGAAACGAACATAGTTAACTGAGCTATTAATCAAAACAAATATATAACAATATACCCACAGTATATGGATTCATACAGTCTCTCCTCTAAAGAATATTGATGACATCCTTAGTCAGAATAAGGAAATGTTATCCTGGTTGAGACCTAGCCTCCTTCTGGTCCTGTGTCACTCCTTGCCTCTCTTTTGTCCTACTGACCCACATCTTGAGCTAATCCATGTCAAGGTAGTCACATTCAGTTTAACAAGTAATACACTATTTGTAGTGAGTTCTCATTTTCTTCATCTGGAAGTGATCTGAGTTCTTTCTTCAAGTACAGAATCAAGCCAAATGTCTTCATCTCCCAATACTGCCCCAAATAGGGAGAGATTGGTTTAAACTACCCCAGCTTCTATAAGAAGAAAACAGGTTCTAGACAGAGTATTTCACGGGGGGGGGGGGGGATCCCTGCCTTATTCACAAGCCCTCTACTCCCTGTGTACACCCTAGAATCAGAAGCTGGGGTTAAAAAATTAACCACAACCATGATTGGATTTTCCTATGTTACTGTTTGATGCCTAGGTACGGACTGAGTGTTCACTCAGTCCACTGATATTTGAGTGACTTTCCTTTCATACTATCAGACAGACATTCAGTTATTTACCAAGGCCAGCAAAGATACAAGTCTTCTCCCAAATATAGAAAACCATTGTACTCTAGTGGGATGTTTATAAATATCAACCTAGGTATGGGCACCCGTGGGACTTGACAGAAGAGGCTCAGTAAGAAGCCTTGTTGAAAGATAAATGCCTGGCAGGTAATACATACTCTAGACAGGTCAAGACCAGGAAGCCACTAGGTGGAGAAAGTGAGACCCATGGGCCTGGGCAAGCTACAGGATCAGAATCCAGGAGGTTCACAAAAGTAAAGAACACAGAGTATCCGAGACAGAAAGCACTAGTCCAGTGACCATGGTGTCTAAGGAAGCAGGGAGAAGTCAACAGAACTCACCCTTCAAGAGGTGCAGTCAGACCTGCACACCAGCCCCAGAGAAAGGGGTGGCCTCTGGTACCAGGGCAAGTGGTTTGCTCCATGGTCTTCTGGGTCCGAGCCACCAGATAACTTAACTTGGAGGGAGTAAGGCAGAGGGTGGCAGGGGACAGAACTGTAAGTCTATTTTTTCATGGGCATAGTGATTTTCTGCTCTACAGTCTTTTGAGAAACCCTGACAGTGATTCAAGGATTGATGAATGTCACAGCAAGAAGTTGTGCATGCTTTACCAAGCATGGACTGAACTCTTGACTAATTCCCCAATCTCTGTGCTACAGAAATTATAGAATTTGTCAATCTGCCACAGAAACTCCCCCACACAGTCCCCAAAGCATTGTTTTGTAGTTTTAAGATTGTTTTTTTAGAAATACCAATATTTCACCTGAAGCATGTTTGTTCCAATGACTGTATGTGAACAATAAATACACCAGCAAGACACATGTGCATATCAGATGACCCTCAGTGGACGATGGCAGAAAGAGACATTCACTGAAGCCCTCTGATAACAAGAGGGACCTTATTTCTAATTTATTTGCTTTTTAGCATTTAGTATCTTATGTTTAGAAACATAAGGGAGAAAGTCACAGCCAGAATGTATCCACATGTTGCCTAAAATTGGTTAAAGCGAAAAATTAAAAAGGATATGACTTTAGCCACAAATGTGGGTCTTCTACATCATACCCAGAATGGATGACTGAAGAAACTCAGGATGGCTTTCTATATGAATTTTGCTATCAAATGAATGAGGAAATACATATTTAAAGATTTTTACTGAATGGAAGCAAAAGGCTCACCAAGCAGAAAGTTTGCTAAAACTCTAACCATATTTACCAGCTACTCCCCCATGCACAAACAAGCACTCCTGTTAGAGTTATAGGCTGGTTCTGACCCAGGATCTGCCTCTGGCAGCTACTGGGCCTCAGATGAACCACTTACCCTGTCTGTGCTTTTAGAGATTATGTGTGGTAGGAGAGAACTGAACCTAGGGGTTTCCCATCCTTGTTAGCTATAGAAAGTTTGTTCAAATGAAATCTTGGGCAGTAGCCCATATAGAAAACAAATTAAACTGAAGCCAATTTCCTGAAAAAAGGGTCAGTGACCCATTTCTTTCCCAGTTTGCTGTCTCAACCCGAGTCTCTGCCACAGTCCCAGGTGGGCGGGCCGCAGGGATCTCTGGTGTTTCACAGTCCACGTGTGCAATTCAAAAAACACTGAGTGCATGCTCTGTCAGATACATCTCTTCCAGCTTTAAAATATTGATGATCGATAGGTCAGAGCTGGAGTCAGAGTCCTGACCAAAATATAGCCAGCGTGAAAACAAAAGCACGACAGTACAGCAGGAGACAGAAAGTTATAATCCTGCCAAATTCAAAGTATTATGTGTCAAAACTGGTTTCTAAAAAAGAGACCATATTTTATTCAAGATTTATATAATTCATTCACTAAATGAGTGTTTTCTGAGCACTAACTATGTGTTGGTAATACAGCAATGAGAAAGACATGATCTATGTGAGGAGACAGGCATGGATCGGCTCAGAACTGCAGATGGGTGTGATGGGGGGCGTGGGGGGTTGGTAGAGGATGCTGTCAGTGCGTGCAGGAGAGACGGGGGTCCCAGAGGCCTTCTAGGGAAGAAGACGTCTCAACTGAATCTGGTGGCAGGTAAAATGAGGAAGGAAGATGGAAGAGCAGAAAATGGGTACACTTTACAGGTAGAAGAAGTACAGAGAGAACGCAAAGCTTCAGAGGCAGAAGAGAACCTGGCTCCCAGGCCATGAAAGGAGAAACCATCAGGTGATATGGGAAAAGTGAGAAGAACCTGGGGCCACGGCCCACGAGGGAGTTTGTCCTTTATCCTGAGGACCATCCTGAGCCAGTACAGAATTTTAGGCAAGAGGATAACCTAGTCTAATTTTTACACACACTATAGGCTTATCCAAAGCAGGAAAGCAGAAGTTGAGTTTAAATGAGAAATCAGCTGATTGTAGAATGAAGGTGAAGTTGGTGGTTCCAACAGGTGATCTCAGTGAACCTGGCTTCCTCTCTGATAAAAGGATATTAGTCCCTGCTTTATCTACCTCACAGTGCTCTGGTGAGGATCAAAGACCATGTATGGGAAAGAGCATGGTAAACTGAGAAGTGCTCCACAGATCTTCAGCAGATTGTGGTAGTAACAATAGCAGCAGCAGCGTTCTGAAGGGAAAGTCACCCGATCAGCAGTAAATGAGGCTTCCTAGGAGACTTTGAACACTCCCTGAATCCTAGATGGTTGTGTAATTACTTAGAAACTGAAAGGAAAGTGATTGAGTGTTCAAGTGTGGGAGGTTGTTAGATATGCACAGGTGTCAAATGAATATGTACAGATGACTATCTTCTGTTTTAGTTAAAGTGGTGTAATATCTCAGGACCATCTTAGAAAAGGAACAAATAATACCATACATTTCTAAGCACTTACACTTACAGTAATTTGAGATACATGTTCTTCCTATTTTACAAGGAAAAAAAAAAACAGACTCAGAGAAACTAAGTGGTTTGCTAAAGATTACCAGCAGATAGATGACAAGGTTATGTAAGTTTGCATTCAAATGTCAGGCACCACTCATATTTATAACAGTCTATGATGTTTTATTATGTAGAAATAGAACCTTTTCTTTCAGGGCTTTTATACCAAAGATTTCAATGCTTCCTGGAAGAAAAGTCTGCAAGGAAAGAAAGCCTAACTTAAAGGTGACAAGGGTAATAGCCAGGAAGAACTCATTGTCAGTCATTTTCTCTATTCTCTTTCATTTTTCAGATAATGGAACGATGGGAGAATCAAGGCAGTCCTCAGACAAGTTTATCCGCTCCGGCCATAGCGCAGAACCTGCCCTTCCCACCTGCCCTTCACAGGAGTTCGTTTCCTGACTCATCAGAGGCCTTTGACCCACGGAAGCCTGACCCATATGAGCTCTACGAGAAATCTAGAGCCATTTATGAAAGTAGGCGTAAGTGAAAGCCACATAAAACAAGGGTACATGAATAACAGCTGAGGCCCTGCCAGGAGCTATATTGAGACTGAATGATCTGGCAAGATTTTATATTCTAAGTTGCAAAAGTATCTCAAAAGTAGAGCCAGCTGGCCTAAAATCCACTTTAAAAGCCTGTTGACTTTAAAACTAAGCTTATTATATCTTTCAGTTTTTAAATTTTATCTTCTACTTTTTTTCTTCTCAAATCAGGAATACTGTATGTTTTGGGGGGGTGGGGTGGGAGATGTCCAGTTTTGTTAGTCACCACATAAGAAAAAGAAATGTTTAAGAGTTTTATCTATTAATCAGATCTTGAGTCTAAAGCATAGATTTTTTTTTCATAAAGCCTTGAATACAGTCATTGAAGAAGTTAAGGTGAAATAAGCCAGGCACAGAAAGAGAAATACCGCATGTCCTCACTCATAACTGGGAGCTAAACAAATAAACAAACAAACAAAAAAAAGATGCAACAATCACAATAATTCATTAAACTTTCAAAAGGAGAGAACAGAACTGAGGCCACCAAAGGAGGGAAGTGGGGGGGTAGTGAGAAATTGATAAAGGTCCACAAAAAACAATTGCAATGTGTAATGATAAATATAGTAATCATCCTGATTTGAGCATCACATATTGCATACAGGTATTGATATTCAATGCTGTACCCCACAGATATGTACAATCAATTATGGTTCAATAAAAAATAATTTCAAAAATTAAAGTTAAGGCCTTGAGTAAAATGTCAGCCAAGTCTTTCAACTCACAGTCATGAAATCAGTTGGTTCTAAAAGCAGTGCAGAGCCAGTGCCAATCATCTCTGCCAGAGTCTTCTGCTTCTTGTTTAATGCAATCGGGCATATTTGAACATTCGGTCTAAAAATAACACATATGCTCGTGTCACCCGATCTGAAGGTCTTCTAAAATTATTTCATCGCACTTTAAGAATATAAGAAAACAAGGCTTTTAATATTGCATGTACATTCGTTGTGCTTCTTCCTGCCATGCACATGTTAGAGGACAGGAATCTAAATGTCATGAGTGTATAATACACAGTAGGGTAAGAACCTGAATAAATGATCGAGAAACCCAGCCAAGTGAGAAGGGTTTGGCCCTGGTGCTCCCATTTATTGTCTGCCGATTTCCTTTGCTTCAGCGTTCCGCCCATATCTTGTTTCCAACTTCATCATCTGAAGCATGAATAGCAAGTTTTAAATTGTGTGTGATCTCAGAGGATCTCAAATCTGCTTACTCTTTTGATGAGCTCAGGGGCTGAGAATTATGCACCCAGCTGGTGAAGGGGAAAGCAAACATAATACCTTTCCCCATCCTCCAGGACTCTTTGTAGAAGTAATTTTGGTTGAAAATAGTTAGAACAGCAGGCCACTGAGAAATCATTTTCATCAAAATGAATACCCCCCACTTTTTTTTTTTTTTTTTTAAGTAATCTGCTACATCAGAGCTACTGTATTTCAGTCTTCTCCTTCTGGATAAACAACTAAAATGTCTTTAAAGGATTGTATCCTTAGAGTATCTTTTCTGTGGTGGAGTAAGTACAAGGTAGGCATTTTTAGCTGTATAATAAAGGGCATGAATTCAGGGTATGAATGCTCATTACACTGAAAAAAATTTAAAAGATTTCAGCCCAGTTCTTAATATCTTTTCTGCTTCAATAATCAGGTTTTTTATTGAATGCCCACTTTGCTCTCAGCACTGTGGGGAGATACCAAAGATGAGTAATATGTCCTGCTCTTACAGATTTAACTGGGGACATAGGAAGAATGAGTGTAAACACGTTCTACTGGGTCTTGCACTCTGGTAGAAACACATTGCAGGATTAAAATAGCATCCTCACGTTCTGGGCTTGTTTTATTTTTTGGTGACATTTAGGGAGTATCAAGAGATGCTTCCTTCTGTTTTTTCTGGGTTTCGTCCCTTTGTTAGTCATTTGCTCCCATCCTTTTGCAGTTTCCTGACCAATGCGAAGCTTTATTATTCAGGACAAAGGTGACACTAGTATTTCTTCTCAGTCTTGTCTTTACGGTTGTCTGATATGGTTGTGCCCTCGGTTTCTGAACGGGAATTGCACATGACCTTCTTTCAACCCTAAAAGAAGTCTGGTTTCTTTTCCTAGCCCCTGCAATACTGTTTCTGCTCATTGCCTTTCCCCTCCTCACCTGTAACAAACCAAGCAAACCAATCTACCTCAACCTCCCATAACTTTCTTTTTCAGTTCTCCTCTGGGGGCTCTTCAACCCCCTTTGCCTCTGCAGCCACAGGAATCCCACACGTCCTGCCTCCCCACGTGCCCACTCAGCGCCCCATCAGTGTCCTTGCCTGTGCCACCACTGTTGCACCCCATCCCGTCGCACCCCCTTTTCGTGTTTGCATCAGCTCTCTCTAATTCTCCAAGGTCACAGTAATGTTTCCAGGATCACAACTCTCAGGAAGCCAAAAGAGGGCTAGCTCCTCTCCCTTCCCATCCTTCTCTTTTCTATCCTGTTATTTCACAGCACTAAGTGGAGTGTGAGTGAAACACAGAAGCCATGTCAAGGTAAGAAAAGTTCTACCCCGAAGATTAAAGAAACCCTAAGAGTGTGGTGCAACTTTCTCTGGTCTCTCTGGATAGCTGATCAGTTCACTCTGCTGTGGACATGCAAGTGACTTGAGAGAACAAAACAGCCTTTTGCCCTCTGTACGTTTCCATTTCCAAGTATGCAAAAGTGTCATTTTTAATTTAAATGTTTAGAGCAATACTTAAAATATATATGTATATATATATTTAACTAATGCATGGAAAGCTCAGTCTGTGTCTCATTATCTTCAAATGAATTTTTTTAAATGCAATAATCATAAAATATATGCAACTGAACAAAAGACCCATATTCAAAATGTTGATTGTGAACTACTTCTATTCTTATTTCTTTGAATAACACACATAACATTTAGATTTGGCTCTAATTATCCTTGTGTCTCCAAACTTTTTTCTGGGAGAAAAAAAAAGAAAGCAGGGAAAGGATGGAAGGGAATCCTAACCAACGCTGTTTAAACTAGTCCTTTGACATTTTCCCTGGCCTGTTGTGATCTCATGATATCCTCCCTAACAACCATGTCTAAAGCTAAAGAGATTTTTGCGTTTACATTCAAAACTGAGTTGCAGTCACCAAATAAAAATATGCCCTCCCACCCACAAGCCTGGGCTGTAAGAGCTACAGAAAGTTTGTTCTTTCAAGGCTGTCGAGAAATATTTAGATATGTCACCAGGCCCCTGCAAATGATGGAAATTTATCAAATGATGTAAATGCTGCTGTGCCTCATTTGACTCATAATTAGATTATGTTGACATTTTAATGTGCGTGCACAGGACATCTTAATAAAGATGTATTCCTGAAAAAAAATGCTGTGATTTTAAACAAACGAAGACAGCCATAGGATACTAGAGCCACATGAAACAGAACATGACAGGTACATGCTTCTGAGAGGAAAGCCAGAAACACCTCCTATCTTCATGACATCTTCTCAAGATGAGAAGGGACTGAAGAAAGAGAAAGGAAGTCTTTCGCCCAGCAGGCGGGCAATGCCTCATTTCAGAGCATTAGGCACAGCGCCCAGAGGTGGCACCTCCAGGCTTCACATCAATCAACAGAATATGTGAAACACTCAGTATGTGTCTAGAACTCTGCTAGGCACTTCACAAAAGAAAAATCATGAGAAATAATCTCTGCACATTAGAAGCTTGCAGTGAAATTTGGGACACAACCAAACAAGCAAACACAGAGGAAAGCAATTTCTGAACAGGCTGTATCACACAACACAGCAAATAATATCACTATTTTAAAGTGTGAAATTGTGCAGTAAAAATAATTAGGTAATACCGATAATTCTTCAACTTCCATGTGCAAAATTGATGTTTAATCAGGAGAATGTTGTGTGTTAGATCTTTTTGAATTATCAAAATCTTGTTAGTCCTTACTGGAGAACTCTGTGAAAAAAGAAATTCTTTTTCTGCTTGCTTAATTCCACGTAAGCTTAAGCTTACATACATAAAAGTAGGGCCAAAAATTTCAAAAAAAGTTATCAATGGGGCTTCAGGATTTTCATGTTAATTATTTAATCATTGATCCTAGTCATTACACCAATTCCTAGAAAAGAGCAAAAATCTCCCCATGCCATCTCTACCAGAGACTTTCAGACAAGCATCAGTTTTCTCTTTGTAGATAATCTCTGTTGATAATTGACTTCTCACCATCCCCATTATTTGCAATTTTGAAAACTGAAAGCAAAGGAAGTACCCTCTTTTGTGTAGTGGGACAAGCCATCCTATTCTTTTACTTTTCTCTTCTCTGTCCTTTTTCCCATGAATCTCATGAAGGAAGGACTTGAATTTTCTTTGCAATCACAAGAGGAACTGCTAGAATTTTTCAGTTTGTATGCTAACATTCCTAATGTTGGACCATTTATACATTTATGACCTGGGGAAAAAAGGATTTCTAAAGGCCTCGCTGTTTTCTCCCCTCTCCTCTCCTGCTGTTCTTTTTCTGTGTGTGATTGTGTCCTTGCTTGAACCACATATTTCTGATATGATAAGAAACCTTTTGTAATGGCCTAATTACTTATAAAACTATCTAGGGTGACGATGCCTGGGAGTGTGCCTGGGACAGTTCTGGTCTGTGTTGTCCTGGTGTGATTATTAATAGCTCCCCTTTTACCCTCCAGACTGTTCTCATTTGAATGATAAATTACGTGGTTTTCCTTTATTACATAATCTATTCAAGGAATAGACAAAATCACCATCTAAGAAAAGCATATATTTATATGTACAGACCATCAATAAAAATCTTAATAATTTCTCAGATAATTTTTTCAAGTTAATTTGTCTAATTCAATTTTTACCTGCCTATGTTTTATTCCTAATTTGAGGTAAATGCTTATGTGGTGGCTTGTCTTGATAGCCAGATTCCCCGTGACCTGCTCCCATACCCAGAAAATTGTACATATGTACAAATCTACAGCATAGCAAACTAAGTAGACAAAGTAAGTAGCAAGGCTTCACGCACACAAGTACTGTGCCATCAGTTCTCAGTCTTATCACAGAGAGTAAGTCAGATTCAACATCGCGATAATCACAGAACTGAAGGAGAGTTAATCTCATCTGTCTTCCACCCCTAAGAAAGATTACAAGTGGGTAACTGCAGATAGATACCTATCATGACTTCTCTTTTCATGACCAGGAGAGGCAATATAAATGAATGTGGCTCACTTTGGAATCTTATAAAATAAAATTTCAATCATTCTAATGAAAGTTTGTTGATTTAGGATGGAGGACCTGACCTGTAGCTTCATTTTTCATTAAGCCAGGCTTATTCTAAAGGTTTGTGTTATCATACTCAGCTCATGGGGCCTTACTGGGGCACGCTCCACGCTGCAGCCTTGGAAGCTGGAACAGACAAGCAGATGCAGACAGGAACTGACAGAGAAGAAAATCCTTGTTCCCTGATACTCTTCCCTCACGGTTCTGTTCCTTGGTTTGAACCCAAGGTGAATTATGACTGAAGCTGTCCAAATTTTTTTTCTTTTCACATTGAACCTTGGTTATTATAAATAAACAATATATGAGGTACAACATGCCTACAAACCTTTGCAGTAAGACATCACTCAAATGTAGGATCATAAAAGTGTCAAGGATCGGTATGGTGTAATGTGCCTCATGGTATAACCTCTTTAGAACAGAAATTCCTCTGAAATTTCTTCAAAGAGAGCTCACTCAATCAATTTTTCTTTCCAGAAATTAGAAAGCATTAACCCATAACAAGCAACGAGTATCACATCAAAGGTAGCAATCAAAAGTCACCACAGGCCAGTTAGAGAGCATAATGGAAAAGCAAACTCTTTTTTAGTACTACATCTGAAATGAAATCATAATTTGTAGCAGATCAAAAATGGACAGTTGTGTTTTTCACATCTGTGGCTTTTATCCTGCTCTTTTGTTGTTCATTGCTCATGATTGAAATCTTTCATTGTTCAGTGTCGAAATGCACATATAATTTATGGGTGATCACAAATGAGTAGTCGTATTTCTGAACTATCATTTTTTCTGCTGCTCTTTCCTTGATATTAGTGAGCAAAAGCTGTAGTTTGCACTGTCTCCCATCCTAACAGCAGAGCCATTTGGAAAGATGGAGTAGTATAACAGTACTATCCACTGCAGCACACCACTTGAGACTCTAAATGGAAAGTGATGGTGGGAGCTCCGTCACACAATTTAGTGGCCATTGATGGTGCTCAGAACCAAAGCTCCAAAGCCTGTGAAAGTCCTTCTGCTTGAGCCTTCCTAGATCCAGTCTCCTTTCCCCGTGTAGTTAAATACCTGATACAATCACGCTGGACATATCAAAAGGTTTAAGAAAGGTTTGATGAGTTCACAGATGCCATAGCTTCAGGTAGCTATGAAGTCATCATGAAAGACCACCCTGCCTTCCCAGAGAACGTCCTCACATCTGAACAAGGTGCCAGATCAAGCACTGACCTGATTTGTTGGACATTGCTGGTGTTCAACAGCCTTAATTAAAGTAGCCCCCACACACACGTTCTCTAGTGCGCAATCTTACTTTAGTGAAATGTTACAATAAGATGATATGTAGATGTTAAGACATTGTTACCAGTGACTTCAGTGTTAAAATCACAAAAGGATGGAAAAAAATTAATAACATCATTTTAAATGTTCTTGATTGTACTATGAAGGTTAATTTTCTATACCTTTCTCCCATGGGAAAAGCATTATTGTTGCCCTTAGTATGATTTATATCATAATTTGATCTGTGAAAAAAATTGCCTTTCAGCTTGAGTTTCTGATATATTTGTGTCACTTTGCAGTTGTAATATACTGATGAAGGAGATCACTAAATCCAGTTAAGCTGTGTTTGCCATTTTTAATATGTAGATTTTAATTAATTTGGGAATCTAATTTCAAAAATGGTATCTTTGAGTGACTCTCTAAAAAATATGGTAACGTTTTTATATTTCTAACAGGCTCCTTTTGAAATAGAAAATAACCATTATATGAGCTAAGTAATATAAACAGTAAAATAAAAGTTGGGGTAGGGCACATTTTTTCCCTGTATTTCAGAAATTAAATCCAATCCTATAGCTTATAAATTTATTTCACTCAGTAGCTTAAAATTTAATGTTCCTGGAATTAGACAGAGGATAGAAGCAGGGCTAGGGGGGTGTGAAAAGTACACTAAAATCAGTTACTGATTGAAAGTTATTTAGTGTGTCAAAGCATTTTGTTGGTAGCGTGAGTTGACGTGTAACCCAGAGTACTTTCACAAATAAATATGAGATCATCGGGCTGCAGTAGACTGAGTTTTAATTGCTGGACAGCAAGTAGGTCCTAGTGAGATCATGATAATATAAAATGTCAAGTTTTACAACTAATGAAAGTGTTTTGAAAGTAGCACTTTTCCATCCCTGATACAGGTCTACTTTTTTGATGAAAGGATATTTTTCAATTCATAATCTTAAGTAGTCGCATTAAACATGGAGGTCCTTAAAAAAATAACAATTCTGCTAGAAAACTAATTTGCCTTTACTGTGAAAACATAGCTTACGTGGCAGGAATGATTATTCCGCCCTCAATGAGCAAGACTAGCCTTTTATTTGAAACACACAAAGCTCAATACGAAAATGACCAGAAATTGCTCTTATTTTAATTTTTAAATTTAATGACAAAATACTCATCCTTTCATAGTGTTTCATATGGCACGACTATAATATAAAATTATTTCATCTTAACACATTCAAAATGGGAGATTTCATTCTCTGCTTTTAAAATTCTCTTTTAAGTTGCCTTCTCTATAAATGCTCTTAATAAGGAATAGTCACTTATCTTATTGGTGATTACATATCATAAATACATAGGATTATTTATATAACCATAATAATAATAATGACCTAAAATTTCTTCCAAGCTAAAAATAGTTTACATGTTAAAGTCTAAAAGAGTGGGAGGACTGTTTCTAGCAAGAGATTTTTACAGTTCTTTTATCTATAATGTGAGTTTATGCTTTATAGAGGGTTAGTAACTTTTAGTTAATTTCCATCTGGAATTTCTTACATGATTTAAAAGCAATGCAACTTGATAAACAATATTAGCAAAGAGGAAAAAGTATTCCGCCACTCTCAGATAGAAGTATCTCAGCTTATCTTAACACAGATCTTTATCTTCTTAAGTATTTCTTGACCAGGGGTTGTATGCGTGTGTCTTCTGCCCATCTCATATTAAACCCAACTGTGTGGTTTAGGAACTTCTCTATTGACAGAACTGTGAAGGAATAGGAAGAATATCTGAAGATGTTAGGAAAAAAAATGTAGCATAGTTAGAAAAGGGTATAGTATTTACCCATAGTGATTCTAAAATGAAACAAATGAAAAAGAGCTTTATCAGATAATGTATTTTAATTCTAAGTGAGTTGAAAACAAAATAGACATTTAGATATGGTAGGTATTTTTTCTAAATAGGACCTTGAAGAGTTTCCTGTGAAACAACATAGAATAGTTTATGCAAGTCACTTAGCATTTCGGTCTATAATCTTACCATGTGCAAAGCGAAGGGTTCGAATAGAAGAGCTTCAAGGTGCCTTACAGCTCTGTCCCTCTAATTCCGTGATGATAAGACAGTGGATTTGGAAGTCAGGATGAAAATCAAATGGCTGTTTAATTATGTCATTTTCTACATGTTCAGCAGTTCCAGATAATGACACAGTGAAAGCTGGCATTTCTCATACTTGTCTATGTAGGGTAGGAGTGGAAGCGTGTCAACTGGATCCTTACTTTAATGTATTTTAATCCATGAGAGCAACATGTCTCAAAGTACTTCTACGACGCAGTATGTAACTAGGTTTTTCTACGTCCTAGAATTCTAATTGCGGGACGTTCATGAATTTTTATGTTACATGTAACATAGACTACATCCTAATTCTAATGAAGGATCTCCTTTGTTTCTCAGTTTGACAATTAAGTCCTGTATATTTTTTAAATTTACAAAATTTAAAAATCTAAAAATTCTTGCTAACCCCCTCCCCTCCCCCTTTCCCTACTTTGATGGGCTCAGTTCCATTCTCTCCTTTTGAAAGTTCAATGAATTATTGTGATTTTTATATCTTTCTTTTATTTTTTTATTTTTTTATTTTTTTAGCTTCTACTTATGAGTGAAGACATGGTATTTCTCTCTCTGTGCCTGGCTTATTCCACTTACAAGTTTCTCTAAGTTCATCCGTGTTGCTGCAAATGGCAGAATTTCATGATTTTTTATGACAGAGTAGTATTCCATTTTGTATATATACCACATTTTCTTTATCCACTTGCCCATTGATGGACATTTAGGTTGGTTCCAACTTGTTTGTTTCTGTGGCTTATAATGAAATATCTGAAACTGGGTAATTTATGAAGAAACAATACTTACTGTTTACAGTTTTGGAAGCTGGGAAGTCCTAAGTGCAGGGAACACATCTGGTGAGATCCTTGTTGATAGGTAGTGACTCTTCACAGCAAAGCAGGGTGTCACATAGTAAACAGCAGAAGCAGACAGGGAGACTGACTGTCACATGCTCTCCTTTTAAAGCCCTCAGAACCACTCCCATTATTCCGAGAATGGATCAATCCATTTACAATGGTGCAATCCTCACAATTTAATCACCTCTCCAAGGCCCCACATTTTAGCTACCACAATAGGATTTCCCACCCTCTTAACACTGGCTCTGCGGGGACCAATCATCCAAGGCATTGAACGTTGGGGAGACACAATTCAATCTATAGTACAACTATTGGCTATTGTAAATAGAGATGTGATAAACATGGGAGTGCAGGTATTCCTTTGACATGATGATATCCATTCTTTTGGGCATATACCCAGCAGCAGGATTGCTGGATCTTATTGTATCTGTGGTTGTTTGAGGAGTTTTAGCTATAGTTGTTTTCCATAATGGCTGCACTAATTTACAGTCCCACCAACAGTGCAGGCGGGTTCCCCTTTCACCACATCCTCACCAGCATTTATTTTCTGTCCTTTTGATAATGGCCAGTCTAACTGGTGTGAGATGATATCTCAATGTGATTTTAATTTGCATATAATTTGCATTTCCCTGATTCTTGGTGATGCTGAGCATTTTTTCATGAGTCTGTTGTCCATTCATATGTCTTCCTTTGAGAAATGCCTATTCAGCTCCTTTGCCTATTTTTCAATTGGGTTACTTGCGTTTTTTGCTGTTAACTTGTATGAGTTCCATGTATATTCTGTATATTAATCCCTTGTCAGATGCACAGTTTGCAAATATTTTCTCCCAGTCTGTAGGTTCTCTTTTAGCTCTGTTCATTGTTTCTTTTGCTGTGCAGAGCTTTTTAATTTGATATAATCCCATTTGTTTTTTTTTTCTTTGGTTGCCTGTGCTTTTGTGGTCTTATTCATAAAGTCTTTGCCCAGTCCTACTTCCTGAAGTGTTTCCTCAATGTTTTCTTTTGGGAGTTTTATAGTTTCAGGTCTTGTATATGTCTTTAATCCATTTTAAGTTGATTTGGTGCATGGTGGCAGGTACAGGTCTAGCTTCATTCTTCTACATGTGAAAGTCTAGTTTTCCCGGCACCACTTACTGAAGAGGCAGTCCTTTCCCCAATGTATACTCCTGTTGCCCTTGTCAAACGTCAATTGGCTGTAAGTATGTGGGATGATTTCTGGGTTCCATTTGTCCAAGTGTCTATTTCTATGCCAGTATCATGTTGTTTTAGTTACTATAGCATTGTAGTTTAATTCGAAGTCAGATAGTATTATGCCTCATGCTTTATTTACTTACTTACTTACTTACTTACTTACTTACTTACTTACTTACTTACTTACTTACTTATTTATTTATTTATTTATTTATCTATCTATTTATTTATTTTGGCTATTCAGAGTCTTCTGTTGTTCCATATGAATGTTAAGATTGTTTTTTCTACTTCTGTAAAGAATGTCATTGATATTTGATGGTGATTGCATTGAATCTGTAGATTGCTTTAGGTAGTATGGACATTTTCACAATGTTAATTCTTCCAGTCCAAGAGCATGGAATGTCTTTCCATCTTTTTGTGTCCTCTTTAATTTCTTTCAGCAGTGATTTGTAGTTCTCATTGTAGAGATCTTTTACCTCCTTGATTAAATTTATTCCTAAGTATTTTATTTTTTTTGGTGACAATTGTAAATGGGCTAGCTTTCTTGATTTCTTTTTGTGCTAGTTTGTTGTATTATTAAAATGCTACAAATTTTTTCATGTTGATTTTGTATCCTGCAACTTTACTGAAATTTCTTATCAGCTCTAAGAGTTTTTTTGTGGAGTCTTTAGGTTTTTCTGTATATATAGGATCATATCATCTGCAAACAGATGGGGACAGTTTGACTTCATCTTTTACAATATGGATGCCCTTTATTTCTTTCTCTTGCCTTGCTTTGGCTAATACTTCCAACACCATGTTAAATAGGAGTAATGAGAGTGGGCATCATTGTCCTGAATAGGATGGTATTGGCAGTGGGTTTCTCACATATGGCTTTTATTGTGTTGAAATACTTTCCTTCTATACCTTTTGCTGAGAGCCTTTATCATGAAGGGATGGAGAATTTTGTCAGATGCTTTTTCTGCATCTATTGAGATAATCATATGGTTTTTGTCCTTAATTTTCCTGATGGGGTGAATCACATTTATTGACTTATGTATGTCGAACCATCCTTGCATCCCTGGGATGTATCCCACTTGATTGTGGTGTATAATTTTTTTGATATGCTCCTTTATTCTATTTGCTAATATTTTATTGAGGATATTTGCATCTATGTTCATCAAAGATATTGGCCTATAGTTTTCTTTTTATGTTGTATCTTTGGTTTTGGTATCAGGGTGGTTCTGGCCTCATAGAATGAGTTTGGGAAAATGGCCTCTGTTTCAATTTTTTGAAATAGTTTGAAGACAATTGGTATTAATTCCATTTTAAAGGTCGATGAGAATTGAGCAGTAAAATCATCTGGTCCTGGGCTTTTCTTTGTTGGGAGACTGTTGATTACTGCTTCAATCTCATTGCTTGTTATTGGTCTGTTCAGGATTTCTATTTCTTCTTGGTTCGGTCTTGGTAGTTTGTATGTTTCCAAAAATTTATCCATTTCCTCCAGGTTTTCAAATTTGTTTGTATATAGTTGTTTATAATAGTCTCTAATAATACTTTGTTATTTTTGTGTATCGGTTGTAAAGTCTCATTGTTCATTTCTGATTTTTACTTGAGTCTTCCATCTTCTTTTTTTAGTAAGCCTAGCTAATGGTTTGTCTATTTTGTTTATCTTCTCAAGAAACCAACTTTTTGTTTTGTTGAACTTTTGTATCATTTTGTGGATCTCTATTTCATTCAGTTCTGTTCTGATCTTTAGTTCTTTTCATGTATTGATTTTGGGATTGAATTGTTCTCGTTTTTCTAGTTCTTCGAGGTACATTAGGTTGTTTAATTAAAATCTTTCTAGTCTTTCTATGTAAGTGTTTATTGCAATAAGCTTCCCTCTTAGTACCATTTTTGCAATATCCCACAGGTTTTGGTATAATGTGTCTTTATTTTCATTAGTTTCAAGAAATTTTTTTATTTCCTGTTTCATTTCTTCTTGGGCCTATAGTTATTCAGGTGCATATTGTTTAATTTCCATGTATCTGTGTAGTTTCTAGAGTTTCTCTTGTTTTTGATTTTTAGTTTTAATCTATTGTGGTCTGAAAAAATACTTGAAATGATTTCAATTTTTTAAAAATTTGTTGGGACTTGATTTGTGACCTAACATGTTGTCTATATTGGAGAATGTTCCATGTGCTGATGAAAAGAATGCGTATTCTGTCATTGTTAGATAAAATATTCTGTAGATTCAGCCAGGTCCAATTGGTCTAGAGTGTAGTTTAAATCCTGTGTTTCTCTGTTGATTTGTTGCCTAGACAATCTGTCCAGTGGTGAGAGAGGGGTGTTCAAGTCCCCATCTACTATCATATTGGGGTCTATCTCTTTCTTTAGGTCTAATAGAGTTTGCTTTATATATCTGGGTGCTCCAGTGTTGGGTGCATATATATTTGTGATTGTTTGTCTTCTTGCTGGATAGATCCCTTTATCATTGTATAGTGGCTTTATCTCTTTTTATAGTTTTTTGTTTAAAGTCTATTTTATCTGATATAGGAATAGCTACTCCTACTCATTTTTGGTTTCCATCTGCATGGTATATCTTTTTCCATCCTTCACTATTAGTCTGTGTGTGTCTTTACAGGTGAGGTGAGTTTCTTGAAGACAGCATATAGTTGGGTCTAGCTTTGAATTCTAATCAGTCAGTCATATGTCTTTTGAGTGGGTAGTCAAATCCATTGACATTTAGGGTTGATATTCAAAGATATTGTCTTACTCTTGGCATTTCATTGATTTTCATTTGAATGTTTTAAATATCTTTTGTTCCTTTCTTCCCTTTTTATTGTTTGTCTTTGGCATTTGTTGGTTTTTTGAAGTGGTAAGATTAAATTTCTTTCTTTTTCTCATTTGCATTTTTTTCTACCAGTGGGTTTTGTTCTTTCTTGTGTGTTTGTGGTAGTGATTATCATCTTTCAGATTACAGATGCAGGACTCTTTTGAGGATTTCTTGCAGGGCTGTAGTGTGGTGGTGAACTCCTGAAGTTTCTGTTTGTTTGGGAAATACACTATTTCTCCTTCATTTCTCAGTGATAGCCTTGCTGGGTATACTTTTCTTGGTGTACAGTTTTTTTCTTTTGGTATTTTGAATAGATCATAGAAGAAAATAGACCTATTTTCTTCTGGACTGTAGAGTTTCTGTTGAGAAGTCTGCTGTTAGTCTGAAAGGGGCTCCCTTATAGATGACTTGATGCTGTTCTCTTATCATTTTTAAGATTCTTTCTTTGTCTTTGAGTTTTGCCAGTTTGATTATAATGTGCTTTGGAGAGGATCTTTTTATGTTGAATCTGTTTGGGGATCTTTTATCATCCTGGATCTGCAGGTCTGTGTCTCTCCTTATACCTGGGAAGTTTTCCATTATTATTTCATTGAATAGGTTTTCTATGCCTTTTCCTTTCTCCTCCCCTACCACATGATTTGGATGTTTATGCACTTAAGATTGTATGCTAGCTCTGTTAGACTTTCTTCGTTTTTCTTCTTTTTGTTGTTGTTGTTCACCTGGGTTATTTTGAAAAGACTGTCTTCGAGATCAAAAATTCTTTCTTCTACGTCATGTCTTACTCCAGTCAGCTGCTTAAGCTCTCAGTTGTGTTTTCTATTTTATTGAGTGAATCCTTCAGTTCTGGTAGTTCTGCTATGTTCTTTTTGAAGGCATTAATCCTTTGTAAGTTTCCTCCTTCATATCCTGGATACTTTTCCTCATTTCATTCTGTTTCCTGAGTCTTCTCATATATCAGGGAGTTTCCTTAAGATTGATGCTCAGAATTTCTTTTCAGTCATTTCAAGGGTTTCTTGCTCTCCGGGGTCTAGTACTTGAGATTTATTGTATTCCCTTGGTGGTGTCATATTTTCTTGTTTTTTCATATTTCTAGCATCTCCATGTTGATTTCTGGTCATCCAGTAGAGCAATTACTTCTTTTATTACTCTGGAGTGGGCTTTGAGGAGAGAGACTCTCTCCCTCTCTTCTCTTTTTCAGGACTCCAGTGGTGATTCTCCTTGTGTTAATGCAATTGAGTGGTCAGCAGGCTGACTGCACAGTGGCTGTGGCTGCTGCTGTGTCAGCAAGCCACCCTTGCAGCATCAATGGCTGTGATGAACCCCCCCACCCCATGCAGAGGCAATGTTTATGGCAGTGGCAGGGGCTGCAGTCTTCAGGCATGCTCCTGCCTTCTGTTGGGTGGGGGCTGCCTGCAGCTCCTGCTGAGGTCTCCAGATGTGCTCCTGCATTCTGTCCTCACAAAGGATCTCTATTGCTAAAATAAACCAATTTAACTCAATGTTACTTTATCCAAATAGTTGGAAATATCAAAATATTTGGAATGGTATACATAAATCAATACAATCATTGATTGAGGTTTTTACTTTTCAATGTTGTATGGCATGATATCATAATATCATTTTTAAAAGACCTACATTTACCATATATATTTTAAGTTCTGGATTGACTTTACTTTCAAATAGGCATTTTTATAATGAGAACCAAAGCTTGATAATATTTGAAAATGGTAATCTTTTTTCCATCCTGATCTAAAGTAATGCTGATTTTTCTATTTAGAATACATGTGAATGAGGTACATTTACATACATACTCAGACATAAAGTAGGGTAAATCTGTCCACTAATTTCCATGGATTTTAGGGAAAAAGACATCATTAAATGTGAGCACAAGATTGGGGTTGGGGAGTAATAATAGCAATAAAAATAAAGTAAAGATGAATTTTAAAGTGCCATTAGTGAATTTCAATTTTAATTCCCCATTTTCCCATCCAGAACAAGTGCCACCCAGGACCAGTTTTCGAATGGATTCCTCTGGCAAGTATTATTCAGTACTCACAGTTCTGTGAACAAAACATCTTCCATTTTGTGTAACACATCATTCATCTGAGTAGCATTAGTTTTGTAGTATATACTCACTGTGCTAATTTTATTCATCCACATATGCATGTATTCAAGGCGGAGAGCAAGTCTGATCATGGTGGGCTGGAATGCCTGCCAACGAAAGACAAAGGGAGTCATATTAATGAATTCCTTCCATAAAATGCCTTAGAAAAGATGAGATTAAAAACTAGCTGCCAAAGAAAGCCATCAGACTGACCACATTCAGACTGTCCAATACACAGAGTATAGCATTCATACTACACTCTTCGTATAGTGGCCACTAGCTACATGTGGCTACTGGATACTTGAAATGTGTCTATTCTAAATTAAGATATGCTGTAAGATGTGTGTAAAATCCACACTGAATTTAAAAGAGTACCAAAAAAAAAAAAAAAAGACAGAAAGGAAAAACAAATGAATAATTTGTAATTAATTATTTTTATATCGATTTATGTTGAAATAAATTTTGGATATATTAAGTTAAATAAAATATATTATTAAATTGATTTCACCTGTTTGTTTCACTTTTTAAAATGTGGCTACTAGAAAATTTTAAATTTTTTATGTAGCTTACATTTTATTTATATAAGACAATCCTAGACTAGATAAATAGAAATAAGAAGATAGAGTATCTAAGAGACTTGCAATTGAAACATTTCAAAAGAACTTAGAAATTTTGCTAATATAAGGTGAAATTATTTTCAAATCTTTTAAATATGCCAATTTAAAAATGTATTTCAATAGTATTTTAAGCTAGGATAGAATATCATAGTTTCAAACTTAAGAGCTTTTAGTAACAACCAGTTAATTCATTTAGAAGAAAACTTTTTTTGACTTAACCATCCCCAAAACACTTACCAATTTTGGTTTAGGCTAAATATTCAGCATTATTGTGGAAGTGAGGAAAAAGAAGATTTAGATATTTTTTACTCTCAGAATTAGTGATAGAAATGCTCTGAACAACTGATTAGACCACTGGATTGAAAGTCAGAGCACTGAAACAATTGCAGAAAAGAGGGTTTCATAATAATAGCACTATTTCAAGTCTGTGGGCTCAGAGCACACATCCCTAGAGTGTCTCCATAATGACAGCTCATTATCCATCTCAGCATGTTTTGACACCCCTTGGAGAATATATGTGCTTGAGATCATTCCATTCTGTAAGTTTCCATGTCATTTGGGGGGGGGGGGATATGTAGAAAATATGGAAGTTATTTCTTAGTATTTTGTCCTCAAATAATGTCTAAAGTATTTGTTTAGCTTGGTCTGAAAATGTTAAAGCATTTACTGACTGTAAAATTCTTGTAATTTTTAAGCATATCTTATGCCCAGAGAGAAAATGGGACCTAGTAATTACAGTTGCAAAGTGAAATCAGGATTTAATTTGGAATTCTAAATCTCAGCTTACTGGCCACAGCAAGCACACTTGAAAATCTCGGTTTCTGAATGTACTTTATTTAGAAACTAAAGAAAGAGAAGAGCCACCCAATAGCTTTGATTACATTGATATATATGCAAAGTAATATATTTACATTTTTAAAAAATACATCACTCAAAAGACAAAGTTGTAATATAGTTTGAATATATTATACTACAATGCAATACAGATTTCCAAAAAAAGAACCAATCCAAATATTTTGTTAAACGTCTATACAAGTTATCAAAATGTTCTAGAAAATTATGACCGCATCCAAAACAAATACATCTTCCATATTATTTCCCACATTTATATAATGTCTTTTATCAAATTGTGTGTCATGATTTTTGACTTAGATATATTTATCATAATTATAAGGTGTACTATTAACTTTATCTGCATAAGTTCCTTAGGTACAGAGGCAAAATTGATAGTAAGAAGTCCTGAATAATGTACTTATGAAACCAAGTGATAACTCTATAGTGGAATAATGCTGTGGTTTATTGGATCTAGTAGATTGATAAGTGTCTTAAAACAACGAAATTCAGGAAACATTTATTTAGCAACTCCTACAGGTTGTGCATAATGGAACACTATAGATAGTCAAAGATAGATATGTCATCACTCAGGGAGAATGTTAGTGAGAAACAATGGAACCAACGGCCAGGAACTCTGAATGGTCATCTCTACCCAAAGACATGACAGCCAGGGCATGGAGTATCACAGAAACCACTTCCAGAAGGAGACCTTCCCTTGTTCAGAATCAAAAGAAATCTGGTGTCATAAAAGATGCATCAACAGTGTCAAGTGAGGCTCAGAAATCAATCAGAATGAGGAAAGAGAAAAGAGTCATTCAATTTGGTCAGAGTATAATCAACAATCTTAAAGAGTTTAGTAATGCGGAGAGAGCAGAAACCAAACTGGCAGGAATGAGTTAGAGATGGAGTAAAAGCTCCACTAGAGATCGGAGATGGAAGTGGGGAGCAAGGCAACATTTAGGATGGGGAAATCTGAGCTTATTTGACGCATAAGGAAGGGAGCCAAATGAAGAGTGGGAGATGGCTTCTACTATGGCTAACACGTGTCCAGCCACACTCAAATTTCCAAAGGGGTAAAAGAGAAAGGTAAAAAGAAGGAATTATTTTAAGGCAAAATGTCTGAGCTACTTATCTGGTAATGCTATATTTGAGGGATAGAAACTATTTAATTCCAGTTTAACTCATTCTGTATCTGGACTGCATGGAAATCCACAAGCCAGGAACATCTTAAATAACCTTCTTTGGTGCCTGATTCCTCACTTGTACTGTCTTTCCTAGATCTCTCTACAAGGAAAAGCCAAAGAGTAACACTATTTTCAGCAGGGAAAAATGAATAAATGCATTCTCTGTGCCAAACTGTGATAATAATCCATGGTACATATGTTTTAATTAAAACATGAAAAGGGGATTCAGGTACCAAAATTTAATTAAATGTTTATGGAAGCATTCCATGTGCCAAATTAATCCATAAAAATGCTGTATTTTGCATTTTTGAAGATTGAATCCATTCATAAAATTCGTCAGTTATGTCCAGTCACCCTACCTTTTCCCAAATACTGTGCACAAAGTCATGTCTTTCAAAAGCAAGACCAAGGATACATACAGCATGTAAAGCCCCCTGGAGTCTTAGTTTCAAATAGGACTTGGCTTTTGAAATTCTACTTTTCTTTATAATGATGGAGGTTCTTCCAATATCTGGATGTGGTCACCATTTGCTACTATTTAGATGTTAGCTTGTGCAGTATTGGTGTGAGTCCAGGATAAACTGGGACTTGTAAATTCCACTCCAGTAGCTTGCCACAATAGCCATGTAAAATCCCATCTGGGAAAAGTATTATGAGATGCTTTATTTCACAATGCCTGTAGATCCTGGGACCCAACTGCTGAGGAAGAAGCAACATTGGCCATGGCTGGCCATTGAACACCAATGTCCAATGAATGTTCTGTCTCCCCTTAGTCCACTTCTTCACAACCACTGCCTCCTCTTGGGTTGCACCAAGCAACACCTGAGAGTGCCCCTGACAGCTCTGCAAAAAGGGCTGAGGAAAAAGAAGATTAAAAAAAAAGAGCACAGAAAGAAAATTAAACAAAGAAGTAGAAGAGAAAAAGGATGTTGGTGGGGTGTGGTTGAGTGATATACAAAGCAACTCAGGTCCGGATAGGTATCTGCCAGACCCCTTCATCTAACATCCTCCCAGGTGCATAGTTTATTCTTCTGTCACAATGGGGTAAAGGGTTCGCCCTCAGATTTCTTTAAGTTTTTGCATTAATGTGGGAAGACATAAGCATGATACTTATTGAAACCTGTTGTCGAGCCAGATGAGCAGGTAAGGGAAAGTATCAGAAACACCATAATCTTTCAAGAGAGCTAACAAAGAAAAGGAAAAAGAATAATGCCTCCTAGCTTTGTGCATACAATTTTAGTTATTTTGTAAAACTAGACTCAAAGGGGAGGAAAGAAACCAAAGAAAAATTATCTTTTTCTAAAAGCTCTTATTTTCCCTTAAAAAAAAAAAAAGAAAAGAAAAAGTTGCTGCCTCAAGGCACAATCTATCATTTAAGCTTTTCTTGCAGTTGATATTTCTCTAAAGTTTTCATGCCCTGCAGCCTCAAAGTCTGTGCTCAAAATTAACAAAGAAATTAAAAAATAAATCACTTCTCTGATGGTCTCTTTCCTCTCTCTACTTGGACACTTCTCTGATGGTCTCTCTTTGCCTCTCTCTACTTGTTCCTGTACTATGAAGCTGCCATCTCTGCCTGGAAGAAAGGAAGGGTAAAGAGGAAGTAGTTGGAACACACCACCCTACATTTGAAATCAGGGGGGGTCGGAGTAGCAGTCAGGGGATCGTAATTGTCACTAAAATGACATAAAGAGTAGAAGAGGGAGGGTAAATGTCTTGTTCACATCTCTCTTTTTTAGAGTTAGGTAAAATGAACTAGCCAAAATCCAAATTTTTTCTCCTGAAAAATGTCCCGAGTTATTCATTAAAGAAAAGCCTTCCAATTCCCCCAGGAATCACAGCATTCTCTCACATAAGACAAACTTCTTATAATTTCAGCATTCCCTTAGGGGAAAAGTTTGACTTGGTAAATAAGATGAATTGTGCAGTAAACTTTTAGAGTTCTTTGTGCAATATGGATGGATGCTGAAGTCATTGGAAGAATAATTTTCCATTTACCATATTCAGCAGCAACATAAGAGAAAAAAGAGCATAGGAGTAGATAAAATTTCCAGTAAACATGGGCTGGCTCTTTCATTTTAAGTGTCAAAAATATACCACCTTCTATTTGTATTTTTTATGTATATGTGATCTAGATTCCTTCATGCTTAGAGTGACCTAGAGAAGAGATTGCTGTGAGCAGTTGTATCATAACCAACTTTTAGAAATCTAAACAGTGATTAGGCATTATCTTTCCTTTCCCATCTCCCCTTGCCTTTCTACCTCCCTTGGGAGGGGTACAAGTAGTTGCAATGACTTTAAAGGGCTGCTCCACCTGTCTCCAGATTCCTAAAGGCTTAGCTCACACCCCAATATGTGATTTCATATATGATACTGTAGACTCCCGAGTAGACTGAGTTCTAAAGCCAATCGTGTCTTGTAGAGTGTAGGGCAAAGTTTTCATCTTCCTTTTACTACCGAACTCTAACAATTTAATAGGAACAGAATTTTTCTTAGTTCTCCCATCTTTAGAATATGAATGATTATACAGTTTATAAAGAGTGACTAAAGGATGTGGAGGTCTAAGTGCTTGCTCTTCTGTGAGAGTTTTATATTATTCATTGAACGGGAAAGGCCTTGGTTATATGTGCATTTGATCATAAAAGGATGTGAATGATCATTGAGTTTTGCACTATATATATATATATATATGTATGTATGCATATGTGCTTATGTGCCTGATTCAGCTTTATGAAGAGTGCACCGGACAAATCATCAGCATTTGTCCCCATATCAGAAATAAATGACTTGCCTTTCGTATATCACTGAGAACAGCCCAGGTCGTTGGGCACAGAAGCAGGCAAGTGTCATCATGCTTTGTACACTGTACCATGTCAGCAGCCCCACTAACTACAGAGCCTGGAAGAGATTCACCTGGCCGTCAGTCAATGAGTCTCTCTCTACTGCGACTACTACTATATATCCAAGTGGCTCAGACATAAATTTTTGTCTCATGAGGATTCTCTTCTGAAATCCCACTCCAATGTCTACAACTATCCTGTTTAAGCACAGGGAATTTTACTTAATACTTGCTTCTATCAGCTCTAATACCTCCTTTAAATCATTAAGGCCCAGAAATCATTAAACACTTCTTAAGCAAAGGATGGTGTGATAAGTATTCTTCAAAATTGCTGCTCATCCACTGACATCCTAACAGTGAGTGAGGAAGTAAGTACAACTCAGTCATGACTGAGGTGTCTGCCCCTAAAGAAGGTGCAAAGGGCCAGGGGCGAGAGGTAAGCATAAATCATTTTCTCCTTAAGAAGTCAAAAAGTTTCTCATAGCTTTAGTTTATTCTAAGACCAAAAAAAGTGTCATTTAGGATAATTTCCCAGCTTGTTTTTAAGTACATTTCTGTTTTTTCAGCTGACTCCAGAAATTTATTTTGAGTACACTAACTTTACTCCTCTAATTTCTCTTAAGTACACTAATGAAGCCAATGGTTAATTAGTGGCGTCCACATTCTAAATTGTTTAGGGGATAAGAGTTCATCTTAGACCCTGATGAACTTCTACCGGAAAGTTATAAAAAAATCTAAGGAAGTTTGCCAGGAAATAAACATTTTACTTAAACCCCAATGGAAAAAAAATTAAATTCTATGTTTTCTAATTTTTGTAATGTTAAAAGAGACAACTTCTACTAGGCAGAAGTTTACACCCTACACACTCACACACACGCACACCCTCCAAACTGTATGTATCAAGTCATAAGCAGAGATTAGTAAATTACTAATCTTAAAGTTACTGCTTTACTAGGTAGTTCCAGGGTTTTGCCATCTGTCTCTCTTACTTCTGAAATAATCATTCTAGTCAGAGTAAACATCCTCGAAGTGACAGCAAAGCTTCTTGAGGACAATTCGAATGCTTTCAGGAAAATAAAGAACTATAGAGGCATCAACTTTTTTTCCGCTCAGAAAATTCATGTGCTCTTTCTACCTATAATGATTCCTTGTTTGTCACTGTTATTCCAGGGACTTGTCACTGTTATTCCAGGGACTACCTAATTTTGGATTACCTGCTTTTTTGCTACCATATTTTTTGTATCCTCCATGCTTTCCATTGACTCTAACAGCACTGTCATTAATCACATCCACAAAATTAGTTTTCCATTGGTGTGTTCAGTTCCTTGGGGGGCGGGGAGGAAGCAGCATTCATTACTCAATGGGATCTCCTTTATGCCAGGTCCAGATTATAAGGAATTAGATGTTCACCTTCGGAGGATGGAGTCTGGATTTGGCTTCAGAATCCTCGGGGGAGATGAGCCTGGACAGCCTGTAAGTCAAATCCCCTTTATTTCCACACTTCTGCTATATTGTATGTATAAGCACCAGAGAAAATATTCAGTGTGACATCTAAAAGGAAATGTTTTAGGACTCATCTAAAAAAAATTGAGGTTTGTTTTTTCTTGGAATTCTCTTTAATAAGATCTCACAACATGCAGATATCTCCATGGACAATATCTTATCATAGATCACATTACTCTTTTTTAGAATGGATTGTATTCCTCTCGTGTATTTCAATTATTTAATTGTACTGGAGCCCTGATCTCTCTGGGCAGCAGCTCATGGGTAGACATGCAGTATGACAGAAGATACATGTGAAGCGGTGACTTGGAACAGCAGAATTTTGTATATTTTCAACCAAAACAACAATAGAGAGAAAATGCAGAGATAAACAGAAGTAAAATCAAGCTTAGTGCTGCAGAATCTCAGCCCAATTTGAATTGTGAGATGTTCAAAAAGTCAACTTGAATTGACATAGTCTTGAGAATTTGAGGAGAAATCATATATACATATGTGTGTATATATATACATATATACAAGTACATATATGTGTATTTAGAGTGAAAGCATACAATAACAACAGTCATTAACACACAGAAAACACAGCTAGATTTATGAGCATGTATTAAATTATTGGCTATAAAACACTCATTGGAAAAGATGTATCCTAAATGATACCCAATGTGTCTAAGTGAGGTACATGAAAGTTTTGAATAAATGAAGAGCCTGAGCTGTGAAGTCAATGCCTGCACTCCACTCCAGCTCTAGCACCTGCACCCCATCCTAGCTCAGGCAAGGGAACTAAATGCGAAGCCTCAGTTTCCTCATCTGCAAGATAAGGATAACAATAGTGTTATTTCATAAAGTAGCTTTAAGGGTTAAAGGTAACATATGTAGATATCTTAGAATGGTGCCTGAATCATATTAAGTGCTGAATAAATGTTTATCATCATCAACTTTGTCTCTCTTGTTACTCGATCATTCCGGAAAGGAAAACTTAAAATAAAAATAAGACTGATGGCAGAAATCTCAAGGAGAAAAAAGTCCACCTTGGAAATGAAAGAAATCTGTAATGATTAGAACTGTCCCAAGGTGAAGTAGCTTGCCTTGGTAGGGAGTGAGCCCCTTCACCCGAGAGGCAGTCAAGCGGAGTCGGTGAGAACCAGCAGGAGCTCCAGACAGGCTTCCTGCGAGAGGAGCAGGACTAGACG
Source organism: Cynocephalus volans (assembly GCF_027409185.1). Lineage (NCBI taxonomy): Eukaryota > Metazoa > Chordata > Mammalia > Dermoptera > Cynocephalidae > Cynocephalus > Cynocephalus volans. The sequence continues at coordinate 52,570,026 of NC_084465.1, read as the reverse complement.
GCTGCTGAGGTCCCTTTCTACAGAAGATTCCAGGAGGATGGACGTGGACTCCAAGGATGAGGGCACTCCAGGAAAAAAGACTGTTTCCTAATTCTTGGGGATAAGATTTGGCAACAGTCAGCCAAAATGTCACTTACTCCCCAGCTGCCAAAGAAGATGTGAAAGTGCGCTGGCCAACGAGGGTTGGCAGGATTTTCCTTAGTGCTTTGGGAAGAGAGAGAATGCTTAGGTAAAATATAGGGCTCCAGTAACTTCTGACTTAAATTTATTCAGACACTAAATTAAGGCTCTCATGTCACAAGTAGAAGCAGCATATCTTGGTTGCGTTTTGCTCCCATCCACAGCTTTGTCCCCCTTTCCCTCTGTCACCTGCTTCAGAGTTCACCAGGGGTCCTCGGTTGCCTGGCCTGCCCTGCAGCCTCACTCCTCTCTACAGCTCATCTTGTTTTATAGATATAGAGCTGAAAATACTATCCGTCCCTCCCCTTATGTAAACACTTGGCACACCGATTTATACCGCAAAACCTCCTGACCTCCACAGGGTATTTATGTGACTTGGCTTCCTTCACGATTGTTCTCTAACATGTTCCTATGTCTGCCTGTTTTGTTTGTTCAGCCAGATTTCAAATTCCTTCTAAATGAGGTCTTTATCTTCCCCTTTTTATTCTACTTTAGTGCCTCATAAATGAAAAATGTGCCCTTTACCAGAGTTAACCAACTTGAGGTTAAGGTCACCGTCCTCCAGACTGCCACATCTGCCCAAGACTCCTGACATCAACTGAAGTGGGCTCACCAAACTGCAAAGTCAAAGGGAAGAGTCTCAACAGACTGTCCCCACTTTAGATGCCAGCTGTAAATCTGGGGGTTCTCACTGCAAAACAGGTTTACTATGCACTGGTTACCAACTTATGTGAGTCCAGTGAGACAGAACACCCACACACACGAGTTATATGAAGTGGGTTTATTATTTACAGATAGGCACCACGGGACAACAGAAACTTCAGATTCATTATGAGCCAGTCCCCAAAGGCTTAGGAAACTAGCCCAGGACAGATGGAGTCTCAACTGCATGTGCCCACCCATCTGCACCACAGCTAAGAGATCCCCAAAAGCAGTCCACGTGGGTTTTATACCCCAGAGCAACATGAATTAGAGAGCTAAAGCATTGAAGGACATCCTGTTTCTAGGGGAAACTGAAGTAGAACCCAGGCTGTTCCAGCCAGCCCCTTCTTATCTCAGTATGTTGCATTCCCAGCACATAATACAGTTATTTTTAAGAACTACAAGTGAAAGGGGGGAGAACTGGATTGGTCCAAGGCCACTCAGAGAACTGTCCTGCACCCACAGCCTTCCTCAGGTTTGATAATTCATTAGAACAACTCAGAACTCAGGAAAGTGCTATACTTATGATTACAGCTTCATTATAGTGAAAGAATACAAATTAAAACCAGCCAAAAGAAGAGATGCATAGGACAAAGTCTAGAAGGGTTCCAACTGTGAAGCTTCCATCATCTTCAGAGACATGTTACCCTTCAACATTGATGCACAGTGTATTGCCATCAGGGATGCCCACTCAAGCTTTGGTGTCCTGAGTTTTTACTGAGGTTTCATTACATGGGCATTGAATCATTATCCACATGGCTGAGCTAAAATCCCTACCCCTCTCTCTTCCCTGGAGGTCAGGCTGATGTCACATGGCTCAAAGGTCCAACCCTCTAATTACATGGTTGGTCAGCCCCCACCCTAAAATCATTGGTGTGACTGGTCCCATCCTGAGTCATCTCCTTAGCATAAACTATCAGGTATAGTCTCAGGGGCTCACCAAGGACAGCAAAGGCACTCCTAAGGTTTTGGAGGTTACCTTTCAGGAACCATGGACAATGTCCAGACCTCTCTTCGGGCCAAAGCCAAATTCTTTATTACAAAGCCATATTCTTAAAAGATACCAAACAAATGAAACAAAATTAAATCATGCTCAAAATAAAATACAACTTTAAGGTAATTTTTATAGCATTTTGTGGGATATTGGGCACCAGCTGAGATTACAGGGTATTTAAGGGTGAATCCATATAGAATCCAGAACACTTATACTAACAAAATACCTCAAACTTACCAACCTAAGGGATTTCTACCAGAAAAACAAGGTCTCTGTTTGTTCCAGAATATACTGACTAAATGCTTCCCACCCCCCCTCCCCCGCCATACCAATCTGTGTGCTCCTTGAAAGCAAGGACTGTGGTTTAATGGTGTTTATGTCTTCCAAGCCTAGCACAGAGCCTGGTAAACTAAATATTTGTTAAATGGAATTGAAGAAAGTACTTTTCACCAAGCCATAACTGTCACCTGAGCTTCTCAAAGCAAATAATAATCTGGAGTTTATATTTTCTGAAGCCTCTAAATCCTACAGGCTCTGTAGAAGGAAACTGGCCTAGCCCTAGAAGCAGAGCTGGTATCCTGGTGGCCTACAACATGCTTTATTTAGCTCCCCCTGTGTTTTTATATTGAGCACCAAATAATTTAATGTTTTTAAAGTTTTTGATTTCCATCTTCTCCTGAAAAATAGATCTAGAACAGTGAGTTCGCCTTTCTCCATGACAACAGGAGCCAAGCAAAGGTCCCTTTTAGACTGAACATGGCCACAGTTCCCTTATGCCTGTTACCCATTTAGACTACTGTCTTTGAACTCCCATCCCAGAGGATTGAATTGAAAGAAATAAGAAATTGGAATGATGAATATTTTATACCAAAGGAGCCTTTACCCTGAGTCAGATCATGGTCTTTATAGGCCCCAAGCACTGAGAATATTATCAGATCCCTTCTCCCATATAGACATACGAATAAAACATTAAACTGTAAAATAAATATAAGACAAAGCAAAAAAGTCCTAATTCTTCCCATGATCCTTACTTTAATACAGTTTTTGAAACATGAAATTCTAATTTTGCTGGACCCCTAGCTTGTGCTTTTTCTGCTTTGGAGGTAAACCAGCACCCCATTCAGTAAATATGATCTTCAGCTCTCCCCACTTGCAGAAGCAGAAGGGCTTGCATGACTGAGTCACCGGGAGGGTGTAGTCTCAGCGGCTCAAGAAGGGAGAGGTCTTGTTGGACTTTGCTTAGCACAGGAGTAATAGAATTATTACCAAAATGGAACACATACTGTTCTACATGAAGCTCAGGTGTGTTCATGAAGCCATGGTCACCACCCACCCTTAGGACATCTTTCTGCCTGGTTTGTACACAGATTCCCAGATTCCCAACTCTTCAGAATCTTGTCTTTGCATTCCCAAGTTTTTTCTCCCCTCCAGTGGGCAGGCATCAAATATTTATTATAAGCCTCCTCAGATTACATGGATTGCTGGTTATCCTTTTTGTGTTTATTTAGATTTACTCTGGTTTATTCCTCCATTTGAATGATTTAAGACACAGTCATGCTGCAAGTTATAATTTTTACATTTAAACCATAAAGTAAAGCCTAAATCTCCCTGAAGCAAGCAAAGCCAGAAAATGAGTCTTGAAAACCAGAATATTATACCCCAGAATGACCGTGTCAGGAAGAGTGGGTCTACTGTAAGATCTCCCATAAGTCTTTCCTTCCTGCTTTCTTACATCCTAAGTCCAGGGATGACATACAAACAAAATGTGCCAGCCTCATTTAATTACTAGTGAGCTGCAAAGGGAGAGGCATGTATGGTTGGTGACTTAGTCCCCAATCACAGGCGGTCTCATAAGTTACATCAAAAGGGTTTCTGGCTCCATAGACCAGAAATGGTATTGACATCCCAGGGTGCACATTAAATATGACCACACAGCTTTCAACAAATAATGAACAGCAGGACTCCAACTCAAACAAAGCATAGGGACATTTTTCCCGTAAGAGGAAATACTTTTCACAGTTAAATAACAATAAAAATAGAAAAAAATGAAATATTGAGGGAAAAGAACAAAAATGGGATTTCCAGCTGTGAACTGAAAACAGATGGAAAGGCATCAAGATGGAAAGATGTGGAAAACATTGCAGTGAAGAAAGGCCTGTGTGGAGAAAAACCATTCAAAGAAAGAGATCATGACAGACCTATGCCTTGGCACAGGAGTCTACTGCAAACTAGTGGAGGAGATGCAGAAGGAAGAGCCTGAAATCTGCTCACTGCAGTGTCAAGTTGGCCCAGATACACCTATTGCAGAACAGATGACTGGGGTCAGACAAACTTCGGGTAGCGCAGGAAAGAATTAAAGCTATTAAAAGGCCTGGAAAAGTGGTTTTGGTTTTGTTTGTTTCTTACTTGTGTGTTTTTGTTGCTTGTGTGTGTGTGTTTGCTCGCATGCACACGTGTGTGTTTTGGAGAGGAGTGTTAATGTTAGTTTTTTCCCCTGGCTTACTGGGATATCAGCCATTTGAATGTGAATTACTGTTATTTCACATCAAATGCTCTGTTTTGTTCTGTGCCCTGACAGCCTGAGATAAAGTGGAGTTATGTAGTTGTTTTGTTTCTTGTGTTCTTTAGAGAAGGCAATTGGAAAGATAGGGCCATGGATCAGTTGTTCACGGGAAGGTCTTTCTTCATCTGTTTTGCCGCAAAAACTCTTCCTTCAGGACCAAAGTGATGGGAATGGTATAAAAAGCCCCTCCAAGAGTACAGGGAAGAGAAAGCTGAAGAGTGGGACTGAAGAGTCAGCTGAGGTTCCAGCGAGACCAAGGGAAGTAACGAATGGGGCAGGGCTAGTGTTGGCTGGGAAGGTTCAATGGCCCGTGTGGCCAGGGGTCAGGGGTCAGCAAGACCAGAGGAAAATGTAGTCTGATGAGTAAGGGAGCCTGGACTAAACAGCCTTCAGGAGTCCCTCAGCTGACCTGGGAAGTGATCAGTGTGATAGGTCAGAGAGCCTAAGCCATGCACCCAGGGGAAAGTCTCTCAGCAGACTTGGAAAGTGACCAGTGAGACCACAAACCCTGTAGCCCTTGAACCAAGTAGGAATACTCAGAACCTTGTGACTCAAAATGTGATTGATCTACAAACCAGCATCGTCCAGCAACATGCAGAATTTCAGGCCCTCCCTCCCCCAGGCCTGTAGAATCAGATTCTTGGGGGAAAGAGTAGGGAGATCCAAAACTGTTTTAACAAGCCCATCAGGTGATTTCTACACACACTAAAGTTTGAGAACTACTGACTTAAAGTTCAGATATCCTGAGGCATGTTCTCAAAAGCTTAGGTGAACACGAGAACATATACACTGGGAAGCCAACCTGAGAGTTACAATGTGAGAAGGAATCATAGATTATCCCATCCCTGCAGTTAGACAATGGGACATAATAGAATGTGTCAAGTGTACAAATTGTATTCAAAGGGAAGAAAAAGAAAGTTGTGTTTTTGTCCCAACTAGAGAGATGTATAGAGCTATCTCTGTGTAACAGTGAATCGTGTCACATGGAGGTGCAAGCTGCCGGGGGCTATGGAGCAGCAGCAGCCTGAGAGCTGGGAGCAGTGGCAGTGCAAGTGGTCAGTGAGAGTGGTCAGTGCAAGTGGTCTGCATCTGCCCAGCAATGGCAGCAGTCCTGATGCATGCAGCGAGTATGATGAACGTCACTACTGGACAAGCATCTCTAAGGCCTACCCAGTGAACCTTGCTCAGCTTAGTTCAAGCTTACTTAACAGCTGTGGCAACACTTTTCTGAAATAAGGTAGAGGATAGACTATATAGTGTAATTATATAATAACATATATATCTGAGAATTATATAATACTACATAATAAATTATATTGAAGTATTACATTGAATACACTGTTTATTTAGATATTCCACTGAAGTATCAATTGAATATATTTTTTATTTAGAATTAAATATATAAGATTTGATAGAACAAACTAAAGGAAGATTTGAAAGATCAAAGCTCTGAGTTTTAAAAAAATGTGTCAAACTAAAGAGCTTCTGCACACCAAAAGAAACAGAGTTAAAAGACAACCAACAGAGTGGGAGAAAATATTTGCAAAATATACATCCGACAAAGGATTAATATCCAGAATATACAAGGAACTCAAACAACTTCATAAGAAAAAAACAAGCAACCCAATTAAAAAATGGGCAAAAGAGCTAAGTAGGCATTTCTCTAAGGAAGATATACAAATGGCCAACAGACATATGAAAAAATGCTCAACATCACTCAGCATCCAGGAAATGCAAATCAAAACCACATTGAGATACCATCTAACCCCAGTTAGGATGGCTAAAATCCAAAAGACTCTGAATGATAAATGCTGGTGAGGTTGCGGAGAAAAAGGAACTCTCATACATTGTTGGTGGGACTGCAAAATGGTGCAGCCTCTATGGAAAATGGTATGGAGGTTCCTCAAACAATTGCAGATAGATCTACCATACGACCCAGCTATCCCACTGTTGGGAATATACCCAGAGGAATGGAAATCATCAAGTCGAAGGTATACCTGTTTCCCAATGTTTATCGCAGCACTCTTTACAATAGCCAAGAGTTGGAACCAGCCCAAATGCCCATCATCAGATGAGTGGATACGGAAAATGTGGTACATCTACACAATGGAATACTACTCAGCTATAAAAACGAATGAAATACTGCCATTTGCAACAACATGGATGGACCTTGAGAGAATTATATTAAGTGAAACGAGTCAGGCACAGAAAGAGAAATACCACATGTTCTCATTTATTGGTGGGAGCTAAAAATAAATAAATAAATTCACACACACACACACACACACACACACACACACACACACACAAAAAAAAAAAGGGGGGGGGGAAGAAGACATAACAACTACAGTTCCTTGAAGTTGATACGACAAGCAAACAGAAAGGATATTGTTGGGTGGGAGGGAGGAGAGGGAGGAGGGAGGGAGGTTTCGGTAATGGGTCACAATAATCAACCACATTGTATATCGACAAAATAAAATAAAATAAAATAAAATAAAATGTTAAAACACTAGAAGCATTAAAAAATAATTAATTAATTTTTAAAAATTTTAAAATGTGTCCAGTGAACTTCATTCTTTGCTCAAATGTCAGCTTTTCCATTAGGCCTGCGCTAGCCAACTCTAACACCACCTCGGACACATGGCAGATTCCTCCCACCCCGCTGTTTTTTCCATAGTACATGCCTTCTAACACACTGTTTAATTTACACATTCATTACATTTGTTATTGTGTGACCACTAGAATGGAAGCTCTTTAGGGCAGGGATTTTAGTTTATTGTTCACTGATGGATTCCTAGCTCCTAAAAGTATCCCTGGGCTCAATGAATATCTGTTGAATAAATGAATTGAGGAGAGTACCTCATATCACAGCAATATGGCAGAAAAGCAGATGTTCTACTGGGATCTTCCTTTCTATGAATGATATTAAACTATTAACACAGAATGTAACTTCGAGAATATCTGTATATCTTTGCTGTTTTCCTATAGCAAGAGAGGAACAAGAAACTAACTTTATAGTTGCAGCTGTGACTCCCTCAGTTGTAACCCTTATTTTTTGCTTCAATTTCATCAGTTAGAATCAGAACTATACCTTAAAATTGATAATTAACCAGCCAAGAAGTTCATGAGCCATTTTTTTTTTCTCTATAACTAGCTGTAAATGCTCCCACTAAAGTGTACAGGAAATCGAAAGGCTGAAGCATTTTCTTTGGGCTAACCCAACTAAATGCAGCTTTTCATGGGGTAGTAGAGAAACATAAACATTCATCCTAACTGGCTTTTGTACAAAGCTCTTACCAAATCTTTGAAGTGCTTCACAGTGGATTGAGCCTTTTGAAGAATAGATTGGAACATCTTTAGAAAGAAATTCATAAATTCAGGTTGGCATGACAATAAGAGAAAAGGGAGCATGTCAGAAATATGCTCGACTGCGAGACTCTAGCAAACGCGTGTGGTGGGTTGCAGGGAAAGACTGCACTGTGCAGCCAATATAAGACAGGAGATGGGGCCTTTCCTGTGAGAGCAATAATGAATCACCCCTCAGAATACTATATTCAATATAGAAGCAAGTCTATTCCTCACCCCACTCCAACCCCCAGGAACCGTGGGGAATAGTATGGGGAATTTTCATTCCTACAGAGAAAGAGAGCTATTCAATGGGCCAAAGCAGGGAAGTCCTTCAGACTGTAACTTTGCATATACCTGAGAAGTCCTGGGCATTCAGATCTGGTTGCCATGTTGACAGGCCACACTGAGCCAAGTATGAAGGAATCGTTCCGCTGCCAGTCCTGGAGATACACCAGCCTGCAGCTCGCGATGGAGCAAATCTGCAAATCAGCTGAAATCCACAGATCTGGAATCTGAACAAAATGACTGTGCCTGAAAAAAATCAATCTGTGAGCAAGGGATCATTTTGTGAAGATTTAAAATAAAACCTAGAGTAAGGCCTCTGTAGTATTATGAGGCCATTGGTAACCACTGCCTTCAGGGGCTGGGTGGTTAAGCCACTGGCAAAAGAAAAAGGAGACCTATCATCCATGGGTTGGAAAAATTGTTTGTAGATTAAACAGCAAAACTAAAATACTTAGTACTATTTCCTTTTCTCTGAGAAAGAAAGAAGACTTGCTAATTGACACTAAATTGAGTGCTTCTAATGGGACTTGGGAAACCTTACGCATCACTTTTCATCACAGTCCTTGGTTCAGGGAATTACTAACAATTCCCAGATGTGTACCTCCTCATTTCCTGGTATGGTAGCCATTTAAACAGCAAAAGCATTTTGGAGGACAGGCAGAACTGGAAGTGTCCTTGGTGCCGAGGACAGTGCTCTGAGGAAGTATTCCAAAAAATGGAGCAAAATCTGGAGGTCTGACTATGGTTTTTGAGTAAGTCAACTGCCCAGAAAAAGACAGCTTTGAGTTTTGCTTTGTTTTGTTTTATTCTCACCTTTTACCCTTTCGGAGGAAAGAACAAAAAACAAAACAACTTTGAACTTTTATCAGAGTTTAATAATATGCAATAACTATTTTCCCCTTGACATTTTCTGAGCACTCACTGTGTGCCATAAAACAAGTTAAATGTTCCACGTGTATTTTTTCATTCAGTTCTCCCAATAACTCCATGAAGTAGGTCCTGTTATTATTTCCCCATTTTGTAGGTAAAGAAACCGAGGCTCACAGAGGTTAAGAGGCCTTGCCCCAGGGCACACAAATGAGAAGTGGAGCCAGGGTTTAATCCCCACCTTCTTTCAATGCAGAGCTCATGCATGGTAGCCAGTTAGCATCAGATTATTTGGAGTCAGAATTTTCCTAGCCAGGAAGCAAGTGTCCACCAGACTTCACGGCATTATTTCCCTAGAAGGAGTAAGAAACCCAAAGGAATTGGAAAAGCATCTTTTCATCCTCTCACTTTTCACTTTCAAGTACATGCTTGAGTTCAGGGCAAGGGAGAGGACATGAGAATAAAATCTTCTATAAGTTATAAAGTATAAAGGGAAAATACATATATTTTATATATATAATATGTATTTTTATATATTGTATATATTTTACATTATATATATAAAGTGAAAAAAGGTTGGAAATGGGAATGTCCTTTCCTTCTCACTGCTGCTCTAGATTTTGATTGGAGCTGTCATTGCCATGGGCTCAGCTGACAGAGACGGCCGCCTGCACCCAGGAGATGAGCTCCTGTATGTGGATGGGATTCCAGTGGCCGGCAAGACCCACCGCTATGTCATCGACCTCATGCACCACGCAGCCCGCAATGGGCAAGTCAGCCTCACCATAAGGAGAAAGGTGCTGTGTGGGGGTAAGTACCAGGACCCAGCGGCAGGAGTTGGGGCTTTGCTGGTGAGATGCTTTTGTGAGACACAGTAAGGACACTTGAGACAAAATTTTAAATCAGTTTCTATATTATATGAGGAAAGAAACAACCTAGATATTCCAAAAGTAACTACGATTTGGAAAGTGCAGATTTTCACCCCACTAATGTAAAAATCCCAACCGTCTTTGAGGCCTACATTTTAGATGTAGTCATTAAAAATTACTAGCAAAGCCTGGGACAATTTAAGATATGTATGCTCTTCTCTCTTTGGTAGATATAAGTTATAAGAAGAATGTTATAGTAGAGGAAAACATGCCTTTTGAAAATGTTCCTCATCATGTTCACAAACCAAGAACCATAGCATTTTGATACCATAATACGGCAACCAGGATGGAAAACTAGCTTTCATTGTAGAGCCTGATAAGAGGTAGCAATAAAACTGTTACCCTGATGTAGAAGAGGATGGCTATACCTCACTCCGAGAGAACACAATTCATATACCTCCAGACTTATGAAGCAGATAAATTAGAAGTAATAATTCCCTTTACAACCATTTTCTTAGCTTCATAAAAGAACCCACCAAAAACATATTTCTAAAAGTCAGCCCTTGTATTCAGCCCTTGTAAATATGATTTGATTTATCTCTCTTAACTATCTCAACCCTCCAAAAAAGATTTATATTTTTAAGGAATATGTCTGTTACAAGCAGAGCCATATTTATTATAATCTGAGAATTCAGTAATGTTGGGATTATAGATTTTCCCTCAGGACCTCCCATTCTTTGTTCTGTGAATCACAGGAGCAGCAGTTCCAATGACATTCTGCTGTCACCTCTACCCCAGAAGCCTGCTGACCTCTGTTCTCAGACCCTTGACCACCCCTCATACAGAATCATCAATATTAGAATTAGGAGGGATCTTAGCAACGTGAAAACTGAGGCCCAGAGGTTTGGTAGCCTGCCCAGTAGTACACAGTGAGTCAGTGACAGTGCACAGATGGTCTCTTATATCTAGTGCCAGTGCTTATTTCTTTATGCCACTTTCAGTCCCCCTCCCAACTCTCCCAGTGTCCCCACCCCAGTGAATTCAAAGACATTAGGTCAACCTTTAGTAAATGGCTCTCCCTATTATAAAGAGTCTTCCAAATGTGCTATTATAACATTTGAATCAAAAAAAGGACCACCAGCTAATCACAGTCTGTGAATGACTAGAAAGGATAATGTTTATTAGTCAGACTAAAAATCCTTTTCTTTTTGAGTCCCCTAGAAAGTAGATTTTGAACAAGGGCAATCATTTAAAAGGGCAAGTAGAAGAATTATCAGCCCTCACCAGTACAGACTGCTATATATCTAGTGTCATATAGAGGATTTGCTAAGAGGTGCCGTTCATCTTCAGAAATTCATGGCATGCCACTTGACCCAAAGAAGTAAAACATCTTGAATTATGCCTTATCCTTGCACAAGATGCCAAGAGAAAGACAGTGCTTGCTTAGTTAACATTTAACTGTTTCTCTCCCAGAAGGGTGATTTTTAATGAAAAGTTTGCTGTGCTATATGTTCTGTAACTTAAAGATAAATTTAAAAGATACCTGATTTACAAGGAATACACTGCAAAGTGCAAAACCAATGCACCAACATAATTTCATGCTCCCTTTGCCACCAGCTGATTATTGCAAATTAAATTTTGTTCTAATCAACCCAGGCTGTTGGAGTGTGTGCCAAATGCTGCAAAAATGTATTCTGGCAATTTGTATTCTGGATCATGTGACTTCTATAAAATGCTCTTTGCTGCATGCTGCAGTTCTTACCAACTTTACTCAGTTTGGCTTTTGAGTGCATTTCAAGTGCATTTAATTTTTGAAAATGTTCTGCTGCAGACTGCTCATTCACACCAAGAGAGTTGCCAAGTTAATTCAGCCCACTCTTCCTTGAAAGCTTCGTCAGTATTGAAAATTATTGAGTTCAGTAAAGGATACTTTCATAGCAAAGGAAATGCCTAGAAATAGGATAGAAAAGATTTAAAAGGCATGGGAAGATGACCTTTCTTCATAGCTGCCATTTCTCCAAAGCAAGAAGGGACAACTACAAGTTGCTATGACAGTGGAGATGCCTTTTCAAGTATTGTTGTTATCATTGTTATTATTTTTACACTTTCATAAACAAAGGCAGCAGAGGTACAAGCCTGGCTTAGGCTGAGATGGGAAGTGAGCGATCAGCTTGGGAAGAGACAGAGAAGCAAGAAGAGGGGCAGGGTTGCCACGTTCTTGCACAAAGGAACAGTATTATGGGGAAAGAGCTGGAAAAGAAGGCAGGTCATAGGGATTCTACCCTTCAGCCTCTTGCCTCGGTGTGTACAAATGCCCTGCCCCACCTCAGACGACAGAGGGCACTGGCTTCCTAACGGACGCTCAAGGTAAAGAACATATTCATTCTGAGAGTTACAGACAGGCTAACTGCATTGAGCAAAAATTAAAATAACACTGAAACATGCCCCAATTATTAAATTATTTTTTTAAATGTACACACTCAAGATAGAAAGTCAAAATTTGTAATCAGGCAATGGCAAGCTAGATCCTCAAAAGAGAGAAGTTGTTGAATAAGGGAAGAAACTATCCAGTAACACCTCCAGTTTTGCTGTAGGTTGATTGAATTGTGTCCCCCAAAGTCCATATGTTAGAAGCTTAATTCCCACTGTAACTGTTGAGGATAGGAAATCCTATTATGGTAATTGAAAGGTGGGGCCTTGAAGAGGTGATTAGATTGTAATACCACACTGTAATGAATGGATTAATAATGGTGGTCGGGGACATGGTTTGGAGGGCTTTAAAAGGAGAATGAATGAGATTAGTCTCTGCTCTCTCTGCTCCACCATTTTTGCAATGTGATACCCTGCCATCACTGAAGCCATCACCAAAGAAAGCCTTCACTAGATGTGTTCCCTGGACTTTGGACTTCCCAGCCTCAGAGACTCTGATCAACAAATTTAATTTTCTTACAAATTACCCAGTTCCGTGTATTTTGTTATAAGCAACAGTAATGGACTAATATAAATTTTGTTTACCAAATAATTGTAGCACAGATCTTGAGCCTTGAACTAGTTTTGAGAGATGTCTTATCTACGCCACTAATATTTAGTTGTTTCTTCCCAAAGATGTTTGAAGAGTGGCTTTAATTATTACACTGAAAGTATAAATATTTATATGTTTAGCAGCTGAACTTTAGACATTCAATCTGACACATTATTTTGAATGCACAGCATTCGTCTGAGAGGAGGGTGTCTCTGAGGAATTTCCTAAAGCGTAAATCTAGAATTGATGTGAAAAAAAGTTTTATGACTTAATCAAAACATATTAGAGTCCGTTTTAAAGCTTCATCATCTTTTCTCTGACTCCTAAGGGAAAGTCTCATTCTTTATCTAATGCTGAGAAAGGGAAGATTCTCTTGGTAGCTGGGTGAAAAGTTTAGCCAGTGTTTAGGGTGCCAGTGCATTCCTGGTCTTGGTTACTACACTTTTTGTCAATTCTAAATGCATTCCCTTGTTATTTGTCTATGAGCATGTGACCCGTTTAAATAAGTTGGCTGCCTTGCTGAGTATAAACCAGGAGTGCCTGCAGGCATTTGTGGAGGCCAGCCCCTACCATTTGCAGGCCCATCACCCATGGGCTGCCCCCACCCCATGAGGTACTGTGAGGGACCCGGCACACGTGCATGTGGGCACCCAGCCCATGTATCCAAGCTCTGTCCACACATGTTCCTCATTGCTGCAGCCATGCTTCATGGCAAGATGTGCCATCTGCAATGCTGTCATACTTTCAGGAGACAGTCCTGGAAGCAGGCAAGGTCTGCGTGGTTACAGAATCATACAATCCTGGTACCCAGTGTGTGGTATAGAAGGGAAACAAAGGCTCCAGTTGAACAAGTCCCTTCGGCCCTGCAGATCCCTCACTCTATGGATAAATGAGTCAATAATTGAGTATATCAGGTATTTGCAAGAAGCACTGGGATGTGGTCAGAACTGTGGTGACCTGCAAACCACATACCAGTAAAGGGAGCAGCCATTACCCAGCTCCAGCTGATTTATTGCCAAATATTTCAAGTCACTGAGAATCCATATTTCTGTAACATCTCCCTATTTACAAACATTGGCAATTAGTGTTAAAGATTATTAAACAAAGTACAGGCTAGCACTGTGCAAACCAGGCACAGCCCCTGACCAGTGGTTAACTGTTCTGGTCTAAGCCATTGCAAGCATTGTCAATGACTCCCACCTTCCCAAAGGGAGACCCTCTCCCAATCAGCGCAGTAGTGATTTCCAGTATGACTGGTGGAGACAAAACGGAAGCTTAATCTAAAAATTGGTTATTTGACTTGAGTATATACTAAGTGACTGAATTCTGTGCACCCATTTGTGTGTGAGCCAGAAGAATGAGTCAGGGGTTATAGAAATTAGTGGATTAAAGAAAAAAATTGCACATAATATTTATTCCCCTAGTGATGTTTTATTCTATTATTCTAAAACAATGTTATTGCCACCCTATACCAGGAAGGGTCGTTGGGAAGAAGACAGTCTGATTTGGATTCAGATTCATCCAGAACAATGATGTAAGATCAATCCCTCAAAGGCAATGATGCTGCCAGTTTTCAAGTGTCAGAGACCCCGAACAAGCCCAGGGCAAACTTGGAAGTCTTCTTCACTTCTTGGTTTTAAATGCTGTATGCTCATTTTGCTGAAGATAAAGAATTTTGTTCCAGAAGTTGAAAGAGCAGTCCCAAAGCAATAGAAAAGTATTCTATGAATGTATTTGACTCTTTCACTTACCCAAGGACCGCTCACATTGACTTAGTCAACAATTATCTTTCTGTCTCTAGAACCTGTGGCATAGCCACTCTCAGCCACTTACTACAAAGACAGATGGCTTTTCTTTGCTGCCGATTTACTGACATCCACAGCTCTCAACCCCCTAAAATATGCCAGCCAGAAAATGAGATCTCTCTTGTCACTGCCTATGACATTTAGTTACTGATTCGGTCCAATAAGTCAGGGAGATTTTCAATTTAATACAGCAGCAAAATAATTGTTTGTTTTTCTTCTTCTTGACTATCTCTAATCACCTTATTTCCAGCTTGCACAAGGACTGATAAAGGACATGTGCTTCACCAAGAAATAACAGCTTGTCTTTGGATAATGTTTTCCAGCAGGGAGGGTACATTTTACATGCAGAAGTTTTAAGTTCTGGTTGAAAAGAGGGAAAGGCTTTGACATTTACATTTTGTTCTTGTATGACATCAGCACATTTCTTAGAGATGAAAAGCATCTATTTTTTTCTCTTATTAACACCTGATTAATTAAATCTTATAGAAAAATCAAATTTATCAAATAATAATAAGCAGCAGCCTGTGTCTCATTCATTCTGTTATTACAAACAAAAAGTAAATAAATTTTTGTAAGGCCCTTTTTTAAATCTGGGTGTATGAATAAATGCAGCTCCTGCTTTAGGTATCAGTGTAACAAAACATCTCTCATAGTCTCTGTTCTTTCTCCCCGACTTTTTCAATTCAGAATGGAATTATAGCTTAAAAAATTAAAAGCTTTCACTGGAACTTTTTCTAATTATTTTTAACTTGCCATATGAGACACCTTCTAGAGTTCTAAATAGGAGATCATATCTAGAGACCCAAAAAGGAATAATTAATTTTGATTATTTTTCATCTTATTATTCTTCTCTTCCATAAACATATTTTGAGTGCACTAATCAAATTGTAAGATGAAAATGAAACAGTCCTATCTCTAATTACAGTAGACTGGGTGCCCACTTCAGTTCTTTTGACCAGAGTACCAATACTGAGGTATTAAATTAAAATAGCAAAATTCTTTCTGGATGGCAGATCAATTTTCTTTCAAAAACTAGCTTCTCTGACTGCCAGCTTTCTAACATTTCTTTAAGTAAATATGTTTGCTTTCTCATAAAAGTACTGGTTTGATTGTCTGGTTAATAATACAGGGTACTTTGTAATAATATGGTGTGTAAATAAGCAACATCTCCAACACCTCCTGAAAGATTGAAAATTTATAATTCCTTAGCCTGATATCATTATTAGATTTGATCCTAGAGTGAGCAAACTGCTTTTTTTTTTTAACAAAAATCTCTATTTATTTATTTATTCTTTTAAACAACTTTATTGAGATATGGTTGACATAAAAAGCTATGCAAGCTACTTTTAAGAAGTATATTTTAAGAAGTGAACTAATACTCTAGGCTAGCAGAATATCACAAAACAGAACCATGGCTCTTTAGAAAAATATGGTAGGTCACTTTACATGGACAGGCCCTGGGCTGTTAGCCCTACTTGCAATACCTCTACAGCAGCACTTCTCAACGTGTAGCCTGGAGGCTTGATCCAAATTCCTGTGTCCAACCTTCCACAGGTCTACTAAAAAAAATTTACCATGAGTGGGACTTGAAGATATATATTTTTTGCAAGTTTGTTTATTGATTCTTATGTACAGTACAGTTTAGGATTCTACCTACTTGTTTTATGATCATCTTCAGTCTCTTATCACGCAACTGAGAAGCTCAGTAAGTAAAACCAGGCATTGTCCCTGGGGTTTGCAGTCTTTCAAAAGGAAGGTATAAACATATAGCACAAAGGAGGCTGATGAAGGGTTTTATTTGTGTTTGCTATGAAGGCCAGAACTGGGCCAAGACCTGGGAGGCTCCATAGCTAGGTTTAGCATGGCCCTTCAAATGCTGTGCATATCTGGGTGAGAGAGAAGCCTGTCAACCAGTCTTGCAAAAATGCCAGCGTCTAGAACAGTGCCTAGTACATAGGAGCCTTGTGAAATAATTGAGTGCCTGTATATGATGTGTATTCCAGGGGAGCCTTGCCCAGAGAACGGGAGGAGTCCAGGCTCTGTGTCAACCCACCACAGCTCTCCACGCAGTGACTACGCAACGTACACCAACAGCAACCATGCTGCGCCTAGTAGCAATGCCTCTCCCCCTGAAGGCTTCACCTCCCACAGCCTGCAGACCAGTGATGTGGTCATTCATCGCAAAGAGAATGAAGGCTTTGGCTTTGTCATCATCAGTTCCTTAAACAGGCCTGAGTCAGGATCCACTATAAGTAAGTGACCAATTCACCTGCATTTGCATAAGGAGTCTTGTTTTTATTTGTTCTGATGGTAAAGATACTGGACAAGTAGATAAGAAAATTGTTTAGACATACTGCATAGCCTGAAAGTCTCAGACCGGGGGAACAAATAAGACATCCTTAAGACTGACTAGCTGCTGACCTTTGGCTCAAGAAGAATGTAAGACCACAATTAATGCACTCCCAACCCTCATAAAAGCCTTTCATTCATTTGAACATTGGGAAGAAAATAAAGCAGCGTGATGTGGCAGTGTTGCTGGGGAAGGAAGGGTGCTACTTTCGATGAGTTGGCCGGGGAATGCTTCTAAGGAAGTAATTTTTAATTGAGAGCTGTTCAGTAGAGTGAAACCAGACATGCAAAGGATCTGGAGAAAAGCAGTCCAGGCAGAAGCCTTAAGGTGGGAAGGAACTCAGCATTCAAGAGATATACAGAAGCCCAGTGTGGCTGTGAAGTAGGGAGCAAGGGAGAGCAGCCTGAGGCCAAGATGTAGAATGAGGCAGGAGCCACACACTGTAGGCTTCATATGCCATTGGTAAGAAGTCTACATTGTAGTCTAAGTCCATGGGAACCCCTGGAGGGTTTTAAGAAGTGTACTGAAACCTGACTCATATTTTTAAAAGATAAGTCCAACTGCTCATGGAAAATAAAATCAGGTGGGAGGGCGGAGAGACAGCAAAAGTAGAAGCCCATGACACATTCAGGAGGCCATTACCACAGCCCCATGGCTCCAGAGATGCTGATTCCTTCCCCTAGGGTAGTAGCAGTGGATGTGGGAGAAGTAGACAAATTCAACTTCTGAGGTTCCTCCAACTCTAAGGTTCTATGAGTCTGTACAGCAGGTGACGGGCTGTGTTTCTCTTCCAATCAGCCATCTTCATAGATTCTCAGGCTTCGTTGGTTGTTTTCCTTTCTGCAACACTATTCCAGAGCTCATTCAGAAGTCAGCAAACAGTAGGACAGAAGAAAGGATAAGAAAACTTGCTCATTTTTCATATTGAAGTGATTCAGTCCAAAAGGTTGTGGATAGAAACACCAGAATAGAGGAGCATTAAGAGAAAAATAATAATAATTGCACCTATGTTGTAGTCCTAAAATTCTTATAAACTGTGATAGTTTCCAGCACTTGTGGAATAGGGGAGGGTGAGTGTAGAATAATACTCAAGGTATCAAGTTATTGTCAATGAATAAAAACTTTATATGGTAAAGTTGATGTTACCAAAAAAATACCAGAACTCTGTGGAGAGAATCGCCCCATTTAGCTTTAGCCTCGACAGATTCAAGAGCAAACACTAAGGAAGCATTAAACCTCAGTGAATATGTGCAGAAGCCAAATTACATACATCTGAAAGTACAATTTCATTTCTCTTTTACTTCATGAGAAGTTGAGGAAATAAATCCAATCTTTAAGCAGAAACTAAAAGCAGCACTCTGTCAGTATGATGGATTCACCAAGATTAAAAGGACACAAGACTTGGTGAATCCATCGTACTGACAGAGTTCTGCTTTTAGTTTCTGCTTAAAGATTGGATTTATTTCCTCAACTTCTCATGAAGTAAAAGAGAAATGAAATTGTACTTTCAGATGTATGTAATTTGGCTTCCACACATATTCACTGAAAGACACAACAACTAAAATTCCTTGAAGTTGATACGACAAGCAAACAGAAAGGACATTGTTGGGTGGGAGGGGGGAGAGGGAGGAGGGAGGGGGGGTTTGGTAATGGGCCACAATAATCAACCACATTGTATATCGACAAAATAAAATTAAGGAACAAAATAAAAAAATAAAAAATAAATAAATAATTTTAAAAAGGACACAAGACTACAGATTTTCATGAATTATATAAACAGCCTTCCAATAATTTAACTTGAAGAAAATGTTCACAAAAAGCTTGTGTAGCTATTCCAGTCATTCGAGTTGTTTACTGGGGCAGAATACCTAAAAGACTGGAACAAAATAAAAAGTGTATTACCGAGATGAAAGTGTTAAGCACATACAAGAGATCTCAGCTTTATTTGAAGTGTGACAGCTTTATTTTTAAATGAGTAGGGGAATGTGTGTGTGTGTGTGTGTGCGCACACACAAGCATGCACCTACTATGTAAGAAACCACAAACACAAACACTTTTTCTATTGCAAATAAAATCCATGCATGAGTGCATTTGGAAAACAACAGGTGCAAATGCTTTCAATTAACATGTGAATTTTTCTTTCTACAAGTGACATGAGACTGACCTCAAAAGAATAATTCTAACTACTTTCAAAAATGGTATTATTTTCCATCACCCTGAAGAGTGGAAATATATTCCAGAGTTCATGATGCTTCATGGCTTCTTTTTTCACACGTTTATTTCTTTTCAACCTGAGGAGTTCAAAACACAGGTTGCCCCATGCTCTGTGGCAAAAAGCAGCTATTACATTGATGGCAAGTTACGTTTACAATTTATAATTTGCAACATGCACCTAAAAGGTTCCTGGAGCTGATGCTCTTTCATGCTTAACTTCTGTAATAATTTTGATCTCTAATTTATTAGAGAAATGCTAAGTGCCTTGTGAATGGTAAAGAGCCATCATTGTGCACACATCCGTCATCAAATATCAAGGATCCTTGGGCTCCGTGAGACTGAGAGAGGGTGATGCTGTCAGGTGTTCAGGAATCACAGTCATCCTAAGACTTGTGCTGTTTCTCTTCATGTGTTTCCCAAGCCCAAGGATCATTAACACATTCACTGGTTTTTTTTGGTTTTGTTCTTGTTTTTTTTCATTTCATGGCTACTGCAGCCTTTTTGTTGGTGGACAAAGTGTTGTTGTGCCTTTGATAGGAACACCATGACATTTAGGCAAGAGTGTGTTGTGGTTAACAACGCAGGCGCTACTATCATACCACCTGGATTTGAAACCTGGCTCTATCATTTACCAGCCATGTGATTTTGAGGAAGTTATGTGACCTCTTTGGGCCTCGGTTTCTTTCTGTGCTAGTCAGTTTTCTCTTGCTTGTAACAAAATACCTGAACTGGGCAATTCATAAAGAAATTAAATTTATTTCTTACAGTTTTGGAAGCTGGATAGTCCAAGGTACAGAGAACACATCTAGGGAGGGTCTTTTTCTGGGTGGGAAATCGCTACAGGGTTCTGGGGTGACACAGGCAATCACATGACGAGGATGACATGAGCAAGAAAGCTAACCTTCTCATTTGCAGTCCTTATAAAGCCATCAGAACCATGCCTATGACAACCCATTAAACCATCAACCCATTACTCCATGAATGGATCAATCCATTCACAAGGGCACAGTCCTCGTGATCCGATCACCTCTTATAGGCCCTACCTTCCACCACCCCATGCGGGTTAAGTTCCAACATGAGCTTGGGGAGACATTCAAACCACAGCATTCTGCCCCTGGCCTGCCAAAGTTCGTGTACTTCTCACACACAAATACATTTATTTCATCTTCATAGCCCTAAAGTCTTAACTCATCCCAGCACCAGCTCAAAAAAATCCGAATTTCCACCTGTGAAATTAAAACAAGTTATCTACTTCCAAGATGCAATGGTGGGACAAGCATAAAACAGAAATTGTCATTCCAAAATGGAGAAGTCAGCCCAAAGGAAGGGGTAACAGGTCCCAAACAAGTTCAAAACCCAGAAGGGCAGGCACCAAATCTCAAAGCTGGAGAATGATCTCCCTTGACTCCATTTTAGCATCCTCTCCATACTAGTGCAGGAATTGGGCCTCCAAGTCCTCAGGCAACCCCAATCTTCTGGCTTTCCTGCTCTCAGGCCATGCTTTAGCTCTTCCAGGCTGATGTTGCACACTGGTAGCTCTACAGTTCTGGGATCCCAATGGCAATCTCACTTTCATGGCTCACCTGGGCTTGGCCCTGGTGTGTGTTCTCTGCTGTGACTCTGACCACACATTTCCACTTGACATAGCTCTAGTGGAGACTCTGCAGTGACTCTGCCCCATGACAAATCTCTTTCTGGGACCCCAGGCATTTCCATACATCCTTTGAAATCTAGGTAGAGGCTGCCATGTCTCCACAGCTCTTGCATTCTACAAGCCTGTAGACCTAACACCACATAGACACTGCCAAGGCTTCTGGCTTGTATCTTCTGAAGTGGAGGGTCCAGCAGCACCTGGGGCCGATTTAGCCACTGCTAGGGCAGCCGAGAAGCATTGTGCTAGAATGCAGGGTGGCCCTGGGCAGCGAGCCAATGGAGGGTGCTATAGCCCTGTTCTCTGAAGCCATTCTGTCTTTCTAGGTCTCTCGGTCCGTGATGGGAGAGGCAGCCTCAAAGATCTCTGAAATGCCTTCAAAGTCTTTTTTCCATTATCTTAATGACTCTTCTTTCTGTACTAATATCCTTAGCAGACGATGCTGGGCTATACCCTTGGTTTCCTCTTCTGAACACCTTTTTCACTCTTTACTCTTCACAATTGTTTACCCTCTGCTTCCATTTTAATTATAAATTCCAGCTTTATGTCATACCTTTGTTGCCCTAACTTAGCATAGGCTGTTAGAAGTAGCCACGCAGCTGCCTGAATGCTTTGCTGCTTAGAAATTTCTTCCACCAAATGTCATGGCTCATCACTTTTCAGTTCCACATTCCATAAAACTTGGGCATGGACACAAAACAGCCAAGTTCTTAGCCAGTTCATAAGAAGGGTGACTTTTGCTCCAGTTTCCAATAAACTCTTCCTTATTTCCCTCTGAGATCTCATCAGAATGACCTTTACTGTCCATATTTCTGTAAGCATTTCGGTCAACATCATTTAACCAATCTCGAAGAAGTTCCAAACTTCCCCTTGTCTTTTTGCCTTCTAAGCCCTCACTAGAATCTAGGCTTTTGCTAGCCTGCTCCTCCAAATTCCTTCAGCCTCTGCCCGTTACCTAGTTCCAAAGCTTCTTTTATGTTTTTAGGTATTCATTATAAGCAGCTTCCTTGGTTGTAAAGAAAAGATCATTTTAATCCCTACATCATGGTGCTGCTATGAGGGTTAAATGAGTTAATACGTGAAAGTGCTTAGAATGGCACTGGCTTAGAGAAAGCAATAAATATGTCATTGCTGCCATCTAGACCACCACTCCTGCTAGGAATTGTCTTTCCATTTTACCAGCTCACTCTTCTTAGGTAGTGCAAAGTTCACACTGGCTGTCAGTCACTTAGCCATTAGTCAGAGCCACCCACTGTCCAAGGGCAGCAAAACTTGGGCATTATATGAGCATATCTCTGAGGGCCAGTTCCTCCTCCCCATAGGCTGACCTCTAGGAGTGCAATCTTTCCTACCACCCATCCACCGGCAGCCTGGGTCAGCGGTGTGGGCAGGCTGAGCAGTGGCAGCCAAACCAGTCCAGCTGAGCATGCCTTTGCTGAGGCTTTGGGCTAGAATTGCAGATTCATCCCTCAAGAATGTATTAGCCAATAAATTAGAAAAATCACAGAAAACATCAAAGTTCAGACTCGAAGCCATGCCTTTTAGAATCTCACTGCAAATATTATGTTACTATTGAATATTAGCAGAGAAGAGAGAAATGAAGAACCCAAAGGTAAACTTCTCCCTATGGGTAAAGAATCCTCCCATACTTCCTTCAGCCAAGGCAACAGCTTTGCCAGGATGTGGGATGTTCTACTAATTCGGTATTTGGGAGGTTTCTTATTCATTGCCTGGCATTTAGCAGGGATCTTTACCAAAGGATCACTTTTTTTTTTTTCAAAATATGATTTTCCCCCAAAATAGAAAGAGAACTTTATATCAAATATCGTAATAAAGGAGCAAACTGCTTCGTTCTAGTGCCAGTGACCCAGGAGGCCAACCATTGCTTGAGAGTAGACAGATCTTAGAAGCCTTCCGTCTGTAGTGCAGGAATATCTTTCTTGATTTAAAGAGAGAATAGGCAAGTTTCCTGAGCATTTGTGTCCCATTATCCAAAGTATTAAAGTATTTTTTTCAAACCTTAAAATTGAGCCCAAGGGAAAACAGTGGTTTTCAGACCACAGCCTAGGAGAAGAATTAACTATAACAGGCAATTTCATTTTAAATTCTTAAAAAGTTTTGAAGAAAGATTTGTACACAAAGATATTTATTGCCATGTTATTGATAAACATAGAATATTGGAAATAATATTAGAGGCTTCTCCAAAACTGGTAACTTTGGTATATTTGGGAAGTCTGAGGCATTTCCTGCCCTTGACTACCTGTTGCCTTTCCACCAGAGAAGATTCAGGTGGACTCTGAGTGGATCAGATGCTCGCTCTATAAAAATGTCCCAGTAGCTATGTGCAGTGGCGTTGACAGGCTGGTCCTTGGGCTTCTCCAGCTCAAGACCTGAGTCCTGACATCAGGTTTGATTATAGAGCTGTAACATGTCCTTATAGGTGCTTCCTACCCCCCCCCCCCCCACCTACCTGCTCTTCCACTGGAGAGTCCCAAGAAAGGCATTGGTACAAGTGATGACAAAAAAAGTGACCCTCAGTCTCCACCTTTTCTGTAATTTGTCAGGAAGGTTATGTTGGAATTTACAGGGTAGACACACATGGGCAGCTTGACATCAGAGGTGGAGGCTGCCCACCTGCTGGGGGAATTTATAAATTTAGATACAGCCCATAATGAGTCGTGAGGAAGGATGTATTCAGGATAATAGCCATAGCATCGGCCTGAACAGTCAACAGTAGGGGAACAATCACTTCAATCCTTCCTTCCTTTATTCACGTTCTCCTAGTGGTGCTGATTTGATTTTCTGTCCTTATCCACAAGCACATCACTGGTCAGCATGCTGCTGACTTCTCAGTAATCTTTCAGCTCTGCACTGATGCTAAAAATCTTTGTTTCCACGTGTGTGCTTTCTCTGGAATCCAGACTTGGTCCTCATTGACTTTCCCTAAGGCCCTTTGCAATCCGATGTTCAGGGAAGGAGCTAGTTATCTTTGGTAAAATGCCCTGATGACTTTCTCAAAGTCCTTGATGATGTCCACAGGCTGTGTAGTTTAAAAGTTATTCTAGAGATTCAAAAACTTAGCCAGCAGGTCTTTTATGACAATTTAAAGTATCGTCCCTAAGAAGGATGAAATAAAACTGAACTAGCAGTGAAGTGAGTGAGGATTTTTCTCACCAACCAGGCAGCCACTGAATAATCACGGAACTGAGAGGAGGCACAAAATAAAACAAGATCTCTATCGTCTTGCCCCAAAACAAGGAGATTTAAACTAAATGAAAAGAGCATTGGACAACGAGCCCAAGCCTCCCTCCAGCTCATCCTCTAACCTCCGGTCCCTTGAGCTAGTCCCTGGTCTTCCCGTGCCCTTTCCTCATCTAAAATTTAAGAGAAGATGGTCTTTATGGCCTCTTCCAGCTCTAAATTATATCATGTCATAAATCCGTGTGGAAAATAAGGTATGAGGTTAGTTTTGTGTGTGAGAGAGAGCCTTGGTTAAGTGTGAGGCCTGGATCATATTTTTCATTAGGTTAAGCTATCATTTTAACTTTCATTACTTTCATTTTGGTTATGTGTTGAAAGTGGCTCCTGACACTTTGAATTCTTTTGTCCATCTCAACCTCTGTCAAGAAATGACCTAAAACAAGCACTTGAATACTCTAAACCAGAGGATGAGGTGCTGGAGGTGAGAGGCAGCCCCCAGGAGACTCCGCCTCTCCCCCACCAAACCTCCCCCAGCTATCCTCAGCCACCCGGGCATACCTGCAGCCTTTAGTGGCATATACTCCTTTTAATGGCACCATGTTTACAAAGCTCTGCCCCAAAGTGAAACCTCTCAATAGCAACCAATAAGCCCTTCATCTCCCATTTTGCTGGTTTGGGTTGTGGCAGTGGATTTTCTTCAGAACTCCATATTGCGGTTCATTCATTAATCACTTTTTTTTTAAAAAAAGCAGCTAATAGATGCAGCTGGTGCTGATCATGGTGCCTTGACCTCTCTAAGTCTCGCAAACGTTGGTCTGTCAATATTCCATCCCCAAAAGTCATTACTGGAAACATACTTAAATCATACCCACGCAGCTGAACATGGGGATTAGTAAGTTAGTTTCATTCCTTTGTCTATCTTTCCTTGGTTTGCAAAAACAAGTATCCTTTCAGAGTTCTTAACCAGCTTCACAATGTAATATTCTCTTATTCCTTAAACAAATCTGCTTTGGATTCCTTCAACAACACAGTGCTTTTGCTCTGGGCTTTGATTATGCTGAGAATAGGTGACTCAGGAAGCACGATGGTATCACCCATACCATCAATACTGATGCTTTTATAATAGAAGAAATAAAGTGGGGACCCTTTATAAAATACCAGGTTTTCCCAAAATATCTGGCTTCCAAATATATTGAAGCCATAGGATATGCAAGTATCTTCATAATCTTTGGGAAAACCTATGTATACAAAAAACATAAGATTGTATTCATTGTTTGCACTGATGTACACTTCTTTTAAATCAAGTAAGTCTTTTCACATTTATTAGTGTGACTTGCTTTCTGCTTCACGAGGTAGCCTGGGGCTAGGGTAAGAGTGGACAGCAGTTGCTAATGATGCAAAGTGCATCAAGAAAGACAGCACTTTCTATGTAAAATTCCAATCTTCCTACAAGTGCTGATCATAACACCCCTAATAAAAAATCTGCAGGATAAAGTTTAAACAGGCCTCTCTTATACTCAAGACCCTGGATAATCTAGACACAGCTACTTTTTACCAAAGGCTCCTCGCAGGTTCCATTCCATCAAAGTTGGTTTAGTTACTGACCCTGTCCCAGAGCCCATGTTTTTCCTGCTGCCATTTGGAATGTGTCTTTTTATCCAATAATAATTTCTATCAAGGTTCTCCCATGCACCATTCTGTGAATCTTACATTGTGTCTAATCTTTGCAGAAACCTTGTGAGGTAGAGACTATGGGCCAAACAGTAAACATCTCTCGCAATCAGCTCAAAAATCTTATCTCTTAAAATTTTGTCTGATTCCTCACCCATCTCCCTCAAGTGTTTCCTCTGATTCTTCCACGGAATTTCTTCTCCGTAGACCCAGGAATTGTTCGGTGTTCTGTGACTTTCCTTCTACCATGGTCTGTTATTACTATCTATTATTATTACTCTGCTTTTCATGTGGTTATGTTTTGCTTCTTCCTCCAAAATTGAAAGTTCCTTAAGGGCATGAAGCACTGGCATTCCTTCGAATCCCTCACAGCTCCTGGTAGTGTGCTTTGCAAGGGTTTTGGTTTGGATTCTCATACAGCAATCAAGCACTGTCAATCATCAGAAGTAGAACTGTGAATGTGCTCTGCTTGAACTTGCCCTGCACCTCACCTAGCTGTTCTATTGCCCAAAAGCAGCAAGACACATTTTTGAGAATGGGGGAAGCAGCAGAGGATCACTTGAGGGCGGAATTGTGTGCAAGCTGGTCCTTGCCAGCATGAGAAATCACACTATAATAAAGTGGAACTGGAGCAATGTCCCAGAATACAGATTCCCCATCGGTTGTTCTCTGCCTGAGTAAATGAATTGCAAAGCGCTTGTCCCCTGAAGGGCCAGGCGGCGGCCTCACGGTGCTCTCTGATTCACCTCATCCTGGCACTGACTGTTCCTGGAATCGTCACCCATCTGTGTGAGCACCACCTCAGCAATAATTATATAGTCCTAAACAAGAGGGTTTGGATGGTATCCCAAGCTCCTGAGAAAAAAGTATCATTTCGAATTACTTATTCATTTCACAATCCTCATTAACAAAGCAGCGCATTTCAGTTCCACGTGAACAACTTCTGAATCGTATTACTTCTTTACAGGATCATTCCCAACTAAGACCAGAGTGAATTGGACCTATTGATCTGATTTCATTCTTTTAATCCTGAACATGACTAGTTTTGTTCCCAAATTAAAACCTGGCTGCCTGGGTCCCACCAGTAAGCAGACAAGCAAACAAAAAAAGATTTTGCACCATACTCTGAGTCCTCTTAGCACTAATAAATTTAAACATCATTAAACTGTAAGAATAAGTCTGCAGAGAACACCATCATTCTTATTTATTCTCATGAAGAGGAGCAATGCAACCTACCCAAAAATCAGTGAGTGCTCACAGTGAATTTTTTTAAATTCTGAGCTATTTTTCTTATTGTTTGAATTGAGCTCATAAATCATAAGCTTCTCCCACGAGGGAATCATTTTTCAGGAGGATTTTTATTATTGTGTTCAAAGACTCTCCAGGCAGAAGCAGAAGGTGGATGTCTTCTTACCTCTAGCTATTCGGTTGTCTTGAAAGCTCATAAATAGGTGATTTGTGGCTGTTTCCTCGAGGCTTATGTCCTGCAGCTCATTGTTCTTCTCTGGATTGTACAGGGAAACGGCGACTGAGAAGAGACCCCAGGCCTCCTGTACAGGATCACTCTCCACCAGTGGAAGGTGCCCTCACTCTCCCATGGGGCACAAACAAACTCAAAGCCTGCAGGCCACTTTTGCAGAAGATGCTTTTTCTTTATATTCTGTTCAGGGCCTCACGTTGAATTAAATTCTCCGTCATTTTAGTTTTCTTCTTTTTTCTCAACAATCAACCACATAAGAAAATATATCAGGAAAGGGTCCTAGAAAAGCTGGCTCCGTATGTAGAACCATTTCAAAAGCATGTTAAGTGAACACAGCACTGTTACCTATGACCTTTGACCAGCTATGTGGAAAGGGTGTTGTAAGGGGATATTTTTCCCATTTGGATAAATAGCATTTACTTCTGAGGATCAGCTTCCAACAAGGACTCGGGGAATGCCTCTACCCAAACTCCTTCCTACCACACCAAATCCCAGTAAAACCTCTTTTTATTTGTTCTTTTGGCCACCAATAGTTTTGTGGTTTAAGCTGGATTTGTTCCCAACCAAACTATTCTCAGTACTTGATTGTAATCATTTCTAGAGATTAATCAGCCAGCCTTTTCTGGGTGATGAGTCAGATCACTAGGCATTCCTAGGGTTTGCACAGTGCCAGAGAAAATTAATTAAATAGTGGAGCATGACACTGGCATTTTCATTTGTCAGTTTGATCTCTTCCAGATCTTATTTCTCCAAGCCTGGGAAATGTTTGCTCCACAAAGATGCCCAGATGTTGGGTACCCGATTAACACATCTGCTTTTAAGGGTGAAGTACCCAAAACCTTCTGTTCTGAGGCTACTCATCATAAACATATATATTTATGGATTTTTCATGAGAAGAGAGTCTTCTGAAAAGCAAGAAAGAGCACAAATTTTAAAAGGTTTGCCCTTATAGTTTTCTGGCACAGAGCAGTTGAGATAGCATGATGTAGAAGAAGAATATTCAACTTAGAAATCTCCATTCAAATGTTTATTAGACTTGCTAGTTGAGCAGCAAGATGAAAAATACATTCCTGTAGGCATTTGATGAAATTGAAATGCAATAATACCTGGTAGCCACATTAGCCACTGATATTGAGGTCCCCTGGTGCTCAGCTGCTCTCAGCTCCGATCAGAGTGTGTGGCCACAAGCTTTACAGCAGACCTCCACGTGCCTCCATGATATCTTAGCGGAGTTTATGCACAACTCTATCTGTCAACATGCCTTCTAGATATACAGTGAATACATCAGGCCCTCCCTACTGCCCCTGCCTCTGTGGAGGTTCTAGATTAGCACTGTGCCGTAGAATGGTCTGCAGTGATGGAAATGTTTGTTCATTCTGCACTATATGACACAGTAGCCACTGGTCACATGTGGCAGTGGAGCATTTGAAATGAGGCTAGTGTGACTGAGGGATTAAAATTTCAATTATCTTTAGTTTTAATTAGTTTCAATAGCCAGGTGTGGCTAGTGGCTACCATGTTGGACTGCACGGCTCTGGGGCATGGCAGCAGCCTTTAAATTATCTCCCTACCTCCAGCCTGATTCCCACTCTCCCTGTTCTTCAGTCCCCCTTTCATACTATTACCATCGTACTCTTTCTAAAACAAGTCTAACGGTCTCACTTAACTCTCATAATCCAATAGCGGCTTCTCCTGTGGCTATAAGATAAGTTCCAAGTCCCCAGCATAGCCATTACAGCCTTTTTGGTCTGTTTTTCCTTCTTTATCCCAGGACTCACTGTTGCCTGTGCTCAGTGCACTCCCACACCCCACAATACAGACTTTGCTAATCCACAGATCTGTGCCTTTGCAAGTCATATCACCTGTGACTGTGATGTCCACCTGGCAAAGTCCTGTTCATCTTTTAATACTCAAATTAGGCAGTATTTCCTCTCTGAAGCCTTCCCTGACCCCTTTCCCTCTCCCCTGTCCACCTCCTTTCTCCTACTTGTTTGACATCAGTTCTTTTTTCTTATCTTTATTTCCATCTAAAATCTCTTTATCTGCCCTTTGTTTTTATCCCAGTTTTAAGATTTAATTTCTATATAGTAAAATTTGCCCTTTTTAGTCTATAGTCTGAGTTTTGACAGATGTGTTTAGTTATGTAACTACTGCTACAGTGAAGTTGACCCCGCCCCGACCCCAGCCCTGGCAACCACTGATTAGTTTTCTGCTCTATAGTTATGCCTTTTCCTGTATAAATGAAATCATACAGTATATAGCTTTCTGAGTCTGGTTTCTTTCACTTAGCACTATGCATTTTAGATTCATCAGTGTTGTTTCATGTGTCAGTATTTGCTTCCTTCTTAAGTGCTAAATGTTCCATTGTATAGTGCATCCATTCCCTAGTTAAGCAGCATTTAGGTTGCTTTCCGTCTTAGGTGAATACAAATAAAGCTGCTATAAACCTTTTCATATAGGCTTTTGCGTAGAAATAGGTTTTTTGTGGGGTCTTTTGGCAGCTGGCCAGTACAGAGATTGAACCCTGGACCTTGGTGTTATCAGCACCATGCTCTAACCAACTGAGCTAATCAGCCAACCCCTGGAAACAGGGTTTTTTCACTTGGTAAATACCCAGGAGTGGGATGGCTGGTTCATATGGTACCAATTTCCAAAGTGGCTTCACCATTTTGTATTTCTGTGCATGAGGGGTTCAGATGCTTCCCACCCTTGTGAGTACTTCTTATTTTCAGGCTTTTTTTTTTTTTTATTTTAGCCATTCCAGTATTTGTGTAGTATATCTCCTTTTAGTTTTAACTTGGACTTTTCCACTGAACACTAGTGATATTGAAGATCTGTTCATGAACTTTTAGCCACCCATACATCTTCTTTGGTGAAATGTTTTTCACTTTTGATCTCTTCTCTGTAGTATAATTATGGACAACAAAACACATTTTGAGGCTCTTTAGTCCTTCTTTTTCATTTCTCATTTATTTCTGACGTTAGAGTAATAAAAATCATTTTATGATGATGGTCTCAGGTGAATTACAATGGAAACATGTTTGCTTAGTGAAAGTGAAAACACATAGTTACAATGCTTGAAAATATAAGGGATGAGAGAAAATACATATAAGCAAAAATCCAGATAAAGTTAAACTGTGAAATATCTGAGTAAGAAAAATAGGGAAAAGAAAGAAAGACCACATGCTGTGATGGTCTCACTTTTCAAGTAAGGAAACTGACATACTTTGTTTGACAATTCAGAGGTCACACTGCAGGTTGTTTCCAAAGTTAATATATTATCAAGATCTTCTTGCTCCTGCACACTTTGCCTGGGGGATTTTTCATATTTAGTTTTATCCAGTCATGCAAAATTGCATTATTTCAAGTTAAAACATGCTATATCCTGTTAGTGGAACTTTGACTTATGTGAGAAACTGAAGAACCAATACATATTCATGTAATCTTCTGGATAACATATTGAAAAGGACAGCTGGCTCAGGAGGGATCATTTGCCTGGGTTAGTATGTGTTTCCATTTACATTAAGAAAATATTGCAACAAGTTATTATCTGCCAGAGGGCTTAGGGGAATACAATAGAAAGCTGATATTGCACATGATTGCTTTTGACATTTACCCATTGTAAC
Source organism: Cynocephalus volans (assembly GCF_027409185.1). Lineage (NCBI taxonomy): Eukaryota > Metazoa > Chordata > Mammalia > Dermoptera > Cynocephalidae > Cynocephalus > Cynocephalus volans. Next base: position 52,539,198 of record NC_084465.1, on the reverse strand, counting down.
AGGGAAACTGTGTGAAGATAGCCAAGTGACTTTTTACAAAACACAATTTCAGAAGCTATAAAAGGAAAAAGGAGTTGGCAGAGATAGAATACACTGTTTCTGTAAAAATGAGAAACATGGCTTGTCAGCAACACCTGCTTGTAACTATCAACCATTTATACTGGGCCTGCTGAGAAATTATTCAGAGCCAAGTACATTGATGGGTGTGAAGCCTCATGTGCTTCAAAAGGCAGTAGAGAGATATAGAGGAAAGAAAGAAAGTGTGGTTTTATTGAACATTTTTAACCCCAAACCTAGGGTTGATCAAATATAATTTTATGACATTTTCTGAACACTGGAGAAGAAATTAGTTGTCCTTTATATTTTTATCTCTCAAGGCTACAGGAGACAATGGGACTTTCTAAAGTTTGGGTACATAAATTATTTGACCATTTTTTTTTCCAAATCTCTAAATGAGACACCAAAATACTGATGGCAGCAACTGATGTAAATTAACAAAAGATATTTCCAATTTCTAATTGATGGTGGTAAAATGGTAACATGTTTATCTCCTTCCATTTCTTCGACCCCAATATAATGATAGTAAGTGAATGAGAAAAGGAGTGGAGCAAGAGCAAGATATTTTAAAGACAGAAAAAGTAGCAACTCATTCATCAAGGCAGAGGAAACCAAAATGAGGTATGGATAACAAAAACCCACTCATTTCTTTAGAAACCCAGAGAGGCTCAGAACTTAAAAAACTTGGGACAGAATAGAATACAACCACCATGACCACCAGGTGTGAGATTTTTTTTTTTTTTTTTTTTTTTTTTTTTGTCTTTTTCGTGACCGGCACTCAGCCAGTGAGTGCACCGGCCATTGCTATATAGGATCCGAACCCGCGGCGGGAGCGTCACTGTGCTCCCAGCGCCGCACTCTCCCAAGTGCGCCACGGGCTCGGCCCTGAAATTTTTATTTTTAAAATAAAAAAACAAGCAAATAAACAGCAATGAAAAAAAAATCTAGAAGAAATGGAGACAATTGAGGGAACAAAAGAAAGTTTCAAAAACTTCTCATTTATATCCATGGAGAGATAAGAGAAGATGTTAACTTTGGACAGAATGTTTGTGTCCCCACAAAATCCATATGTTGAAATCCTAATCCCCAATATAATGGTATTTAGAGTTGAGGTCTTTGGGAGGTAATTAGGTTGAGATGAGGTCATGAGAGTGGAGCCCCGATGATGGGAATAGGGCCCTTATAAAGAGATGAAAAGACCAGAGTTCTCCAACATATGAGGAAACAGCAAGAAGGTAGCAGTCAGTCTTAGTCTGTTTTGTGCTGCTATAACAGAATACTACAGACTGGGTAATTTATAATGAACAGAAATTAATTGACTCACAGTTCTGCAGGTTGGGAAGTCCAGTATCAAGGTGCCAGCATCTGACAAGAGCCTTCTTGCTGCATCACTCCCATGGTGGAAGGCTAGAAGGCCAAGCAAGAGAAAGAAGGGGCCAAACTTGCCCTTTTAGAATGACATTAATCCCACCCATGAAGATGGAACCATCACAACCAAACCCACTCTTAAAGATCCCACCTCTTAACACTGTTACAATACAATTAAATTTCAATATGAGTTTTGAAGGGGGCAGCTATTCCAACTATAGCAGTGGCCATCTGTAAACCAGAAAGAAAGCCTTCACAAAGAACCTGACCATGCTGGCATCTGACCTCAGACTTCCAGCCTTCATAGCTGTGTGAAATAAATGTTCATTATTTAAGCCACTCACTCAGTGGTACTCAACTGGTTAAGACAATATTGGAATCATGAATTAAAAACAGAACGCTTTTATAGAACAACCTGACAAAAGGAAGAGTTCTTAGAAATTGAAAATATCATGATTGAAGTTAAAAATTCAGTAGCAGGGTTGGAAGATAGGGTAAAGGAAATCTTACATGAAGTAGGACAGGAAGAAACAGAAAGTATGAGAGAAGTGATAAGAAAAGTAGCAGCCTAATCCAAGAAGCCAACATCTAATAAGATATCCAGAAAGAAAGGCCAGAGAAACAGAATGGGAATTATCCCCCCCCCCCGCAAAAAAAAAGTGTAATGAAAGTTCTCAAAACCAAACTAAAGGAAACAGGTGTTTATACTAACAAAGAACTATACCAACATACACCACTGTAAAACTTCAGAACACATAAGTACAGGGACAATCTTAAACATTTCCAAAAAGAAAAGGAAAAATAAGTATATCACATACAAGGAACAGAAATCCTAAGGGATCACACCTCTTAAAAGCGACACTGATGGTTGAAGAGAACAGAGCAATGCCCATAAATTTCTGAGGAAAAATTATTTTTTCAGTCTTTAATATTATACAGTATGGAAATCTAAGCTAGAATTCATTTAAATGAGAAGGTAAAAATAAAGACATTTCCAAACATTAAGAATTGAAAAAGCTATTTTCTCCCATGCATGACTTCTTAGAAAGCTACTGTAGGATATGCTACAGTGAAACGAGAGAGTGAATCAAAAAAGACGACACAGGGTTTAGAGAAACATGCAGGCCACTTTGGAGTGCAGCAGGAATCCCCAGGATGACACTATGTAGCAGACTTGAAAGCAACCTACCTACCTCTGGGAGGAAGGTCTGCAGAGGAATAAACTGAATAGATGACTTGATCAGCATTTGGGGAAATGATTAAGGATATGTAGATAGCATATTATGAACTGAAAAAAGAAAGACACAATCAGAAACCTTGATTTCGGTGGAGAAGGAAGGAAACTGTACAAGAAAAGAGATGAAATCACAAACACTACAGTGAACAAGATTTACATGCTAAAATATAAACAGTAATAACTGGTTTAACTAAATATAGTGAGAAAACTATTTTTGCGATAAGGAGAGAAGGTTGGATGCAGGGTAAGAGTGCTAAATCTTCTATCATTATAGGAAGTAATAAATATAACCAAAGTTGATAAATTGAGAAATAGCCATACAAGAGTATTACTTAGAAATATGGAGAAAAAACAGCTGAAAGACTTTAAAATGTTTGCCTCTGGGTCACAGAACTGGAGAGGATGGGGGGAGTTGAGGCAGGAGACTAGGGTTTATTATTATAAGCATTGTGGTTGTATTTAATTTTTTAAATTTGTACACATTTAGTTTGATTAAACTGCTTGAATTATAAGAGGTTTCCAATCACTAGAAGATAGCACTATTATTCTATTTACTTTCTCCTTTTTACATCGTGATGTAAATTTTGAAATTTTTGTACAATTTTCTCATTTTGTAGAATAATCAAGTACTTTCTAGAAATAACCTGATAAGTCCTCTGTAATAAATTATAGATAAAAGGAACCCCTATTCAGGAACTAAGTTTGTCATCATAAAAGTGTGCAACTAGTCCTTTGAAAGATAGATTTACATGTTTGGGATGGAAATATAATACCACACCTCAACCCTGCAATCATATTTTTAAAAGGGTAAGACAACTTGTTTTTCTGCTCTGCAGGGAAGAAGCCCGTTATCATGTTTTAATATCAATAGCTCTCAATTTTTTTTTCACTATTACTGAATCAGCTTGCTGTCTGTTTATTTGTAAACAAAACTTGCTAAAAGCTACAAAATTTTAGTCACCAAAATTGCACGAGTTGAACAACACATAATTTCACTTTCTACCCCTTGACTGGAAAGTCCCAGTGCTGGTTTTATCAAGTGATGGAAATGTGTATCCTTTTCTGAGTCTTTGGGGGAAAATGCAAAAAATGCTGAATAGGGTTGATATTTGGTTTAGCTGGACCAGATTTCCTATCACAACTTTTAGACCAAAACAAGTCAAAAAGGATGTCCCAGCCACGTAGAACCTGGCAAGGTGACTTCTACGAACATACAGAGAAATGAGAGGTATCTCTACAGAAGAAAAATGTGTAAGTGTTTATAAATAGAATCGTTTTTCCATTCTCTCTGTCTAGCTGCCATACTCTACTACACCTACAGATTTGAGGCTCATGACTATTCTGAGGTTTCTTAGTTCCTGCCATCCTAATGTCTGGACATTTTGTCAGATTATGAGGGGAAAAATCATATCAAAAGGATACACAAACTCCTTGAAATATGGTAGTATGTATCACAGTTACTTAAAGAGAGTTACAGAAGAATATTTGCTTTGTAGATGACCCAATAATGAGTGATTTATTCCTAAGAATACTGTTCACAATGAAATAGAGAATCAAGATGATTATTCGGTCTCTTGAATCAATATATGAAGAATCGAGGATATTTAAGTATATACTTGTATTAGTCCATGTATTAGCCCATTTTTGTTGCTATAACAGAATTCCTGGAACTGGATGATTTATAAAGAAAAATGACATTTATCGCTTACAGTTTCTGATGCTGAGGGGTCAAAAGTCCATCTGGTGGCGGCGACAGTGACCCAGGGGTCTCACACTGCAAGATGGTGGAAGCAGAGAGAGCAGAGAGAGAGATATACTCTCCTCTTTTAAGCACTCGGAACCATGCCTTGACCACCATTTTTAGTCCATTCACTACTGCAAGGTCCTACAATCTAATCACCTATTCAAGGCTCCACCTTTCAATTACTGTCATAGGATTTCCCACCCTCTTAACAGTCACAGTGGGGGCTAAGTTTCTAAAACACAGACCTTGGGGGATACAGTTCAAGTTCCAGTGAGTTTGGGGGGGACATAATTCAATCCACTACAATACTTAACAGAAATTATTTGGACTACCTTTTCTAGTGATATGCAGAGAGTGAGAAATGCAACCATGAGAGAAAAGGCTGTGTTTTCTTCTTTCTACCACCCACCTTCCCAGTGATTCTTCTTGGTAGCTATACCATATTCTCATTTACATCTTCATTGCAGACACTAAAAACTATAAAGTGATATAGGAAGAAATACAGTATGGCTACATAGAAGAAGGAAAACCACCTAATTTGCAGCGCGCAGTGCAAAACGAAAATGCAGAGTCCTTGTTCAAAAATTGTTAAGCATGTCAACATGGTGACAGCAGGGCTCTTTGGAGCTTGGGATCCGTGTGACTGCACAAGCCACACACCCATGAAGACAGCCCTGTGTCTATGGGTCCATAAAATCATTCCAAGAAGCAAAACCATTTTAACCCAGATTCATGTTCCAGGATAGAACAGTCAAGTCACAGCTAATTACAATTCCTAAGGCAGTGAGATTTCTTTCAATTACCAATTCACTCTCAGTATTTAGCTATGAGATTTTTTTAAATTAGTGCAAAATAAAAGCGTAAATGGTACTATATGGCTGATGAGTGCTTCTTTCTGTCCAGCCATATAGTTAATACTTTCTATGTAATGCTTTCTGCACTTGGAACCATGAGTTCAGTTGGGTTCCCAAATTGCCAGTGATGGTCCCCTCTTCCCATTCTCCTGTCTCCATAACCATCTGCTTTTTACCAACTGCAGGGTAAAACGAGAATGACTCATGGGTGCTGGGGGGGAAAATGCACTTTTTGAATATGCAGTCCTTAAAACACCAGCTGTTCAATTCTGAGTTTTGCAAATCAGTTGGCTATGAATTTCAGGGAAGACGTTTTCATTTTTGGAAAGCTAAATCTCACAGACTTCTAGAGGAAAACGAGTCATGCTGTCTGCTTTTTTTTAATTTTATTGCAAAAAATTTTAAATACAAAACATATGTTTTTCCCACATCTTCACCCCCTAATGACCAAGAACAACTCTTTCGAAGGACACTGTCACACTCCAGGAAGGGACAACATGTAGCTGAATGGGTTTATCATAATAGAAGATACTAAATCAGGAGTTCTAGAAAGTAGAGATGGAAAATAAGCAGGATAAATACAAGGCTCAGGTTTCTAAAGTCAGAAAAGCAGGTCAGGAGTCTTCACCATGGACAAAAGAGATAGGAACACTCTGATGATTAATCTTCTGTTGTTCCTATATGTTCAGTCTCCATCCATAGAAGCTGGGCCCAAAGCACCATATCAGGGAACTCAGAGAGGGAAGCAGTCGTTGCAAGGGCAGGCAGGACCCCAGCCTACGAGGCATCTCTCCTTGCTCTCCCTTCCTGGATCTGATAGACTCCTCTTTACCTACAGAAGCTGCCACTTTCCTAGGGACACTTGTATTCCCTCCTCCCCAGAGTGACCTTCCTTCACTCCCTTCTCTATTCCTGTTGCCTGTTACCTTTACCATGGATGCACCATTTGTGTTTTGTTTTAAATATTTTTATATGCTTACCCCTGGTCTCCTCAGCCAGACCGTGAGTTTCTGGAGGGTCAAAACCATGTGTTGTTTTATGATGGTCTTCCCTACCAGGCCTAGCACAGTGCCAGTCACTAAGAAGATGCTATACAGAAATATGTTGATTGATGTAGTAATTGATCCTTCTGCCCCAACTCACAATTTTAAAACTAGACAGTAAATAATTTTCACAGATTAATGAAAGAAAAAAGACTGGAATCATGTAATTTTTTTAAAAAAACATTTATATTCATATCAGGTCACAGATTCTAAACCCAAACTAACTTTTCTTGCCTCTTCAAATTAATGACATATTTAACCTTCACAAATTAATGGAATTGTGAGCTAATGAGAGTTTATGCTCTCGATTGCCTTTGAAGTATTTATTTTTGTCACACTCATTTTAGAAACTTCTCTCTTGTAAGTTTGGCATGATTGATATATAATCCACTGTCCCTGTCTAATGCTTTCCTCCATATGTAACTCCACTTTGTGGGATCTATTAACAAGCAGATAATTAAATGCAAACATGGGTCACCGGCTTTGCTTTCTCTGAAATGAAATAGACATAAACAACTAGGAAATAATGAAAAAAGAGGAGGGGAAGGGGATCTAATAATCCCTTCCCTCAGGATTTCAGGAAGAATCTATCACCAAAAATTTCAGGAAGGATTAACCATGAAAGCATGAAAAGTCCTCCAGGTAACCAACCTGTCCTCTTTATGGGGACTGACCTACGCTAAGGTAGGATTCAACAAGAGTTCATTGGCAGAATCAGTCCACTTTGACCAATGGCTGAGGGAGCCTGGGTAGACCATACCAAGGTCCCAGAAGAGAGCTTGACTGCAAAAAGGGTGGACCACTGCTTATCTCTGAATATTCCTACTAAAACAAGTGTGGTGCGTTGGGAAGTGCCAAAAGAGTCAATTCATCTGTATATAGAAAAATATCAAACATATTGCCATATAAATGTAGTCGTGTTTTTACCCAGAAAGGAATAAAGAAATAGAAAAGATGGGTTTTGTTTTCCATAGTTTATGTGATTTTTTAATTAAAAGAAAATTTCTAACTAGTGACACATTGTCTCCTTCCCACATGTCAGTATGTCCAAAACCAAATGACATACTGCAACTTTTCCCAAATATCTGTGTATTCTAAGTACATTGCATCAAGAAGGCTGATCCAAAGACTTGATTTATGTTACTGCCTGACAGATGATGTCTGCAAGGCATGCCATCTAAATGGACTGCACTTTGGCAGTTACCTTAGTCATCAATTCTCAGAGAATTAATGAGTACCATTCATCCCAATAATAGAAACCAAGGTCGGGGACTCTTCCTTGCTCTGTAATTCCATTAGCATTGCACAGAGAGCACTTCGGTCATAAGCTTTGTGGACCTTATCACTGAGCAAATGAAACTGCATCTTGTTTTCAGAGAGAATCCTCTCTGAGCACACCCGTTGTCAAAGATTTGTTGTGCATCAACATTCGATGTACTTTCATACATGGGGGAAATGATAGTGAAAGAAAAGTGAGACTGCCTTCAGCTGCCAAGAGTCTCAAGTATTGTTTTTATTAAAGTAAATGCCAATAGGAAACATTTGCAATAAAACCATGTCAGGTACTTCCAATTAACCAATTGCCGAACATACATTTTTAAATTGTGTGTCGCTCGTTTTATGCAAGCCACTCAATCACTCCATGTGGTTACTGTAGAATTTATTTTAGTTTTCATTCTTTTATTTTAGTTTTCATTCTAACTACCCTAATAAAGTTAAGATGGCCTTGAAACTAAGAGGCATCACCATAAGCAAATAAGTCTGTTTATGTGACACCTTCATCTGGGCAACCCAAGCAGTGTGCTTTTCTAAGTCTCCCTTGTCTTTCCCTTGCTCCTCTTCATTCCAATTGTTTTCAGCCTCCCACATATCAAAAAGAAGGAGTAGCCCCAGGTCTTGCAGCCACAGCAAGGATTTGAATCCTGGCTTTGACACATCCTTGTTTTCTAACAGTAAAATCAGTGTGGTTGTGATAACACTCTGACAGCTACTTCACACTGTTGTTGTAAGGATATGAAGTAAGTGCTTAGCACAGTGCCTGGAAATAAACAAACAAAAACTTATTATTGTTGTTGAGCACATAAAAGTGTGTGTGTGTGTGTGTGTGTGTGTGTGTGTGTGTGTGTGTGTGTGTGTGTGTGTGTGTGTGAAATCTATGTTTTGAAGCATTTGGTATTTTATGCCCAGTAAGTTCCAAATGATCCTCGATAATGGAGGGGAGCAGAGGCATAAATAAGTCAAAACAGCACATCACCCAAATACTACTTGTATGTGTTTTAAAGTTTTTGAATTTCATTTCAAATGTCAGTGTTTCTAATACTCAAAAAAATGACTTCAGACAAAGGAATGACACTATGAAGTCCTAACAACCGGGTCTGAAGAGCTGTCCAATTTTCCTCTCCCCCTCCCTCTTCTCCTCACGCCTTGCCTGTCAAAAGCCAGCTGCAGCGGAGAACCTGCTTTGAGCATAGTTTCTGACTTTTCTCTCTCCTGGATCAAAACCACTCATGAAGTGGTGAAGTGTTTATGATTCTGGGCCTACAGGCAGGCTGCACTCACCAAATAAAGCATGGGGTGCTCACAAAGCAAGTAGTAGATTAGAGGTCCAAGACATACAGTCAAGAGAGGCAGTGTGCTACACTTGCTAAGAGCAAAGGCTGCAAAATCTGGTAAACTGGCGTTCTGAGCCTGTTTGGCCTGTGTGACCTTAGGCAAATTACTAACCATTCTATGCCTCAGGCTCCTGTATCATAAACTTTAATGATATCAGGTACCTCATATAATTTGTTAAGGAGAACAGAACTGGGATTACTTTAAGTGGGAAAGGGGGTGGGGTCAAGGGAGGGGAGTCAGCGAGATATTGGTTAATGAACACAAAGAATGATTACATATTGTAATGACAAATATGCTATTTATCCTGATTAGACCACCACATATTGTACACAAGTATTGACAGTCAGCTCTGCACTCCACAAATATGTATAATCAATTAAGCTTCAATAAAAAAATAAAATTAAAAGTAAAAAACAACTTGTTAAGGATTATATTATATGAGAGGACTTCAAAAAGTTTGTGGAAACATTGAATTAAAAGATAATAAGAATCTTTCCATGAACTGTTTGAAGTTCTCTCATATATATTTTAATGTAGATATAATTATACAGACACACACACACACACACACACACACACACACACATACCACTTAGCACAGTGCTTGGCTCACAAAAGGTAGGAAGAAGAGAAATTGTTAATAATTTTCAATAAATATTGAAGAGTGTGTGTGTGTGTGTGTGTGTGTGTGTGTGTGTGTGTGTGTGTGTGTGTGTGTAAGGCTCGCTGTGGATAATTAAGAGATCTGTATTATGCTGATTACCCTTAGAATAATAAATTTTACTTACAAGTTGGTGTTTTTGTACAGAGACATGCAGCATACTTTTTGCAAAACCAGAGAAAACAGACTCTCGACTGTTTTTGATCCAGTCTCTATCTAATCCCCAAACACATCTCTTTCCCAAATGAAGCTGTTTTTCTGTGTTGATACTTAGAGGATATTGCTCTGTACGATCTTAGAGAAAGCAAAGTGTTCTTTTAGTTTTAGCAACATTACATGTTTATCCTATGTGGAAAGAGACCAAGTTGGTACCTATACACAAGCGTGCACATGCACACTCACACACACACATGCGCACACACACTCTCCCCCAAGAGTGAGATCAGAAATATTTAAAAGATAATAGTAATGAAAATAACAACACTTAATATTTATAGATCAATTCTTCCATTCCAGAAACAGTTCTAATTACAGATGATAAAATTTAATTCTTGGAACAACTCTGTGAGGTCAGTGGTATTATTATTCCAATTTTACTGTTGAAAAACAAATTCAAAGAGGTTATGTCACAGGATAGATATCAATGTACACATTGTGGCCAGGGAGACCAAATCATTTACTATCCCAAAACACTATTGAACATGGAAGGGACAAAATCAGAAATAAAAGTTCACCCTAATTGTGGTTGAAGACTAAATACCTTGAAATACCTAAATTTTTTTTAATCAGTAAATGAATGAGTTCTCACTACAAAAACATTACTTGAGAAACATGTTATCCCAGGACTCTACTATGATCATTAGCATGCTCTGAGTAAGGTGTTCTTAATTAAAACCGTTAGTGCTTATGGTAAATAAAAATGTGTTTGAGAGGCCAACATGATGAGTTTCACTTCAGGAACGCAGGCTCAGCCAATATTTTCATATGCTGTCTATAACCTTTCACAGTAGAAGAATGAGCAAAGCACGGCTTCATAACTCAGTGATTGTCCTTCCTCACCATGGTTACTAGCTGCTGTTCTGCCTTTCACTGTAGCACTTATATGAGATCGAGGAATAGACATGCCTGGAGCATAATGAATGGTAGATTGTGTCTTTTACCTCTTTCTGCAGATTAAATCAATCCATGATTTCACAGGGTGAGCAGCAAGGCAGAGTCATTGACAAGTGACTTCCTGGCTGGGGCTTGCTGTCCTGAAGGGAGAAAGTAAAGGAACAAGTTACTAGATGGTAAGCTCCTTGAGGGAGCTTCCCGAGATACTGTATACTGTTGATGACTGACCCCAGAAATAGTTATACTGCTAGGTACTCGAATGTTTACATTGAATAGAAGCCAACCTGCTAGGAAACTGTGTATTCCCATGTATCTGGCTCTCCTCTCACATATAAATAAATAATAAAAAGAAAATAAGTATTCATTTTTTAAAAAAAGACATATAACATATTTCACCAATTCTGAAATGTTTTTTATATTTTAATATCTCGACAATTAGAGAACACGTTGCAGTCCATGCAGTATTATTTAATCGGCAGAATTATTTTTCTTTCTTATGTTACATAAAATAAAGGTATCTTATCATCAATGACATCTTAGATTTGATGAAATGCATTGTGTACCAGACATTAGCAAGATCTCAGCACCGCGTAATAGAGTAAATCAGAAAGAAGACATAAGGTTTGAAAACTCATCAACCTTGAAACTAAAGCTGAGTAGCTGGGTGGGAGAGTGGTTGTGATTTCTTCACCAAGCACCGGGTGGCTACTACCCATATTAATACATATTTTTTTCCTTCCTTGTTTTCTTCTCTCAGTAAAATAGAAAGGGGTAGAAATTAAGTTCTTGGCATTTATTGTATCTTTCTGAAACTGTGTATTATTGTCTCTAGAGTATGAGCTCTTTGGGCACAACGTTCCACATCTGTGGTTCTCAGACATTCATATGCATTGAAATCTTCAGAGAAGTGTCTTAGAAATCCATGGTCCTCACCTCCTGCTTGGACGTTCTGGTTCAGACGGTCCAGAGTGAGGACCAGATAGCTGTATTTTAATCCCAGGGTGATTGTGATGCACCCCAAAGTTTGAGAACTCCAGGTCCACGTGTTTGGAATTAGGCTATCTCTGCAAAAGACTTGAATTTAGAAACTCTGGTCTCGGTAGTAAGCATAGGACCCCATTTGATAGAAATGACTGTGATTTTAAAAGGCAAATATACTGACTAAAGAAGGAATTGTGACATGGTGTTATTTCTTTTGGGGCTGGGACTGATTGACAGAACATATATTGGTCATGTCCCTAATACCTATTTCTGTCGGGGCTTTTTTTTTTAGCTGTGCCCCATAAAATTGGACGCATCATTGATGGGAGTCCTGCAGATCGCTGTGCAAAACTAAAAGTGGGAGACCGGATCTTAGCAGTGAATGGCCAGTCCATCATCAACATGCCTCATGCTGACATCGTGAAGCTCATCAAGGACGCGGGTCTCAGTGTCACCCTTCGCATCATTCCTCAGGAGGGTGAGTGCCCAGGCAACCTCGCCAAGCTGTGGGCAGCACATGGAAACGCTCACTGGGGCGTTCTCAGCCTGCCTGCCAGGGTCAGGGCGTCCACTTGGCTGCCATCCGTGTAGTGTTAGTGTCAGAGGTTGGGTGCTATTTCCACTTTTGCAAAAACTCACTCTCAGTCACAACCCATATCCTGTTTCCTCACTACCTGTTTCATCCAGAGATCAAGCTAGTTGGCATTACAGGCTAAATAGTGTAAATCCCAAGACTCCAGGTTATGCGATCCTTCCCTATGGTCTCAGAGTAGTGTTTTTATGGTTATCTTAAGCCAGAACTCATTCAACAGAGAAGATAAAGTCACAAAGCTGAAAGAAAAAAAAAAGTATTCATGTTAACAGTTAATCTCTGGAGGATTCTTCAAAGTCAGATTGATTCTGAAAAGCTTGAAGAAGTTTTGTCGTATAGAGAGAGCTCATTTAGAAAATGTGGCATCTGAAAAGAATTTAAAGTTCCCACTTAGCTTTTTGAATTCTCTGTGCAAGGACTCCCCCCTGAGGCTCATGGAGCAGTGAACATTCACAAGTCATAACCATGCTTTGAGGGGCCATGGAGCTTTGAGTATCAATTCACCGTAAAGTCACCATTCCCATAAAGTCACCATTTCCAGACATGGTGGGTTCATGTCTGGTTTTTAGCTGCTGACTCATTAATGATATGGAAGAATTCAGACCCTGGAGCTCTCTGGTGAGTGGAACACAGTGTCCCACACAGAGGCTGATGGGCTCACTCAGCTTGGTACCCTCTGTTCTCCTCAGCCCCCTAATTGCGTTTCAGAATTATCTGACATGCAGGCACCAAATGGCTACACAGCCACCTGACTTTAAATGTAAAACAGTGGTTCCTAACTGGTATAATTTTGTCCACCCCCTGTACCCCCCAGGGAACATTTGGCAATGTCTGGAGACATTTTTGATTGTTGTGATTGGGTTGGAGATGCTACTGGCATCTAGTGGGTAAAGGCCAGGGATGCTGCTAAACATCCTATAAAACCCCAGACAGCCAAGAATCATCCGGCCCAAATTGTCAACTGGGATGCAGTTAAGAAACTCTATATAAATGGAGAGCAAATGAAAAGATTTGGGTTATGAGAAAAGAAAGGGGAAGAATGGTTTGCATGAGAATGCTAATAGATCACCTCTCTTTTGTCACCAAACCAAAGAAGAAAAAAAAAGACAGAGAAAAGAAATGAACAGGATTTTTTTTAACCGGTTATCTGCAGACACCAATATCTATAAAATATTAACTGTAAGCAAGATTGCTCACTAAAAATCTGACATGCTTCTCAGTTTTCCCAGTCTGACATATGTGTGTCCTGCCCTTTTTCCAACATACAGACATAATTTCAGTTGAAAATTTGATGTTGTTAGAAAACAAGCCAAGAGGCAGTTTTTAATAAACACTATTTAATAACTAAAATAATAATGGATTATAGGGTTTATGACATATACAAGTAAAATGTATTACAACAATAGCATAAAGGCGGTGAAAGGTAATAGAACACAATTTTCAGACTTTTACACTATTCATGAATTGGTATACTGTCACTTAAAAGTAGACTGTGAAAATTTAAAGTTTTATGCTATAGATCCCAAAGCAACAACTAAAATAGCAAAGCAACAGCTAAAATTAAAAAAGGAAAACATCAGCAGAAGGTGAAAAAGAATAATAAAAATAATCCAAAGAAGACAAAGAAAGAGAAAGTAATAAAGCACAGATAGAACAAATAACAGGATGATAGACTTAAACATTATAATTGTCTATTTTTTGTTTTGTTTTGTTTTTAACAGCAGATTCTGTTTAAATTTTTCTTTTTTTTTTTAAGACTAAGATCACAGAAAATACGTTCTCTTACCACAATAACAGAACGAACTTTAGAAAACTCACAAATGTGTGGAAATTAAACAACACTCTCCTAAATAAACAATGGGTAAAAAGAAAAATCACAGGGAAATTAGAGAGTACTTTGATTTAAAAATCAAAGCACAACATATCAAAATTTATGGGATGTAGGGCCCATGCAGTGCTTAGAAGAAAATTTATACTTGTAAACAACTATATTAAAAATAAGAAAAATCTCAAATCAGTAATGTAAACTTCTACCTTAAGGAAATAGGAAAAGTAGAGAAAACTTAACCAAAAGCAAATATAAGTAGGAAATAACAAAGATTCCAACAGAAATATATGAAATAAGGAATTAAAAAACAGAGAAAATCACCAAAACCAAAGGTTTATTCTTTAAAAAATCAACAAAATTTGCAAACCTTTATACTGACCAAGAAAAAAGAGAAAGACCAAAATTACTAAAATCAGAAATAAAGTAGGGGCATTATTACATTGTCACTATGACTTTTTATGAGATTTAGTTTCCTTCTATTTCTCATTTGCATTTTTGTTCTACCAGTGGACTTTGTTCTTTCTTGTGTATTCGTGTTAGTGATTATCATTTTTCGGATTCCAGACGCAGGAGTTCCTGGAGGATTTCTTGTAGGGCTGGTCATGTGGTGGTGAATTCCTGCAGCTTTTGTTTGTCTGGAAAATACAATATTTTTCCCTCATTTCTGAAGGATAGCCTTGCTGAGTATAGTATTCTCGGCTGGTTTCTTGTAGTATTTTGAATGTATCATCTCCTCTTCCTCTGACCTGTAGAGTTTCTGTTGAGAAGTCTGCTGTTAGTCTGATAGGGGCTCCCTTATAGGTCACTTGATGATTTCTTCTTGCTTCTTTTAATATTCTCTCTTTGTCTTTGAGCTTTGCCAGTTTGACTATAATGTGTCTCAGAGAGGATCTTCTTGGGTTGAATGTCTAGGGATCTTTTAGCCTCCTGGATATGAAGGTCTATGTCTCTCCCTATACCTGGAAAGTTTTCTGTTATTATTTCACTGAATAGGTTTTCCATGCCTTTTTCTTTCTTCTCCCCTTCTGGAACACCCATTATTCAAATGTTTGTGTACTTAAGGTCGTCCACCAACTCTCTTGGATTTTCTTGATTTTTTTAAATTCGTTTTTCCTTTTTTTGTCCACATGGGTTATTTTGAAAAGATTATTTTCAAGATCAGAAATTCTTTGTTCTGCTTGTTCTAGCCTGCTGCTTAAGCTATCAGTTGTGTTTTTCATTTTGTTGAGTGAATCTTTCAGTTCCATGAGTTGCTACATTGTTTTTTAAGGTATTAATCTCTTTGTAAATTTCCTCCTTCATATCCTGGATTTTTTTTTTCTCATTTCATTATGTTGTCTAACTGAGTCTTCTCATATCTCACTGAGTTTCTTTAAGATTGTTGCTCAGAATTCCTATTCAGTCATTTCAAGGGTTTTCTGCTCTATAAGGCCTGGTATTTGAGAATTACTATATTCATTTGGTGGTGTCATATTTTCCTGGGTTTTTGTGTTTCTAGTATCTCTATGTTGGTGTCTGGTCATCTGGTAAAGCAGTTGCTTCTCCTGTTACTCTGGAGTGCGCTTTGAGGAGAGAGACATCCTCTTCTTTTTCCAGTCTCCACTGGTGACTCTCCTTATGTCAATGCAGTTAAGTGTACAGTGGGCCACCTGCACAATGGTTGTGGCTGCTGCTGAGGCATCAAGCCACTTTTTTGGCAGCCATGGCTGTGGCTGTGGCTGTGGTGGTCCACCCGTGCAGAAGTGATGTTTTCAACTTGCTCTCTTGCCTGCTTTCTGGCAGAAAGGTACTGCCCTCAGATCCCTGCCTATGACCCCAGGCATGCTCTCTTGCCTGCTTACAGGCACAAGAGGCTGCAGCCTTCAGCTACTTGCCTAGAACCCCAAGAGGCAGTTTTTAAAAAGAACAGCTCTATGTCCTTCCTGTGTCCAGTGTTCTTTTTTCTTTCTGGAGAACTGCAGAGGATGGAGGGTCATTAGGCAATAAGATTGACAAGGGACTGGAAGAAATATTGTAAAAAGCATTTACTTTTTCATGTTTAGTTCCTTATCCACACTTTGCAAGACTATTAAGACTTCTCATTATAATCAAAAAGTAGTAGCTAGAACATTTTCTCTCAACAGCAATGCTGGAAAAATAGAATGTTTTAGAGCTACTACTGTGAATATACTTTTATAGTTTTAAAAGGGTTTTTTTGTAGTCATTTCTGCTGACAAAATGACAAGAGACTCTGTTCATAACCTTGTGTAGTAGTTACAATTAATTAAAGGCTACTAATTCCAGAAGTGGTGCTGGATCTTGATCAGTTTAACATGCTATCTAAAAACCTAACACAAACAGAAATAATCAAAGCCTTGAGTCGCCTCTGGTCACCTCTTGCCCCTTTTTTCCTGCTAACCTGACTGCATTTGCCACTTCGATATCCCTTTGCAGAGCTCAACAGCCCAACCTCGGCACCCAGCTCAGAGAAGCAGAGCCCCCTGGCCCAACAGCACAGCCCCTTGGCCCAGCAGAGTCCTCTGGCCCAACCAAGCTCGGCCACCCCCAACAGCCCCATTGCCCAACCAGCTCCTCCTCAGCCACTCCAGCTGCAAGGACATGAAAATAGGTAAAGATTCCTCTGGCTTTTTCAATTCTGAGAGGTGAGGGAGGTGGGAAGAGGGAGCATTTGGGGACAGTACAGGACATAGGCAGGGAAAGAGATTTTCATAAAGTAGAAATCGCCTGTGATTTTGAGATTGTATGTGTGTGTGTTATGTATGGTTTCATTAGTAAATATAACTAAGTGTCTGTCCTTCACAGTAAGAGAAGCTTTCCTGCAGAAATGATGAGCAATTGCAGATGGGTGGGAGTTAACCAGCTGAAAGCGCATTAAAGAGAATCCAGGTGAAAAGCACATGCCAAGACCCTCTGACAGGAGGAGCATGCAGGCATGAAGGATGGAAATAGGCCAACGCAGTGGTGGCAGAGGGAGGAAGCATGGTGTGAGGTGAAGCCAGTCAGGGTGGCAGGGCCAACCCTTAGAGGCCTTGTAAGCATGTTAAAGACTTCGATCTTTATCTTAAGTGTAGTGGGAAGTCATTGAAGAGTTTTCAGCTGAGGACTGACCACACTGGATTTGCTTTTTAAGATCTCAGTCTGCCCTGCAGAGAGCAGACTACAGACTAGTCAGGGTGAATGCAGGTTCTGCAGTCAGAAGGCAGCTGCACATGATCATTGAGCCATGAAGGTGGTAACCCAGAGAATGATGATGGTCTAGAGAGGAGAAGATGTTCAAGGATCCATAGGCATCAATAAATATTAACATTTTTACTGTTTAGGTTGAATGATAACCTTATATCCTCCTACCTGTGATCTAATGAAGTTCTTCCATTCCACATATGGGTTAGACATAGGCATCAGGAACTAAAAGGAATAAGGCATTTTGAGCTTCCAGAAAAGGGATGGCATATAAGAACAACATTGTCCTCTTATTGTGACTTGTGTATAACAGGGAGCCTGGGTTGGGTTGAGCCATTTAAGAAAAAGATGAAGACATGTTCGTTCCCATGTCATTTTCCCCCTTTCAGTGGGAGAAAAACAGAACAACTCACGGGAACATCTCTGAATACAAAACCCTTGCTGTTCTTTTCTGTGATTTTAATGTTTTCTGAACATCTGCTTTCCATCTCCTGCCTCCCATTTGGTAAAGATGAAGTGAGACTCTGGTTTTGATTCCCAGAACTCTCTGGGTTCATCATTCACACTGTTGCAAAGCAAATATTTTCCCTGAGCCACAGGTGGTACTTCTATAAAGCCCTATTCTACTCTGATTTCTACATTTGCTTTCACAGAAAAGCAAATGTCTAGTTGTCATCAGCTGTCTATGTTTTTAATATATACTAGGGAAGAGAAAAGCCCCATAAAGCGAATGATGCAGAGGTAAGAATTTGACAAGCCATAAGAAGAGTAAGGCCTGGGTGCCTCACTAATAAGCCCCAGATGTGTTCATTTTCCCTGTGTTATTTCGACAGATTGTGCTGGCTTTCCCCAGCAATCATTTTAGACTCAGGGGGAAGGACTTGAGTGCTCCAGCAGTCCCTGAGGCAGCTTCAGACTGTTCTGGACTTTGCTACTGTAGATTAATCTGACAGCCACATTCTATCTTCTCCTTTCTAGAGTCAGACTGCCCCAGATGTGGCTCTTGCTTCTAGCCAGCGGGGGCGGGGTGGGGGGATAATCTCATCCCTGCTGTGTTAGAGTTCTGTGGGCAGAACAACAGTGGGGTAAGTCCACTACCGTATCCCACCTGCTATTAGCTCACAACTGGGATACCTCGGCCACTCTCCAAGAAGCAGTGGTCTTTCGATATTTTTTTCCTGATTGCAGAATAAAATATTTCCTAACTCTGGGATTAACAGATTTACTTGATTCAAACTTTTATAAATCACCAACACATTCACCCAAAGTTCTTAGCTATTTTGCTTCAGTAATATTAACAGCCTGGAAAGTGCCCACTCTAATTCTAGAGCCCTTTACTACACTCAAGTTTCCTGGCCTAACTTTCTGATTGTTAGTGGTGGCTCATTTGCATATAAAGAGATTCGGTAATCCTACAGATACCAGAAACTTCGTGGCATCAGAAGAGAAACTCTTTGCCTTTTTCTAGATCAGAATAAGATGTCTCCAAGACAGTATATATGCCAAGTGCACAGCATGAATTTCCTATTAGTTCATTTGTGCAAGGAGCACCCACCCACATGTCAAATCGAGTCAGTTTCCATGTTAGAGTGGGATAAACTAAAATGACCATCTGCTTGCCAATTTCTATTTTGTGAACTAGAATGAGTGATATTTTATCCTGTCTTAATGATTCTTGGACTGGCTTCCCACGACACCCTGCACACTTCTACTCGTTTCTCTGTCCTTTAACAACCTTTTGGTATGTGCTCATGTGCTCAGGAAACACAAGATAATTTTAGTGTGAACATAAGTGAAACACTATTTAAGGAAAAGCATTTGTTGAAAACAACAAAAGAGCCATTATGAAATATATTCCAAAACTAAGTATAAATAGCAGAATTCACCTTCCCCAGCAAGGGCAATTGACATTTGACCACAATTAAAAATAGCTAGGTGACTAGAAGAAGAGCATTGGAAATTGACTTTTTTCACAGACTTTGACCCTGGGTGCTCAATGCCGAAGTGACTCTTGAAGAGCCAACATGATGTACCATCTCACTGTAGGCTACGTTTCTTGGTTCTGGAACTTTTTTGTACCATAAAAACCTGCCAGAATTTACCGTTAGCAATATGGTTTTATCATCTCTAAGCTCTCTTTAGTAATAGAATTAATAGACACAGAAGGTTATATCAATGACTTTCTTTCATAAGTTAGGGAATGTTAAAGAATTCTTCAATGTGTGGTTCAATTTAAAATCCCGACACATGGCATTGGTGTAAAATGAAGTTTGAATGTTTGATGGCCTGGATGGCAGCTGTTGCAAGTTTCAACTATTCCTATTTTTAGTCATTTGTGTAATCTTTGGGGAGATTCTTACATTTCACCCTCTTTTAATATACCTCGTGACACATCTGGTTGGAAATGAGGCACATAATGGATATTTCATACCAATAACCCAGAGTTCATGAAAGTAAAGTGACTATGCTATAAATTAAAATAGCGTGACATCTAAACCACCAAGCCAACTATTTCCAGAAAGGAACCAACACACGCTGACAATTGTCACCCAGTTGATTCCTTTTGTTTAATGCATTCATTTGCAAGTTAAGTAGCTTATTCATAGCGTATTTTAAATAATTCCATTCTCAGCATGCACACTGTCCATGGTGAGTGGACATTTGAGGTATAAAGCAAAGCCTAAATTACGCAACTCAGAAAAGGAATGTCTCCCCTCTGCAGAGTTGAGTAACAAAGGGACCTACTCGAAGGTTGACTAGAACCCCAAATAAACACATTTGTTGCTGTGCACTTTCAATGTGTCCTCACCAAATATTAGATTATACTAGTGACAATTGTTCAAGTCAGTGATATTTTAGAATATTTAATACTAGTCAACATCAGTGAGACTACAAGCCAATGAAGAAATGATTTTAGTCTTAAAGGTAAAAATTCTCCTGGTTTTGAACCCGTTTTCCTGATGTATTTGAGCTCTTCCTTCATGCTAAATATATTCTCAATTTCTCATAGCCTTCATATTAATTTTAGATAAAGTCATTATCTTATAGGATGTATTTTTTTTTAATCTACCTATACCTCCCAGGTAGCTCATTATAGACTATTACCATGGCAATAGGTAACAAACTATAGAATTAAGTGGCCTCTATGCCCTGTAATAATATTTTAGTTTACCTTATTAATGATCCCATAATGGCAAGTACTGACTATTTTAGTCCCCTTTTGGAACTAGAAACCCACTCAGCTTAGAACAGTTTGGATTCACAGTACTAAACTCCTAGTTCTGGTCTTTGTTTATGAGTAACTAATACCTATGGACAAGCAAGACGAATATTGGACATAAACATTTTTGCTTTCCCTTCCATCTTGTGACCAGAGTAGTATTTGATTCTAATCCTGACAGCTATGGTCTAGTATTTAAACCTTCGTGTAATATGTTTCTAATTTTACCAATGATCCAGTGATTTTTCTCCTTGATTTGTAGTTGGTGGTTATACTTGACTATCATTCCTTTAACCTCTATGAAATACTCAAAAAGACCCAACTTAGCAGATTAAAATAGCCTATTATTATGTATTTGTAAAGTATTTAGTAATCATTTTCGTCATGTTTTCATGGAGTAATGATCTGCCAAGAAGTGTGTGTGTGTGCATGTAAGAGAGTGAGTTGGTTTACTGGTGATAAGACAGACTAACATTTTGGGATGTATAGTTAAGTGTTTAACTAGGTTTGCTTTGGTTGTGCAGTTTTTAAATAGCCAAAGTCTAAGAGAGATATCTATGAGTCCCTTCCACAAAGTTCTGTTTGAGCCATCATTTTTACCTTGATTTCTCAAGGAGCCAAATGAAAAATATGCCATATGGCATTTGTCAAAGATTTTAAAATAATGCTTATCATTTATTTAATCTTCTCTAATCCTGAGCATGCAACAGGACCATCAAGAGGAGTGCTTCGCACAAGCTGTTATGGTTGGACCGTGCCTGGAGGTCATGAGATTATTTTACTGTCCTTAGAATGCTGAGATACCAAAGCAAGTCTCATTTCCATTTATTTAGTTATAGGTCAGAAGTAAAGGCAAGGCAAGATGTGAAACCAGACATCCGACAGCCTCCGTTCACGGACTACAGGCAGCCCCCGCTGGACTACAGGCAACCCCCAGGAGGCGACTACCAGCAGCCCCCACCTTTGGACTACAGGCAGCCACCCCTGCTGGACTACAGGCAGCACTCCCCTGATACCAGGCAGTACCCTCTGTCAGACTACAGGCAGCCCCAGGTATCTTTGGGGCTACAGGTGGAGATCATGGCACCAATGGGGTGGGACTAGGACTTTCTGAAGTGCAAGGAAAGAGAGCCAGAGTTCTATTCCTAGTTCTGATATTATCAGGGTAACACCCACATCCTCAAAATGTGCTGGATAAATAAGCCTATTTCAGAGTAAAACAGGACAACATAGATAGATAGGTAGATAAATGGATAGATGGTGAGTGGTCATGGGATGAGCTAATCCCTGCTAATACTAGGTAGCTAATTCCCAGTACATTGCCTTGTTCAAGTTTTTTAAAATGCTCTTATCTGGGACCTCAGAGAGTGCTACTAATGCAAAAAAATTGTACAAATGCCCGTAGTGGAGGTATCTTAGGTCTGTAATTATTTACATGGCCCCCTATCTCCCACTCTCTGGTAAACAGCCAAGCCCCTATGCATGAGGAGAAAACCAGGCCTGGCTTCGTCATCCAGGGTATGTAGTCTCTGCAACAACCACCAAGTCCCTGTCTACACAACCAACCAACAGTGCAGTTGTTGTAATTACGTGTTGATGCTGGATGTATCTCATAGCAACTTCCTTAACCTCTCCAAACTTCAATTTCCTAAAGAGTCATCCTTACAGGCCAGGGCGAGGATTCAACATTTAGGAAAAGTGTCTAGACCAGAGCTTGGTATCTGCTAAATATTCACTACCTGATAACTAGATATCAAGATATAAATTAAGCACAATTTCAACTCTATCAGATAACTTTGTGTTTTATGATGAATTGAAGATCACCTTGATTCCCAAAGATTTTAAGAACAGTGAAGGTCAGCAAATCTTGGACATGTTGCACTTTAGGTAAAAGGAAAATTAATTTTGTACGCTTCAACTTGATATTCAGCAGTCTGTGAAACTGAGAGATACAGACAGACCTCATTAAGTTTCACTTTTCTAGTCAGCAAACTCTGTAGTCTACACATACACAGGGGCACACAAAGGATACATTTATTTATGGTGCTTAACAGCAGTGAGTGAGAAAACTCAGAGAGAGATGATGTCATTCAGGCATATATGCAATAATTACGTGTTTGCCCAGTAAAGAGATCAATAAAACAAAGTAAACAAGCTACACAGCAGTTTTTTATTGACCAAGTAATCTGTATTCTGATCTGCTCAAACCTTTGAATTTTGTTTTGCACTTTGATAGTTTGTGAAGTCAGATTACCTCTCACAACATCGTGTCATTGGAGCATATGAACCATAAGAGAGAAGGGGGTCAGAGAGACGGACGACAGGAGCTTCTCTGATACTAAACAACTGTTTATTCCATATCTCTCCCAAGGATTTTGACTATTTCACTGTGGACATGGAGAAAGGAGCCAAAGGATTTGGATTCAGCATTCGTGGAGGAAGGGAATACAAAATGGATTTGTACGTGTTGAGACTGGCAGAAGATGGGCCAGCAATAAGGAATGGAAGGATGAGGGTAAGAACAGTCTCTTCTTACAGAATTGCTTAATTCCGAAGAAAACAAAACAAAACAAAACGCTGTGGTATGAAGAGCGCTGAAGCACACTGCCAGACAAACTGACTTGATACAGTTTTATCTGCTTTCTATTTTATGACCCAATTTTTGAAAGGTTTGGCCAAACGCTGTTTAAGAATTATAATAGCTCTCATTTTTCGTCTTTTCATAACCTTCTAGCTGATAAATCTCAATATAGTGTTTTTTTTCTGAAGAGCAAACTAAAGAAAACAGAGTAAAGAAATCTAAAAAATAGCTTGAAGTTGAGACATTATTGCTCCAGAGTGTTTTCTATGGTTTGATAATTCTGTCTTCATTAAGACTGAATCTTTTGAAATTTATTTTTAGTTTTATGCTCCCTCCCCCCATGTTTATTAATCAAGCAGTTCTGTGTTTCTTTGGAAATATTTCTTCTGTGTTGACTGGTCTTTTGGCTTTGATACTGGGCAGACAGAAACATTAGGGGAAAGGGGATTAGACTTCTTGGATACATGTTGTTCTTAAAAATTATAGCAGTTAGAAATTTCCAAATTAGAGTGTAAACTGAGGGTATTTTTTAATATAATAGTTACCTTGAGGCATCTGATTGATGGGCAACTGATTATTCACCTAAGGTTACAAAGCAAAACTTGATCACAGTATAGAACATTAAAGAGCCTCTCTCTCTCTCTCTCTCTCTCTCTCTCTCTCTCTCTCTCTCTCAAACACACACACACACATACGCTTTCTGTAAAATGGCGACTAGTAAGCACATAATAAAGATTAGTCATTATTATAAATAAAATCTAGAATTTATTCCTGCTCTCCGTCCTTGCTCTTTAAGTTAATACAGAAGAACTGTGACTCCGGGTGCGGGGACCTCAGATTCTTTCACTGAGTCTCACCAACCAATTATTCCTGGTCAATTGAATCTGTTACTTCTCCCACCAAGTCTACCATTTCTGTGATTCTCATTCCTAAGTCAAAGAATCGTGTACAGTACAAACGCAGAAAGAATGTAAACCATGTCTGTTTTTCTCCCTCCCCCACAATCCGTTGACAACTAGGAGGGATTCGAGCTGGCGTTTCAGCCCAGGCAAGGCTGACTCCAGAGCCTGGCAGCCCTGCCCTATCTAGCACTGGCCTCCTCTTACCCCATCTAGACGTGGTTTTAGGATAGGATAGAATATCCTCCACGTGGTTTCCCGGCTCTATAGCTTCTCTATAAACCACAAGGGCACTTTCTTAACATGCTGCAAAGCAAGCTTACAAATGGTTAAATAAAACAAAATTAGTCTTTGTAGCGCAGGTGAAATCAACACAGCGTGAAGGCCACGCGTGAAATGACCAGAGTCCTGTGATGGAAGACTGGGACTACCCCCCACAGTGGACTTCAGATGTGGCCTCTGTGGGTTCCAAACAGTGGCCACCTTTATTAAAAAGGGATCTGAATAACTGAGTGCTCAATATATACAATACTCTCAAGGCAAAGAAACCTACATAAAGTGCCCTTACGTAAAAAGATGACTCTTTCTTATAGAATGTAAGCCAGAGCAGTGGTTCCCAGCATGGGCTTGACATCATCATCACCTGGAACTTGTTAGAAATGCAAAAATTCTCAGCCCCACCAAGACCTACTGAATTAGAAACTGTAGGAGTGGGGTCACCAGGCTGTGTTTTAAGAAGCCCTCAAGGTGAATCTGGTGCAAGCTAAAGCTGGAGAACCACTGAGCTAGAGGGAGCCATTGTGACTCAAGTGGGATGTCTGTGGCTCAGGCTTTGTTAATCCCCCCAAGGTCCCTAAGATTTCCACCCTGCTCCAGAAGTTTACCTGAGGTCCTTAAATCCCTGTAAACACAGACTTAGAATTCTGTAGGCAGGTGCTCAATTTTATGAAAGATGCTTTTTCTTCTGGCAGGTGATAAAAATGAGTCCTCTATCTGGGTTTCAGGAAATGGCATTTTTCACCTCTGGCCAAAGATTAATAGGCAATATTTCATCATTTTCCATGCTGTTTTTATAAGGCAACCTATTCTTTATGTGTACAAGCTATTCAAAAGGAATTATTATGGCCAGTTTTAGATAATATGGGTTAGTTTATCTTGTACTCTTATATATATGATATATATTTCTTGTATTTAATTCTCAAAGCAAAGGAGCCACTTGGGAGTCACACAAATTCCATGAATCATTTCACTGGTTGATTTTATCTCTGATCTTTAAGATAAGGCCAGGAACTTGTCGGGGGGGATGGAAGACTTTTTGTCTGCTATTTATGGATTATATCTGATATTCATATGTTTTGGGTTTTTCCCACTCATGAATTCTTACAGCAGCAATTGGAGAACTGTCTAGGGTGACAGGCTCCCCATCAGGGGAAGGGACTACTTCATAATGTAAGTTCGAAGGTGCTTATATTATTAACTGTCAAAATTAGATAATATTTTCTATCTGTAGAGCTAAAGATCACCAAGTGTTCTTGATCACAGCACATAATTAATTCAGATCTTATTTTATGTCTATTATCACATTTAATCATTTAAAGCTAATCTTTTCTACATTCATTAGTGATTATCAATAATTGATAACTTTTAATTCACAGATGTGTTTAAATTATTTGGGCCAGGACCGGGATTGGTCAATATTTGTGCAACCTAATGGTTTAATTATTTTAAGCAAATGCATAAACTAGAGAATACATAGGTTACCAATTTGGAAAGTTCACCATAAAATTAATTAGGGACCTGCTTTTTATTTTGTTTTAAAGTTCCACCTTGATACTGTTGGTGTCCAGATACATATAGATCTTAAATATCTCTGCAGATGATGTTTATAAGGCAGCTGTTAACTCCATGGGTATTATGGCTTGGTTTGTAACTTTCCAAGACTCCTGAGAAAAGTAGGTGGATTAGACATGCATGGGCTATCATTAAAAATAAGCTCAGAAAGAGAAACTAGCACCAAGTTCCTCCCAGCCTTTGAAACACTCAGGCACATTTCTTCTTGTTAATGTGATTCCTTCACCTTCAATCTTAACGCATTATGCCAAAACTAAACACACACACACTTCATGATCAAATAAGTTTGAAAAACACTCTATGTGTTTTTCCCTTTTTCATGATCAGGAACAGAAGAAAAAAGCCAGGTAATGGTCTGATAATAACAGGCTATCTAAGATTCAATCCAGTACAGTAAAACTGTTCAAATCAGAATTACTACTGAGAAGTGGGGTGGTTCTGAAAAATTATTTCATGTAACAATTAATGGATTACCATGCCCCTGAGCTAGGGATATAAATGTTACTACTTTTGAACACTTGGTTAATGCACCAGAATTTAGCCTCTGAACCTGAGACTTTTCCTGAGTCTCTTACATTAGTCTTAGTGGTAGGAAAGTAGTGGCATACACGTGTAGTCATACAGGGCTTTGCTAAGAATACAGTGAAATCCAGGCGCAGTGGGCATCAGAGGAGATGACCAGTATTGCTGTAAGAATATCCTTCTACGGGAGATTCTGTGAGAAACTGTGGTACAGATAATTTTCAAAGCTTGTCCTTAGGCATCCAAGTGATATCAATAATTTTCCCACCCCGGGGCTCTTCCACGGGTCAGAATATCCCAAGACGAGTCTTTCCGGGCACCTTTGGCAGTGAGAATTGTTTTAGGAAATTAAACTGTTTGCCTTTCAAATTGATTCATGAATACTCCCACAGAACTTAGAATTTTTCCTCCTCCAAAATATGATTACTCAATATTTTTGTGAATCAAATAAATACTTCCTTTCCACTTGATGAAGTAAGTGTCAGACAAGGATCCTGATAAGGCACAAGGTCTCTGTGTTCTCTCAAAACAAGAGAACATACCAACAGCAAAGATCAGAAAGTAGTGGGGAAAATAATGGCTCCTTGTGAAGGTCAGATTTACAAGCCAAAGTCCAGATACAGGGGAGAGGATGAGAAACTCTTTTCAGAAGATTAATTAGATGCTTATTTAAGGTTTTAAGATGCCCTGTATCCGAAAAATATAAAAATTACTAAATTAACAAATTTAAAGATTTACTGAAAATATGACTATTTTGAGCCCTTCCAAACCCTCAGCCCTACTCTCAACCTCCAAAATAGCAAACATTGTTTTATTAAACTTAGAAACAATTCACTTTGTTGAACCTTAGTTTCCTATAAAATCAGAAGAATGATACCTATTTATAGAGTTGTTGAAAGGGTTTGAGAAATATATCAGGAGGTATCATTGATTTTTTTTTGTATTAAGACAAAAGAATGAAGTATTTTTGTGGGAGGAGAGAGAGACTTAGATATTAAGAGAGGTCATGGAATAAAGTTTGAATAAAATAGTGCAGTAAGAATAAACACCAAGAAAACCTGTGTGAATCACATTATATAAAATATTCACTTTATCAAAACACAAGTGGAGAGTAGCAGGTTTTGACTTTACTTGATGTTTTTCAACATCAGTTAATACTGATGTTTTAAAAGTTGAACAGAAAAAACACAATCTGTAAATGCAGAAAATAAAGGGAATGGGACATAGAAACAGAATTGTCAGGGGCCGAGCCTGTGGTGCACTCGGGAGAGTGCGGTGCTGGGAGCGCGGCGACGCTCCCGCCGCGGGTTCGGATCCTATATAGGAATGGCCGGTGCACTCACTGGCTGAGTGCCGGTCATGAAAAAGACAAAAAAAAAAAAAAAGAAAGAAAGAAACAGAATTGTCATGACTGATTGCTTTTCTTCCGTCACTCAAGAACACTACTATCTGAAGATAAATACCAATGACATTCAAGTTTTAAGGAAAAGCGTAATAAATTATTAGAAAATATTGCTGAATCTGTTTGTAAAAAGAAGACTTTGTTAAGTTTGTAAAATAGTACAATAGAGTTGAGAGGGATACAACTTTCATAACTGATGAATAAGTCTGCAAGAAAGCTCTTAGGAATAAAATCTAATTAAGAACTGAAACTAAATAGAAAACACAAGGAATAATGAACATACAAAATAATTTTCTGGTGAAGCTCATTGAAGTGGGAATGTAAGAAGTCAAGAGATGTTTGGAGGGAAGGCATAATAGTTCTAAGTGCTTAAATAAATATCTGAGAGTCAAGTTTAAAAGAGAATCTGAAAGGGGATCAAGATTTCTCCTAAAAAGGTGAAATATTTTACTGCTTCCATAAAAGTGTAATATATTCCCCATTTCCATAAAGTGTTTTTCTTATGATAAAAGAACATTATTTTATAACTTCATCACCTTACAGTTGTTTTAACATTTGTATATGCCTACTTCGCACCACATAAGCTTATTTATAAGATGGTTTAACTTCTTTCCAAAACTCACATGACACAAATGTCTGTCTGCAGTGGGCTTTGGCATGACCTAAAACATTTTGTTAGACTGAACAATGTGCAAAAAAGATACTATTTACCAACCTTTTTTTTTAATGAAAAGCAAAATTTCCTGATATCAGCTTTTTTGAATTTATCACTTTTCCCTCTGTGCTCCAGACATGACTAGCCTGCAAGTACAAAATAAAAGTTTTCTATTTTAGGTATTGGTTTTATTAAACACGAAACCATTTACAGGAATATCTCTAACATATGTAATAGGTATTCATACTAACAGTGGTTCAGGCACCTAGTGCCTTCCCACTCTCTAACCCCCCACCCCCAGCCCAGGGAACTGCCATTCTAAATAAACACTTGACATTTCTTCTAGTGTTACCACATATGTGTGTATCTCTCAAATATATCATTTAGTTTTGCACACTTTGTGAACTTCATATAGATCAGTTATGCTGTACATGTTCTCTGTGGTTTGCTTTTTATACTTTCATGTTTATGAGAGTCATGTAAGTTGACACATGAAGCTATAGTTCATTTATTTTCACTGATATAAGTTATTCCATTGCATGAGTATGCTACAACCTGTCATAGTCATCTGTTTTCCCATCCAATGGACATTTGAGATTTTCCCTGTCAATGGACATTTGGGTTGTCTCCAAATTTTTGTGACTAATACATCTTGTACATCTTTCCTGCACACCTATGCAAGATTTTCTCTAAACTAGACCGTATACCTAGAAGGGCACAGATTCTCTTTTAAAATCTAAAGCTTCTAAATTTTAGAATTTTAAAATTTAGAATCTTCCAGATTCTCTTTTAATTTGACTCTCAGACTTTAGTCTGTTACTTAAGTAAATAACACAAAAATATTTTCCTAGGTGGTTGTACAAAGTTATACAAAGTTATACACCGGTCGTATCACCAGTGTAAAAGAGTTTTCCTTACTGCACATCCTCACAAACTTGTATTTCAGACTTTTAAATTCTCTTCTGGTAGGTGGAAAATAACAGACCATTTAGGTCTGAATTTGCGTTTCTTGATTTCAGATGATGCTTATCGTTTTTCTTATGCTTATTGGGCTTTCATGTTCACTCTTAAATAAAAATGCCTATACATATCTTTCCCATATTTTCTGTTGAATATTTCTTCTTTTCATATTGTTTTAGAAATGCTTATATATTCTTGGTGGTCGTTCTTCATCAGTTAATGTGATGCAAATATCTTACCTCAGTTTATGGCTTTTAGTTCCACTTTCTTTCTGATGCCTTTTGATAAAGAGAAAATCCTAATTTTAGTGTAATTGACAACACTTTCCTTTATAGTTTCTACTTTCTGTGTCTTGTTTGAGAAATCATTCCCCAACACGTAGGCTTAAATATCTCTTATATCTTCTTCTGAAAATTTCATAGTTTTACTTTTCATATCTAAGTTTCTAATAACCTAGAATTGATAGAACTATAATTTCAATTTTTCTATATGGATAACCACAAGTCACAGCATCATTTAATGAATATTCCCCCTGCCCCATCTGCAGTGACAGCTCTGTAATAAATAAAATTTCAATAAATGCAATGATCTGTTTATGGATTCTTCATATAGTTCTGCTGGTCTGTTCTTCTACCCCTGCATCAATGACATACTTATCTATCTTTTAATGAGTGCTGAGTCTTGACAAGAAACCACCCTCATACTCAGACACACATCTAAATTCTTCAGCAGTAATTGGATGTTCTTGGGCATTTGCCCTTCCGTATACATTTTAGAATTCTCAAAATCCCATCAAAATTTTTGTTGAAATTGCTTGGAGTCTAATAAAAATGTGGAAAAACTTATATCTTTATAATATCAAATCTTTCTATCCATGAACATGATGTCGTCTATTATTTAGGTTTTCCATAAAGTGCTTAAAGTTTTATAGTTTTTTCCATAACAGACCTGCAAATTTTCCATCTGATTGATTCTCAGGCACTTTGTATGTTTTATTTTTGCCCTTGAATATAATATTTTTTTAATTTTCACACAAATGCATGTGTTGAGTGAATACATGCTCTTTTATTATTTTTTAATTCAATCTTTTGTTTTCATTTCCTTTTTTTTAATTTTAGAGCAGTTTTGGGTTCACAGCAAATCTGAGAGGAAGGTACAGAGATTTTGTATATACTTCCTGTCACCACATATGCATGGCCTCCTTCATTATCAACACTTCCCACCAGAGTGGCATATTCATTACAACTGAAGAACCTACAGTGACGTATCATTATCACCCAACGTCCATAGTTTACTCTATGGTTCACTCTTGGTGGTGTACACTCTGTGGGTTTGGACAAATGTGAATGACATGTATCCACCATTAGAGTATCATACAAAGTATTTTTAGTGCCCTAAAAATCCTCTATGCTCACCTATTCATCCCTCCTCTTCCCTAACCCCTGGTGACCACTACTCTTTTTACTACCCACATAGTTTTGCCTTTTCCAGAATGTCATGTAGTTGGAATCATACAGTGTGTAGCCTTTTCAGATTAGCTTCTTTTACTTAGAAGTATGCACTTCACTTTCTTTCATGTCTTTTCATGGCTTGATAGCTCATTTCTTTTTAGTGCTGAATAATATTTCATTGTCTGGCCGTGCTGCAGTTTATCCATTCACCAACTGAAGGACATTTGGGTTGCTTCCATTTTGACAATTATGAATAAAGCTGCTATGAACATCTGTATGCAGATTTTTGTGTAGACATAAGTTTTCTACTTCTTCGGGTAAATGCCAAGGAGCACAATTGCTGGATCATATGGTAAGAGTATGTTTAGTTTTGTAAGAAACTGTCAAACTGTCTTCCAAGGGGCTGTACCATTTTACATTCCCACCAGCGATGAATGAATTCCAGTTGCACTGCATTCTCATCAGCATTTGGTGTTGTCAATATTCTGGATTTTGGCCATTCTAATAGGTGTGTAGTGGTATCTCATTGATGTTTTAATTTGCATATAATGTGTAGCATCTTTTCATGTGCTAATTTGCCATCTGTATATCTTCCTTGGCAGGGTGTCTGTCAAGGTCTTTGGTCCATTTTTTATTGGGTTATTGCATTCTTATTGTTGAGTTTAAGAGTTCTTTGTCTATTTTGAATAACAGTCCTTTATCAGATATATCTTTTGGAGATATTTTCTTCCAATCTGTGGCTTGTCTTTTTATTCCCTGGACAGTGTATTTTGCAGAGCAGAAACTTTTTATTTTAATGAAGTCCGACATCAATTCTTTCTTTCGTGAACTGTACCCTTTGGTGTCATATCTAAAAAGTCGTTGCCAAATGCAAGGTCATCTAGATTTTCTTCTATGTTTTTGTCTAGGAGTTTTATAGTTTCACATTTTCCATTTAGGTCTGTGGTGCATTTTGAGTCAATTTTCATGTAGGGTGTAAAGTCTATGTCTAGATTCATTTTTTGCATGTGGATGTGCAGTTGTTCCAGTACCATTTTTTAAAAGACTATTTTTTCTCCATACATTCCAGGATCCTAGGCAGACAGAATCATGGTCTTCTCCTCACTCTCTCCACACAGCCACCTCTGCACTCCAGCAGCTCTTCCTGGCCCATGGTCTTACAAAGGGTTGAGGACAGGCACAAACTCACATGCTTCCTGGGGCCTGGCAGGGAACACACACTAGTGCAGAACGACGAGCTGTTGCCTCTCCTGAGAAGCAGCCACTCCTAGCCCAGGCCAACTGTTGATCTGTAGAAACGCTGGCTTCCTCCTTCTAAGTCTCTGATATTTCAAGAGAAACCAAAAATCTGCATTTTCAAAAATTAGCTAGACTGGACAAAAAAAAATTCTTAATTAAAAAAAGCTATATAGGCCACACAAAGCAAGTGTACAGGCAATGTGAGGTTCACATCTACCCTATCTTTGTTTTTTTTGTTTTGCTTTATTTTTATTTATTTATTTATTTATTTATTTATTTATTTTTAAATTTTATTTTGTCGATATACATTGTGGCTGATTATTGCTCCCCTTCACCAAAACCTCCCTCCCTTCTCCCTCCCCCCCTCCCACCCAACAATGTCCTTTCTGCTTGCTTGTCGTATCAACTTCAAATAATTGTGGTTGTTATATATTCTTCCCCCCCCCCGGTTTGTGTGTGTGTGTGGGTGGGTGTGTGTGTGTGTGTGTGTGTGTGTGTGTGTGTGAATTTATATATTAATTTTTAGCTCCCACCAATAAGTGAGAACATGTGGTATTTCTCTTTCTGTGCCTGACTTGTTTCACTTAATATAATTCTCTCAAGGTCCATCCATGTTGTTGCAAATGGCAGTATTTCATTCGTTTTTATAGCTGAGTAGTATTCCATTGTGTAGATGTACCACATTTTCCGTATCCACTCATCCGATGATGGGCATTTGGGCTGGTTCCAACTCTTGGCTATTGTAAAGAGTGCTGCGATAAACATTGGGAAACAGGTATACCTTCGACTTGATGATTTCCATTCCTCTGGGTATATTCCCAACAGTGGG
Source organism: Cynocephalus volans (assembly GCF_027409185.1). Taxonomy (NCBI): domain Eukaryota; kingdom Metazoa; phylum Chordata; class Mammalia; order Dermoptera; family Cynocephalidae; genus Cynocephalus; species Cynocephalus volans. Next base: position 52,506,318 of record NC_084465.1, on the reverse strand, counting down.
ATAGCTGGGTCGTATGGTAGATCTATCTGCAATTGTTTGAGGAACCTCCATACCATTTTCCATAGAGGCTGCACCATTTTGCAGTCCCACCAACAATGTATGAGAGTTCCTTTTTCTCCGCAGCCTCGCCAGCATTTATCATTCATAGTCTTTTGGATTTTAGCCATCCTAACTGGGGTTAGATGGTATCTCAATGTGGTTTTGATTTGCATTTCCCGGATGCTGAGTGATGTTGAGCATTTTTTCATATGTCTGTTGGCCATTTGTATATCTTCCTTAGAGAAATGCCTACTTAGCTCTTTTGCCCATTTTTTAATTGGGTTGCTTGTTTTCTTCTTGTACAGTTGTTTGAGTTCCTTATATATTCTGGATATTAATCCTTTGTCAGATATATATTTTGCAAATATTTTCTCCCACTCTGTTGGTTGTCTTTTAACTCTTTTAATTGTTTCTTTTGCTGTGCAGAAGCTTTTTAGTTTGATATAATCCCATTTGTTTATTTTTCCTTTGGTTGCCTGTGCTTTTGGGGTCGTATTCATGAAGTCTGTGCCCAGTCCTATTTCCTGAAGTGTTTCTCCTATGTTTTCTTTAAGAAGTTTTATTGTTTCAGGGTGTATATTTAAATCCTTAATCCATTTTGAGTTGATTTTAGTATACGGCGAGAGGTATGGATCTAGTTTCATTCTCCTGCATATGGATATCCAGTTATCCCAGCACCATTTGCTGAAGAAGCAGTCCCTTCGCCACTGAATAGGCTTGGTGCCTTTGTCAAAGATCAGATGGCAGTAAGTGTGTGGGTTGATTTCTGGATTCTCTATTCTATTCCATTGGTCAGTGTGTCTGTTTTTATGCCAGTACCATACTGTTTTGGTTATTATAGCTTTGTAGTATAGCTTAAAGTCAGGTAGTGTTATGCCTCCAGCTTTATTGTTTTTGCTCAGCATTGCTTTGGCTATGCGTGGTCTTTTTATTGTTCCATATAAATGTCTGGATAGTTTTTTCCATTTCTGAGAAAAATGTCTTTGGAATTTGGATGGGGATTGCATTGAATTTGTATATCACTTTGGGTAGTATGGACATTTTCACTATGTTGATTCTTCCAATCCAAGAGCATGGGATATCTTTCCATCTTCTTGTATCCTCTCTAATTTCTCTCAGCAGTGGTTTGTAGTTCTCATTATAGAGATTTTTCACCTCCTTGGTTAACTCAATTCCTAAGTATTTTATATTTTTGGTGGCTATTGTAAATGGGCAGGCTTTCTTGATTTCTCGTTCTGCATGTTTACTATTGGAGAAAAGAAATGCTACTGATTTTTGTGTGTTGATTTTGTATCCTGCTACTGTGCTGAAATCATTTATCAATTCCAGCAGTTTTTTTGTAGAGGTTTTAGGCTGTTCGATATATAGGATCATGTCATCTGCAAACAGGGACAGTTTGACTTCATCTTTTCCAATCTGAATGCCCTTTATTTCCTTCTCTTCTCTGATTGCTCTGGCTAGTACTTCCAACACTATGTTGAATAGGAGTGGTGAGAGTGGGCATCCTTGTCTAGTTCCTGTTCTTAAAGGAAAAGCTTCAGCTTTTCCCCATTCGGGATGATATTGGCTGTGGGTTTGGCATATATGTGTTTAATTATGTTGAGATACTTTCCCTCTATACCTAACTTATAGAGGGTCTTTGTCATGAATGAGTGCTGAACTTTATCAAATGCTTTTTCAGCATCTATAGAGATGATCATATGTGTTTGAATTTATTAATATGGTGTATCACATTTATTGATTTGCGTATGTTGAACCAACCTTGCATCCTTGGGATGAATCCCCCTCGATCGTGATGAATAATTTTACATATGTGTTGCTGTATTCTGTTTGCTAGTAATTTAGTGAGGATTTTTGCATCTATATTCATCAAGGATATTGGCCTGTAGTTTTCTTTTTTGGTTATATCTTTACCTGGTTTTGGTATCAGGATGATGTTTGCTTCATAGAATGAGTTTGGGAGATTTGCGTCCGTTTCAATCTTTTGGAATAGTTTGTAAAGAATCGGTGTCAATTCCTCTTTGAATGTTTGGTAAAATTCTGCTGTGAATCCATCTGGTCCTGGGCTTTTCTTTGTTGGGAGCCTTCTGATAACAGCTTCAATCTCCTTTATTGTTATTGGTCTGTTCAAATTTTCTACATCTTCACGGTTCAGTTTTGGGAGCTTGTGTGTGTCCAGAAATTTATCCATTTCCTCCAGATTTTCAAATTTGTTGGCGTATAGTTGTTTATAGTAGTCTCGAATGATTCCTTGTATTTCAGGTGAATCAGTTGTAATATCGCCTTTTTCATTTCTAATTTTTGTTATTTGAGTCTTCTCTCTTCTTTTTTTTGTTAGCCATGCTAATGGTTTGTCAATTTTATTTATCTTTTCAAAAAACCAACTTTTTGATTCGTTGATCTTTTGAATTGTTTTTTGGTTTTCAATTTCATTCAGTTCTGCTCTGATCTTAATGATTTCTTTCCGTCTGCTTACTTTAGGTTTGGATTGTTCTTGTTTTTCTAGTTCTTTAAGGTGAAGTGTTAGGTTGTTCACTTGCCATCTTTCTATTCTTCTGAAGTGAGCGTTTAATGCAATAAATTTTCCCCTCAATACTGCTTTTGCAGTATCCCACAGGTTTTGGTATGATGTATCATTGTTTTCATTAGTTTCAATAAATTTTTTGATTTCCTGCTTGATTTCTTCTTGGACCCATATGTCATTAAGTAGAATGCTGTTTAATTTCCATGTGTTTGTATGGTTTCCAGAGTTTCGTTTGTTATTAATTTCTAGTTTTAATCCATTGTGGTCTGAGAAGATACATGGGATAATTGCATTTTTTTTGAATTTATTGAGACTTGATTTGTGACCTAATATGTGATCTATCCTGGAGAATGATCCATGTGCTGCTGAGAAGAATGAATATTCTGAGGTTGTTGGGTGGAATGTTCTGTAGATATCTGCCAATTCCAATTGGTCTAGAGTCTTGTTTAGATCTTGTGTTTCTCTACTGATTCTTTGCCTAGATGATCTGTCTAATATTGACAGTGGAGTGTTCAGGTCCCCTGCTATTATGGTATTAGTGTCTATTTCCTTCTTTAGGTCTAATAGCGTTTGTTTTATAAATCTGGCTGCTCCAACATTGGGTGCATACATATTTATGATTGTTATGTCTTCTTGATGGATCAGTCCTTTTATCATTAAGTAGTGTCCCTCATTGTCTCTTTTTATGGTTTTTAGTTTAAAGTCTATTTTGTCAGATATAAGAATAGCTACTCCAGCTCGTTTTTCTTTTCTGTTTGCATGGTAAATCTTTTTCCATCCTTTCACTCTTAGTCTGTGTGAATCTTTATGGGTGAGGTGGGTCTCTTGTAGGCAGCATATAGTTGGGTCCTGCTTTTTGATCCAGTCAGCCAGTCTGTGTCTTTTAATTGGGGAATTTAAGCCTTTTACATTAAGAGTTGTTATTGAAAGGTGTTGATTTATTCCTAGCATTTTATTGGTTGTTTGGTTGTCTTAGGTGTCTTTTGTTCCTTGCTTTCTGATTTACTGTTTGTTTTCTGTGTTTGTTGGTTCCTTAGGTTGTAGATAGTGTTTTTGTTTGCTTGTTTTCTCTTCATGAATGCCATTTTTATTATACTAGCGGGTTTAGATTTTTCTTAGGTTTTTATGGCAGTGGTAGTTATTTTTCAGGAACCAAACCCAGTACTCCCTTGAGGATTTCTTGTAAGGGTGGCCGTGTGGTAGTGAACTCCCGCAGTTTTTGTTTGTCTGAGAAATATACTATTTGCCCCTCATTTCGGAAGGATAGCCTTGCAGGGTAGAGTATTCTTGGCTGGCAATCTTTGTCTTTTAGTATTTTGGAAATATCATACCATTCCTTTCTAGCTTTTAGGGTTTGTGATGAAAAGTCTGATGTTAACCTGATTGGGGCTCCCTTATAGGTGATTTGACGCTTCTCTCTTGCAGCTTTTAAGAGTCTCTCTTTATCTCTGAGTTTTGCCAATTTGACTATGACATGTCTTGGAGAAGGTCTTTTTGGGTTGAATACGTTTGGAGATCGTTGAGCTTCCTGGATCTGAAGATCTGTGATTTTTCCTATACCTGGGAAGTTTTCTGCCACTATTTTGTTGAATATGTTTTCAATGGAATCTCCATTTTCCTCCCCTTCTGGAATACCCATGACTCGGATATTTGATCGCTTATGGTTGTCTGATATCTCTCTCAGATTTTCTTCAATGTCCTTGATTCTTTTTTCTTTCTTTTTGTCTGCTTGTGTTATTTCAAACAGCCCATCTTCAAGTTCAGAGGTTCTCTCTTCAACTTCGACAAGCCTGCTGGTTAAACTCTCTGTTGTGTTTTTTATTTCGTTGAATAACTTCTTCAGTTCAGCAAGTTCTGCTACATTTTTTTTCAGGACATTGATTTCCTTGTACATTTCCTCTTTCAGATCCTGTATACTTTTCCTCATTTCATCATGATGTCTAGCTGAGTTTTCTTGTATCTCATTCAGTTTCCTTAGAATTATCACTCGAAATTCCTTGTCAGTCATTTCAAGGGCTTCTTGTTCTATAGGATCTAGAGTTTGAGATTTATTAACTTTTGGTGGTGTACTTTCTTGATTTTTTATATTTCTGGTATCTTTTTTTTGGTGTTTATTCATTGTGGCCGGGTGTTTCACAGTTCACCGGTTTGAGACTAATGACTAACTAGGATGTTGCTGTGGTTGCCAATTTCGTATGGCTCCCTCCGTGACTGCTCAGTTGGCCTCTAGTGCCTCGTGTGTGTGGTTGCCTCAGGTCTTGGGCTTCTCCGGGGAGCCACCTTTCTGGTCAGCTTGTACTCTGCTGGGCTGGTGGATCACGTACCACAGGGTGTGTGATCTCTGTTGAGCTTTCACTTCCCATGCAGGACTTCTCCCTGTTCCGTGTGCTCTGGCCCAGGCTGTTAGATCGTGCAGTGGCAACCCCACCGGGTGTGTGGTTTCTGTCGAGTGTCCGCCTCCCTGGCCGCACGTCTCCCCACTCTGTGCGCACTGTGCTGGGCTGGGGCGTGTCTTCTGCAACCCTCGTCTATCAGCTGGGCCTTCAAGACCCTGCTCGGCACCGCCTCGCCCAGGAAGTCTACCAGGTTTCTGCTGGGCACAGACGACCGGTCTCTCTGGGTGCCTTTGTAGCACTATGTAGATCTTTCTCGGGTCTTGTTCACCTTTGTATCCCCCCAGTATAAACCGAGTCTAGCGCCCACCTGCAGCCTGGTCTCCGGCAGGTTCAATTAGACCTGGGAACTCTCCAACCCTATCTTTGTTTTCTGCTGTAAACAGATACTAGAGCAAGGGGAAAGTGGGGTGGCTGACGGAAGAGGCTGCAGCAGCTTCTCCACCAACAGGGTCTGGGGCCCAGCACAGCCGATCGAGCTGCTCTAGGATGCCCTGATGTATTTTCAGTAGAGACTAATGCAGACCTATTTGAAATGCCTCTGAAATATGCATGCTGAGAAAAATCAGTGCAAGCTCTGGATCCTGTGCCTCACCTTTGTATTTGAAATTTTAAAGACGGTGGCTTTCACACCTTGGAAACTTATTTTGGTGGCCCAGATTACTTAGCATTTGTCATCTCTGCCAGCTCTAAGAGGAGTCTGCTCTCGGAGGGATTCCATTTCATCGTGTACAGATTCTTGTTGACCTCTCAGAGGAATCCCACTTTATCTCCACAGAATCCAGGTTTCTTGTCTGGGCCATGAGTGTGCAGCTGCCTAGCGAGAGGCTTTGTCTGAATTTGTGGAGGAACCGTCTTCACATCTTCTCATATCCGGAGCCTTTGGGGTTGAATGGCATGCCATACAGTCTTGAAATAATACACTACTGTTTCCAGAGAAACAGAGCAGGGAGGGTAAATCAGTTAGTAACAGGAGAGTCTCACACACACAGAATGTCCCAGTGGGAAAAGGCTGGGTGAAAGCAGCGATATTCACACATTAGGGGTCTATCTCAGTTTGAAGCCTCTGGTCACTGATGTATGTAGAAGAACTTGCATTTGCTCCATTTGTCTTCAACCAGCCAATCTAGGACACTTTCACTGATCAGCTCTCTTAAGCTCAGTTTCTTCCTTCCCCTGAAGACTTGCTTACAGGGAAATTCTTACCTGCCTTAGTGACTTTCTTGTCCACTCCCTGTCTTGGTCCCTTTTCTTTTTCCACAGTGTCTTCCTCCCTTGTAAGGAAATATAAGATAGTAAAATCAGCAGGTGCCCTCCAGACCTGATGATCAAATACTGGCCCAACAACTCACTGACTGTCTAGCTCTAACCTTGAACAAGTTACCCTGTCATGGGCTCAGAGCTGCTCCAAAACCTCGACCAAATACTAGGCCTCCTCTGGGCTGTTTGAAGGGCCCCACACACGTGGGGGGAGCAGGGAGAAAGTGTCCTGCTGGCCAGCAGGATCAGTCGAGTCAACCCTAGCAATTAGTGGAATGACAGCTTGTCCTCATATTCTGCAAGTTATTTAACAGAGTCAATTTTACTCATCTGTAAAATGGGAATATTTTCCAGGAAGAGCAAAGTGCCTAGTTCACTATTTCTCAAATTTCTTCTATTCTTCCATCCCCTCCTTCTCCCCAAGGCCTATACTTCTATTAAAATACCCAATACTCTAAGCTCAGAGATACAAAAGCATCTTTTAAGTGTGTGAAATACAAATCAACTCATATTGCTAGATAAAGTGATTCCTTTTCAAAACACTAATCTGATCTATTTGCCCACTGTTTAAAACCTTTCAATGGTACCCCATCTCTTTCAGGTGAAGATTAGACCCCTGTAACAAGGTTGTCAGACCCTGGATATTCTGGCCCCAGCCTCCTCCCAGCGCAGGTCCCCCTGCTGTCAGTAATGCCACCAACCAATCTCCGGGTCCCTGTTATGTCACTGTGCTTCCTCCTGCCCATGGGGAATTTGCACATGTTGTTCCCTCTCCCCTCTCCTCTGGTTAACTTCTCCTCGTCCTTCTCATCCCAGCTCAAGCACCACGTCCTCAGAGAAGGCTTCTCTCCACTCTCCCGCTGGGTCACATTTGCTTACTACTGGCTCTCACAGCACTGGGCACTTTCACAGCGTTTGTCATGGTGCCCCTTTCACATTTACCTGCGCGAGTATGTTATGAAGTCTGTCTCTCCAGAGTGTAAGCTCCGTGAGAGCAGGAACCATGTTCTCTGTACTCCCTGCTGCCCCCCAGTGCCCAGTGCCGTGCACATGGTAGGCACTCAGTAAATATTTACCGTACAGGACACTGCAGGTTTATACCCCAGCTCTGGAAGTTACATACCTAGCTATGCTCACTAAGTACATGGCCACAAAGATACCTGAGGACCAGGACATGGGACCTCATAGGTAACTGAGTGTATGAATATATATGGGAATTCAGTCTAACTCATAGACAGCTTTTTTTATAAGGTGCCTCACTGTAAACATACCATCCTTATTTGGGTACATTTAATTATGGCATATTTTGCAATATCAGTGAGGTAGTGTATGTAGAAGTCTATTGTGTCTAGCATTAAAAAATGCCTTTAATCTTAAACTATGTGACATTTCAAGACTTGTTTTCCTCATATGTAAACTACCTATCACCAAATGTGGATGACAAGGGAAGAATGGAAACAAAGTAAAATAAGGTCAAGCAGGAAATAATGAAGAACTTCAAAAGCACAAGGTATACAAAACATGGCAGAATATAGGTAACAAGATAGGTGTAGGAGCCTACTAGAAAAGGTGCACAGGAGGGCAGACAGTCGAATGATGGGCAAACCAGAGCTTAGCAGAACTTGTGAACTCCGCAGAGCTAAGCCCCATCAGGTCAAAGCAGATAAATGAGCTGAGGAGACTGATGAAATCAAAGGCAAGAGAGAAGAGAGATAACAAGTACTTAAGAGGGAAATAAAGCAGTCTGACTGGAGAAATAAAGCAATTGTATGGGCTCCAGTAGATCATTTCAGGGCTCCTGCATAGCAAAGACTATCCACCCAACACTTTATCACCTCTGGGTGCTGAGACTCAGTAAACCCAGGCAGTCCCTTTCTGCATAAAGCATCATTGCAAACGTGAGATTTTTTCTTTATTGTTTTGGCTCTGCTCCATGGCTTTTAGGAAGAAGGAAAAAAAAACTCTCAAATGATCAAATCTATTACCTTTTTCTTTTTGGAGGCTGACCTATGAACACTGTGTTAAATGAGTTACACGAGCTACTTTCCAGAATGAGGGATTAGATTAGATGTGTTGATTAGAGAAGGGAACCAAGGGGTGCTCTTTTGTCAATTATGCAGGGGCTCATTATCCCACACAGGGAGGGCTCCATTTCTCTGCTCTGTTTCTTCTTCTATCGGATGTCCAACTTTGAACCATTTCAAAAGCAGCCTCTCCTGGGGGCTAGTTAAAGGTTTGGTAAGGAATCAAAGGGTTAGTGTTAGGATTGCGTGTTGGCATGGAATGACAAAGAAGAAGGTTGAATAAATTAGAAGTGAGAAGAGTCTTCGCATTTTAATTATTCATGGTGGATTTCTTTTTTTTTTTTTTTTTTTTTTTGCTTATGGAAAAGAATGAGAAAGTTTACAAACCACTGCTGTGATCCAAAAAACACATTTTTCTTGTCTCTTCAATGAGAGGAAGACTTGTGAGTATAGTTTCCTCTTTTATACTAAGCCATCATTTCTCTGTTTTCACCTGAGAATAAACTAAGATATCTTCCCTCTTCATTGTTACAAAGCCGTGTTCATGCAAATTAGCCATCTGCTCAAGCTTATTTGTCATTCCATCACTCTCCCAGACCTAAAGCTCTTCTGGTGGGTGTGCAGGGGTCACTCAGTTTGCCCAGTTAACCTCCACTTTAATCAGAAAATGGGAGTGAAATGCACTTTGATCCTGATTCACACAGGATTCAGTTGCACAGCAGAGAGATTCAGAGGATATAGAGAATTCGGCACTCTATTGTTAAATGCAAGCCTCAGGCCATTCATGTTTTTTCTTTGGGGCAACCAGAAGCATTAGAACATGCCCCCTTCTTTCCCTGTGGCTGCTTCCTAGCATCTGCTATGCCAAACCGAGAAATGGCATTGCTCCTGCCTGTGGAACATTGCTGCCTCCTTCTCCAGGATAAAAACATCATTACTGTGTCTGACTCCTGGATGGTTCAACTTGACAAGATACTTGTTTTTCAGTAAATACAAGTAGAGATAAAACAAATGTGTAGAGAATAGATACTTCTCTGTACTGGGATCCCTCACCTTTGCTTGATCCCATACGAAACAGCGCAATCCCCAAGACAAGCTTATGGCTCATTATTTGGCAAAGCTTTGAGAGAAAAGGGGTAAGGACTGACATTCTTTGTAAATGCCTAACCTGAACTTCTAACTGCCCATTGGATGTCCAAGGCACTCATTTTCCATTTCACACCAGCCACCAGTTCTTGTGTGCCATCTCAGTGTTTCACGTCTTTGTGTAATTATCTGCCAAAAGGATGAATATACCACTGGCCTTTAGTATGGTGTCAGCAATATTAGTCTCTTGCAGAAGGAGAAGAGACTTCTCAACTTATTAGCATTACTTTGCTTGTGTATGAGACCTTGGGAGAAGTATGACAGCCCAGAAAGAGAAGTTAAGGTCAGATGTAAGTAAGAAAAAGAAGGATTAATGAATATTGGAGAGAGGTCATTTTTAATATTGCCTTCCTTCCTCCAGAAAGGGACGGGCAAGGAAAAATGGGACATATACCTAATATCAAAGGGAATTGGGAGCAAGCTGCCAGGTCAGTGGCCACAGTCAGCTAGTTAACTAGGACTTGTGCTCAGTCCTGAGCAAGGGCTGGCCTGAAGGAAGCCAGGCATCTTGCTTCAGTCTGCATCTTTCTAGAAATGGGCATGTACATTTAAGAAACACAAGTCAAATCCCAAATTATGCATTCTCTCCTTTCCTTCCATTGCCACTGCCAAAATACAGGCCCTCATCTTTGCTATCCTGAACTATTCCAGTAGCCAGATGGGTTCCACCTGCTTCTAATTTCTCTCATTCATGCTTTATACAACTACCAAAATTATATTCCTAAATCACAGGTGTAATCAAACCGCTTTTTTCCTCAAAAGTCTTCAACCACCTGCCTTTGATGGAAGGATAAGATCTAACAATGTTCAGAAGTATAAAAAAAAATTTTTTTAAGTCTCTCTGTAGTCTGGCCCAATGCAATGTTGTACTCCAACCATTGCTGGTTTCCAGGATACACTGTGCCATTTCCCACTTTCATGTCTCCTCATCCTCTTCTTCCCAAGCAGACCATTCTCCCTGTCCACTTCTTCTTTAAAGCCATGCCCATCTTTCAAGGACAAGTTCTGACTATCCCCTGAAGTCTTCACTTACTCCTACCTCTTACCTCCCGCTCCCACCCCATTCAAACGAAGTGCTCCTTCACCAGCACTCCAAATGCACGTTTTAGCTATATTTTCACTATTAAACATATTGAAGTAGAAAAGAGATTATGAATATGAATGCACAGTTTAAACAACATTAATAGCATAACTGCCCATGCAACTACTAGCCACCTTAAGAAACAGAACAAGGCCAGTATTTCTGAAGCCTTCTCAGTGTTCCCATCCCCAGCCCATTACCTTTAACTCCTCTTCTGAATCCTGTGTTTATCATTCCTTTGCTTTTCTTTATAGTTTACCACATATGGCTATATGCCTCAATAACATGTGGTTTAGCTTGACATTTTTTTTCAGCTTTATAGATGTTGTTTGTATTTTTTTTAGCTCAACATCATTTGTGAAATTCACCTGTGTTAATGTGTATTTCTGTAGTTTATTCGTTTTCACTACTGCACAGTTTCCTATTACATAAATACTGGTTTATTTATCCATTTTATCCATTTTTCTGTTGATGGGCATTAGGGTGGTTTCCAATTTTTTACTAGTAAAAATGTTGCTGTTATGGTCTCCCAGTTCATGTGTGCAAGATTTTCTCTCAGGTATATTCTGACAAGATTTGATGGGCCCTGGGGTCTCAGCAACTTTAAATTTTCAAATAATACCAGAAAATTTTCCAAAGTGCTTATACTGTTATGTATACTCCTATATGTAGCATATGAGTCCCTATTGCTTTATCTCCTTGTCAACATTTGATATAAAATTGATATTAAATTTCTATTACCATGGTGAATATGAAATAGTATATGGTTTTAATTTTCTTCCTGATTACTAATGAACATCTTTTCATATGTTTTGAATCATTCATTTTCCTCTTCTGTGGTTTGTATGTTGATGTCTCAGCCCACTTTTCTATTGTTAGTGTTCTCTTCTTATTGATTTTTACACATGCTGGATATTGAATTTTTGTTGGCTATATGTATTTCAAAATATCTTTTCCCAGTTTATGGCAGCTCTTTTTCCTTTTCTTATGATCCCTATTGATAAAATCAACTTCCTGATCTTTGTGTAATCAAATACATATATTAATACTGTATGTTGTTTGCATTTTTATGCTTTGTTTAAGAAATTATTTTCTATCTTAAAGTCATATTTTTTTCTAGAAATCTTAAAGTTGGACCTTTCACGTTTAAATCCACAATCCATCAGGAATGGGGTTTTTGTACTGTATGAGGTAGAGAGTCATCCTAAAAGATGTTTAACCATAAGATTTAGGTTATTCTAGTTTATAGTAAAATTTAATATTAGGTTACAAGTATTTTGATATGCAGTATTATGTCATAATTATCTCTGTTTCCTCCACTTTCTAAGCACAACACTTTAATGCTAGTAGGTATTCGGGGTTTGGGTTTTTTTAATTGGCACAAATGGCAGAACATTGTGGCCATTGGACACATCTCAATGCCCCTCTCCTCCCACTGTGCTTCTGACAATACCAGGCAGATAGCAGTGTAGCAAGGAGCATGATGGCTGCTTTCTCCATCTTGCTGGACAGCTCCTCTCTCACATCCTGCCCTCTACAGATTTCTCATAAACTGCTCCATTCCTCACAAGCACAGCCAGGGAACGGCACTCCTAGATACTAGGGAGTGTTGGTAATGGCCAGTCAGTTACCTCTCAGGAGTGTTATAGGATGCCAAGGAGAGGCCACAATAGAGTAGAACTGATCCCAGGCTGTGTCCAGATCATCCAGCATGGCTCAAGTGTCACAAATCATGGAGAATTATCTGTTGTGTTTTTGGATGCCAGTTTCCTTACCCACAAACTGCCAGTGAAATGAAAATTCCAACGGATTCACTTTGCTCTTCAACCACCAAAGTGAGTTAAAACAGTACTAAATACAAGCATAAAGTTCTTTTCTGAATCATGCAAGCATGAAAGGAAATATTTCAATTCACAGCCTGGATATATTCATGTACTTTTTCATGCTTTCAATTTCAAGCAATTGAGCACGATGTATTTATTCATTATTTACCAGAATAAACATTTCTAGAATATGTGGAGAAACACTGGGAAGTACTGTGGAGGGCAGAGTACCATAAGAGAAAAAGCTTGGGTTTGGGCAGATCCTAGTTTAGACACTTACCAGCTGGGTACCCTCCGCTTCCTCATCACAAAAGGGAAATCAATACGTACCTACCTTGCAGTTTCTGTAACAAATGAGATATTTAATATCAGTGCACAACGCTGTCTCGTGAGTTCTAGACCATCAATAAATTATTATAAAAGTAATGATGATGAAAAAGAGAGGGAGTAGAAGGAACAATGATTGGTTATGATGAAATGACCCAAACCCTACTCTTTGGAAATGTGTACTTTATGATGTCTATACACATCAATAACTCAGAAACAGGCTGACTATAATAAGACCTATACTCATCAAAACCATATTTTTAAAACCAAAAATTGAAATGTGATCTGACAAACAGATGAATCCAAGAGCATATTAGGATCTAATATCAAAAATTGAGATTGTCCCAGAATAACTGAGACATGCAATCCCTATAGCTATAAAAGAAGCACTGATCATTTGCAATAGAAAAGATCAGTATTCTCCCGGGGGAATTCCTTAGAGGAAGTGAGATTTGAGTGGGATCTTGATGGGCCTTCAACAGGTAGAGATGAGAAAAGAGAGAAGAATTCCAGATAGCAGAGGGAGGATCATAAAACAGGACAGAACACATGGCCCTTTCCCTGGGTGCCTTTTTATCATATGGAAAAAATTATAGATAATCTTCAGGACTCCAAAGAATTCCATTGTGTAAGGATGGAAACAGGAAATAATATGGGGTAAACTTAGCAAAATCCTGAGTATATCTCACACCCATATCCTTGTTTCAGGCAAAGCAACTCTGCTCTTATGTATCACTCATTACCTTGCTCAAGTAAAATTTCATTTGTAAAAGACTTGCCACTGCTTAATGAAAGGTAAAAACCATACTGTTGTGTAATGTGCTTGGCCCTAATTCATGTGGCCCTTTTGGTGACCCTATGATGACATTTGCTTTGGTTACTCATCTTGCAAAATTGCGTGAGTCCTACCTGGTACAGAGACCAACTGTATTGTGGGATGTCACTTGGGTCTAAAACCAAATTCTGTTGCTGTTGTTGTTGTTTGGAAACTTAATATAATTTTTTTCCAGGTTTATTGAGGTTATGATTAACAAATAAAATATATATATATATCATATATATATATATGGTATACAACATAATGTTTTGATATAAGTATACCTTGTGTAGTGCTTCCCACAATTAAGCTAATTAATATATCCGTCACCTGACATAGTTACCATTTTGTGTGTGAGTGGTAAGAAAGTTTAAGATCTTAGCAAATTTCAAGTATAAAATACATTATTAACTATAGTTACCAGGCTGTACATTAGATCTCTAACGTACCCTTAGACCAATATCTCCCCATTTCCCCTGCCTCCCGTCCCCTGACAACCATCATTTTACTGTTACTCTAAGTCTGACTTTTTTAGATTCCATATCTTAGCAATATCATGCAATATTTCTCTTTCTGTGTCTGGCTTTTTCACTTAGTATGTCTTCCTAGTTCATCCATGTTATCACAAATCACAGGATTTCTTTCTTTTTTAAGGCTGAATAATATTCCATAATATATATATTCCATAATTTTTTTATTGATTCCTCTGTCAATGGACACTTAGGTTGTCTACATATCTTGGCTGTTGTGAATAATGCCGCAATGAACATGGGAGTGCAGATACCTCTTCAAGATACTGATTTCATTTCCTTCAGATATATATATATATATATCCAGAAGTGGGATTGCTGGGTCATATGGTAGTTCTATTTTTAATTTTTTGAGGAACCTCTGTAATGTTTTCGAGAATGGCTGTGGCAATTCGTATTCCCACCAACAGTGTAAAGGATTTCCTATTCTCCACATCCTAGCCAACAGTCGTTATCTCTTGTCTTTTTGATGATAGCCATTCCAACATGTGTAAGGTGATAGCTCACAGTAGTTTTGATTTGCATTTCCCTAATGATTACTAATGCTGAGTCTGTTTTCATGTGCTTATTGACCATCTGTATTTCTTCTTTGGGGAAATGTCTATTGATATCCTTTGCCCATTTTTTAATTGGATTATTCAATTTTTGCTATTGATCTGTGTGAGTTCCTTACATATTTGGGATATTAATCCCTTCTCAGATATATGGTTTACAAATATGTTCTCCCATTCCATCATTTATTTCCATTTTTTTATTGTTCCCTTTGCTGTGCAGAAGCTTTTGATGTAGTCCCACTTCCTTATTTTTGCTTTTATTGCTTGTGCTCTTGGTGTCATATCCAAAAAATCATTGCCAAGACTAATGTCAAGGAGCTTATTTCCTATATTCTCTTCTGTTAGTTTTACAGTTTCAGGTCTTACATTTAAGTCTTTAATTCATTTGGGGTTTATTTTTGTGTATTGTGTAAGATAAGATCCAATATCATTATTTTATATGTGGATATCCAGTTTTCCCTACTCCATTTATTGAAGAGACTATCCTTTCTCCATTGTGTATTCTTGAAACCCTTCTTGAAGATTAGTTAGCCATGTATGCATGAGATTATTTCTGCACTTCCAGTTCTGTTCCATTGGTTTATAGGTTTATTTTTATGCCAGTACCATACTGTTTTAAATACTACAGCTTTATCATATAGTTTAAAATCAGAACTGTGATGCCTCTAGCCTTGTTCTTAGGATATTTTTCTATTTTTGTGAAAAATGCCATTGGACTTTTGATAAGGATTGTATTAAATCTATAGATCACTTTGGATAGTATGGGCATTTTAACAACATTAATTCTTCCAATCCATGAACAAAGAATAGCTTTCCATTTATTTGTCTTCTTCAATTTCTTTCAACTTTTTAGTTTTCATTATACAGATCTTTCATCTGCTTGATTAAATTTTTTTCTAAGTATTTTATTCTTTTTGGTGCTTTTAAAAATGAGATTGCTTAATTTCTTTTTTACATAATTTATTGTTGGCATATAGAAATGCAACTAACTTTTATATGCTGATTGTGTATTCTGCAAATTTACTGAATTCATTTATTATTTCTCACAGTTTTCTGGTGGATTCTTTAGTATTTTCTATTTAAAAGATCATGTCATCTGCAAACAGGGACTGTTTTACTTCTTTTCCAATTTGGGTGCCCTTTATTTCTTATTCTTGCCTAATTACTCTGGCTAGGACTTCAGCACTATGTTGAATAGAGGTAGCAAGAGTGAGCATCTTTGCTTTGTTCCTGATCTTAGAGGGAAAACTTTCAGCTTTTCCCCACTGAGAAACTTTAAGGACATTAATAGGCTGAAAATGAAGAAGTGGCAAGATATTCCACGCAAATGAAACCATAAGAGAAAATAGAGGTAGCTATACTTATACCAGACAAAATTGACAAAATTGAAGGTCATTATACACTGATATATATGGATGGATGATGGTCAATCCTTCAAGAAGATATAATGATTATAAAAATATATGCAGCCTACATCAGAGCACCTAAATATATAAAGCAAATATTAACAAAACTGAAAGGAGAAATAGACAGCAATACAATAATAGTAGGAAACTTCAGTAACTCACTTTCAACAATGGACAGATCATCCAGATGGAAATCAATAAAGAAACATTGGACTTGAACTACACTTTAGACCTAATGGATCTAACAGACATATACTGAACATTCCATCCTAAGGAAGCAGAGTACACATTCATCTCCAGTGCACATGGAGCACTCTCCTGGGGAGATCACATGTTAGGCCACAAAACAAGCCATAACAAATTTGAGAGTATTGAAATCATATTAAATGTTCTGATCACAATGGTATGAAACTAGAAATCAATAACGTGAGGAAAATCGGAAAATTCACAAATTTGTCAAAATTAAACAACATACTCCTGAGCAACCAATGTGTCAATGAAGAAATCAAAAGGGAAATCAAAAGTATTATAAGACAAATGAAAATGGAAACACAACATGCCAAAACTCATGGGATAGAGGAAAAACAATTCTAAAAGGGAAGTTTATGGCAATAAATGCCTACATTAAGAAATAAGAAAGATCTCAAATAAACAACCTAACTTTATACCTCAAGGAAGTAGATGAAGAACAAACTAAGCCTGAAGTTAGCAGAAGGAAGGAAATAATAAACATCAGAACAGAAATAAATGAAATAGAGATTAGAAAAACAATAGAAAAGATCAATGAAACTAAAAGTTGGTTTCTTTGAAAATGTAAAATTAACAAACCTTTAACTAGACTAATAAAGATAAAAAGAGAGATGGCTGAAATAAAATTATTTGAGTAAAAAATAAAATTAAACAAAAGAGGAGACATTACAACTGATAGCACAGAAATACAAAGGATCATAAGAGACTACTATGAATAATCATGTGCCAACAAATTGGAAAACCTAGAAGAAATGGATAAATTCGTACAGACATACAACCTGTCAAGACTGAATCACAAAGAAATAGAAATTCTAAACAGACCAATAACAAGTAAGGAGGTTGAATTAGTATCATAGCTGAGCTCCCACCTGAAGGTAAATTAGAGAGGCCTCTAGTGAGAAATAACAAGTCAGATGTGTCACATGGGAAACTACAGAATGTTGTAAGATGTGTGTAAGAATCAGTGAATCACGGGATTTTTAAACGATTGGTTGTTTCTATTCCCACTCCTGTGTGCTGGCCTTTTAAAATTGACCACAATATTATCATTGGCACATCAAAGTGCTCTGAAATGAAATAAATACATGTAAATTTTCCACTTACCTCCCAAATATCCAAGTGGCATTAAATCTTACATTGAGAAAAGTTAAGCTAGGAAATAGAAACGTGCTGGAAATGTTGAGAGAACATGGCAACAGTTAGAACAGTGAGACAAAGCAGAATGTCAGCTTTCCGGGCGAACAAAGAAATTGCTTCTTGGTGAAGCAAGGAGACTTATGGAATAAGAGCTTGGGGAATAAGAGCTCGCTATAATGATCAATGGTATCAGTGTTCTAGTAGAGAGGCAAAAGCCCTACCTTTTTAGTGATGTATTATTACTTTCAAATCAGTGCTTAAAATACTTAAATTTGAAAAGAGACACAGTGGTTTTAAGAAGCTTTGTATGCAATTGTGATGCATGTTCCTGGGTTTTACCTACTTTTGATTAGGCTGGAAAAGGCAATTGGGCATTAAATGATAGATTACTGCTGTAAAATATACAAGATACAGCAAAAAAAAAAAAAAATGGTTAATCCTTTATAACTCAGTTGTTTCCTAAATGTTTCACTAAGAAAATGACAGGATGGTTAAAATAATTCCACTTTCATTTAAATAATGTATTTAATTCTTGGGAAAGTGCTTTTCCCTTTCTAAAGACCTCTAAAACATATATGGATTAACTTCATATAACTTTTGTCTGCAAATTACAATTAAGATATTTGAGTTAGTAATTGGTACTTAATTCACTTCATGACACTTCACAAGTGAAGTGGAGAGATAAAGTGTAGGTATTGTGCTAAAACCCAAAATTCTGATATTTACTATATGTAACCTAAATATTTTCAAACTAATTTGTATTTAAAATAAATTTTTATTTGAAAATGGGGTAAAGGCATGCTATTCAGAACACATAAATAATAAAGAACTTTTATGAATTAATAACAAAAATGACAACCCAATGGGAAAAAATGGGCAAAGTACATGCTGAAGAAATGTATGAAAAAGAAGCCCAAATGGCTATAGACATGTGAAAAGATATTTAACATCAGGAAAATGCAAATTAAAGCAATAAAATAGCATTTTACATTCATTGGATTGGCAAAATTTTAGAAGTCTGGCAATTGTAAACATTGGCAAGGATGTGGGGGTCTGGGAACTCTCAGTCACTACCAGTGATAGTGTAAATTGCAGCCACTTTGGGGAGTAATTTGTCAACACCAAATAAATTTGATGGTGCACATGTACCCTACAAATCAGCAACTCCACTCCTATGTGTATACTCTGTTTTTGTTCATATACACCCAGAGACATTTTCAACAATGTTTACTGCAGCACAGTTTTTAATTGCAAATATTGGAGGGAAAAACCTAAATGTTTTCAATAGAACAGAAAGAAAAATGTAGAGTATTTTATATAATGGAGTATTATATAATAGTTAAAATGAATGAAGTATATCCTTTACACAAATATATTTCAGCAATGTAATATTGAGTGAAAAAGCAAGTTACAGAATCACATATGTAATGTATTTATGTAAAATTTTATAACTTGCAACATTATACATTATTTATGGACATACACATATGCAGTAAAAGTCATAAAAACAGGAAAAAGGACACACACTAACTACAGAATAGTTACTTTTGTGGGAAGGGGAATAAATTCAGAAAGCAAGCAGGGAGCTCTAACTCTATCCTGAAGATGTTCTTTTTTATGCATACAGGGTTTGAAGCAAATATCTCACAATATTAACCTAAGTAAAGTTGGTTGGTGAGTGCAAGGATGGTGTTTTATTATTCTCAACTCTTCAGTATTTTTAAACATTACATAATTTTAGCAAAATGAATGGAAGTTTTTATCATAGTTATTAATCTGAGAACAGTTCTCAAAAAGTCAAGTGTGAATTGTACCAAACCCACATATCTATCAGTGAACAAGCAGTTGTTGTTCCTAAATTTAATGATCTAGACCAGGGGTTGGCAAAATTTTTCTTTAAATAGCCAAATAGTAAATATGTTGGTCTTTGAGGGCCATACAGTCTCTGTCACAACTACTCAACTCTACTGTAATAGTAGTACAAAAGCAGCAACAGACGACATGTAAATGAATGAACATGGCTTTGTTCCAATAAAACGTTACTTAAAAAAACAAGCAGTGGGC
The DNA here is from genome assembly GCF_027409185.1 of Cynocephalus volans. Classification (NCBI taxonomy): domain Eukaryota; kingdom Metazoa; phylum Chordata; class Mammalia; order Dermoptera; family Cynocephalidae; genus Cynocephalus; species Cynocephalus volans. The sequence continues at coordinate 52,486,944 of NC_084465.1, read as the reverse complement.
TGGGTTTGGTCTGCGGGACATGGTTTATGGACTCCTACTCTAAATTCAGAAAACTTTAAATTCCACTGTCAACTTTCAGTCAAGAAGATAACCCCAATCATTAGTATTTTATATAACCAAGTTTAAATTGAATTTGAAAGTCTCCTATTGAATAAAATTTAATGTACCTAACATTTATTCGATACTTACCATGTATGTTGTATAAGATGCTTACCACGTGCTAAGTTTCCATGCATATCTCATCATCTTCTGAACAACCTCATGAGATTGACACCACCATTGGTCCCCCTTTTCAGATATGGAAATTGAGACTTACAGAGCTTAAACGACTCATGTAACATCTCTGAGTTAATAAGGAATGTTCCCAGTTCCACCAAAGCCCATACTCTTAATCATATTGCTACATTGTCTTCCTCTACAGTGTCCTTTATGCCTTTTCAATATGAATTATCTAATATAAGCAATAACAATTAAAATCAAAACACTGTTAGAATAGAACCTGGCATATTAACTTTTAATAATAAACATGCACCATGCACATTTTAGTCATTTTTTAAAAAAAAAAAACAAAAACTAGGCTAATAAGGACTTAAAAGAAGAAATGAAAATGAATTCACTTGTTGATTATCCAGAATGAGAGTAAGTAAAATTGACAGATAATCCACAAACTTCATTGAGTTCCCTGTGTTTATTCTGTTGTTCTTCTCCATGTGGCATAATAATTTAAGTTCTCAGTTGGATCTTTGCAACTATCTAGGAAATGGTGACTCGGGCCACAACCAGAGATAAAAGACTCAGTTCTCCACATTTCGTTTAGAGAATCACCAGGAGTGAGGCCAGCCGCCTCCTTGTGGGGCCTGCTGGGAGCTGCCATTTCACAGAACTGGCCCTACTGACCTGACCTTCCCTACACTCTCCCAATGCAGAGTAGAAGTAAGAGTTGCTCTCTGGGGGAAAACAGAGTTTGTGAAGCATTACCCGTTCCTTCCCCTCACCCCACCCCCTCCCCATGAGGGAAGAAGGCATCATACTTGACCTGTTCCCCACCTTCAAGACTGGAGATGCTTGACTCATCCTTGCTCTCCACCCCATGGGAGACTGACTGATGATTGTTTCTTGTCTAAAATTAGCTGAGCTATTGAATCAGCAGAGACCCTGAGGAGCTGGGGATGAGAGGATACTAGTGCAGAAAGATAGGAAACAAGAGAGAGAGAGAGTTCTGGGGCAGTTTGCATTCCCATCATTTCCCATGGTTGAGGGACACTAGAGAAGGTGAATGGAGCTTAAGCCATATTACTGGTGGGGCATTTGCTGACCGAAGTGACCAGTACAGAAGAGACTGTAGGTTGTATTATTCATAGTGGGGAAGGAGGTGCTGAATGCAAGAGGAAGAGGCCAGCCTCACCTGAATCTCCCAATATGAAGGGGAGGCTCCATAGCAGGTCTCCCAAAGAAGTGACCCAAAGCATCCTTAGGGGAGAGACAGCATTTGAATGTCCACTGAATTTAAATTCCCCGAGGTCAGAAATCTTGTCTACTTTGATCCCCACCATGTTCCCAGCATCTAACAGTCCTTGCCACCAAGTGAGTACTTCAATTAAGACCTGCCATACAGATAACTCCAAGAAGAAGAGGGCAGACTTGCCCCAGCAACTCTTGGTCTCCCAAGGGGACACCACCCCTCTTACAGTACCCTGCCATCAGAGCTTCTCTAAAAGTCTGCAGGGATGAGGAAGAAGAGGGAGGGGTTGGAGAGAGGGAAGAATAACACCCTCTCTCCACTTAAGCAGCTCAAGCCTTCAGCCTAGTCACAAGAGGGGAGAACTCTCAACTGAGGATTGCAATGCTCACTGAGCTAAACTTCTTAATAGCGAAAAATGTTGAAAAAATAATGGATTGGACTGTTCCCCAGCAGGAAAGGCGTAGGGGTCGACAGAGCCCAGCTGTAGCAGTTATTGAGAAAAGAAATCAATTGCACATTGTCTCAGTGACTAGAGACAGTTCATTCAGTTACATTAACAATGTGATATCCTTAGAAAACAAGGATTCTCCAACCATACAAGCCTGTGGAATTGTTTCTCTAGGAATAGTGATGAACTTGAGGGTTTCCATTCACATATTTGTACCCAGTTCTTTTGGTGACGAGTGGCCCACATTTGTAAAATGTGCAGCATCACACCAAGAACAGGGCAAGATTGTACAGAGACAATGAAGGAGGGATCAGCCTCCAAAAGTAGCAACATAATAGTGAACTCAGTCAGGTCTGAGGGACCAGCACTGAGATATATCCAAAGATTACTAGAAAGTGCAAGAAACGGAATGGAAGAGGTGTCAAGGGCCATAGTCCAAGGCAGGAACCAGGAACAGAAAACCAGAAAATGCACTCAAGGAAGCAGAAGACAGGAACAGAGGAAGCATCTCGAAGTGGATCAAGTCATTCTTGAATAGCCACACAGAGTGTTAAAGGCACCTGTCCAACTCAGATTAAGAGGCACGGTCAGTGGCATGGGACAGCTCAAGCTAAATAACCATGCAAAGGTTAACTTGGTATCTTGGTGTCAACAGCACTCACTCTGCATTATTCATTAGTTAATCAGCTCCCAAAGGGAAAAAAAAATACTAGAATTTCATTTTCCAGAGTTAATTTGAATTTTTGTTTCCTCTAGGCCACAGAGGGTTTGTTTGTTTGTTTGAGAATTAAATGAGATAATGCTTCTTTCTAACAAGCCTAGAGAGTATCTGGCATAAAACCATGTTTGGTAAGTGCTAATTATTGTGAAGGGTCAATTTTTTCGTCTGGGAGGTTCACAACTGCATAATAAGCTCTTGGGTAATTAATTGAGAGCTGGATATAGAGAGAGAAATCTACATGCATGTATCCAGTAGCGTAAGGATAAATGTTCACACAGAGAACTGAAAATAATTTGAGTCTAGATAGGATGCATGATAGAATAGTATCACTTTAGCTGCCTTTTTCAAAATAATTAATTATGGAACTCTTTAACAGCAGCAAGTGGTACTCTGGGCTCTGAACATGAGGGGCACCCAGATTCCCAACCACAGTCAGCTCTCATGACCTCACATCAAATTGTGTTTCTTTTCACCACCCAATATTCTATGCATTTCATTGGATGCAGGAGTCATTTTTTAAGAATTTGGAGAAAGAGTAGAGGGAACAATACGCCTGTGAATTAAGATATGCATGGGAAGAAAGTCTCCTTTCGAAAATGGTTGGTTTGCCATGGGATGTATGTGGAATTCTGAGAGCAGCCGCAGCTACATTAATCAGACAGTTATTAACCTAAACTACAAAGTGGGAGAGTTCAAAAAGTGCATTGCGAAGCTACAATAAACCAGAGGCTTTTTATTCTAGTGATTTAAGAAAGCTTTACATTTTTGTTTCCAATTAACGTATCAATAGTGATGTCACTTAAATACTCCTAAGGAATATTATCTCCTCATTATTGCCAGAAAACATGCTGCCCAATTTCATAGCTCAGCTGTTCTCATGCATGGATGGACAATCTGAATTAACTTGAACAGAAACAAGCTTTTTAGACACTCGGCTACATTCCTAGTTGTAAAATTTAAGTAATTAATATGTGACTTTAAATAGTAAAAGAAAATAAAATGGATAATGTTTATTTTGTGCATCTAAATGATAGTGATACAACATTACTCTAACTTTCTATTTATTCGGTGTTAGCATATCAATAGAAAAATTATTGTGATCCACATACTCGTTGCCAATACCATTGAATATTGTGGCAGTGAGTAAAGATTCTCTGGAGAGCTGCCTCAACATTAAGCTGTTAAAGAAAGACTATTTTCATATGGCCAAACAAAGACAGTAGGTCCCAGACACGTGTGTTTTCCCACTGTGTATGTTCCTTATGCAGTGTTAAAATTGGGCACAAGGGTATCCATGATCCTATTGATCCAAAACATCAACCATATAGCTTTGACACTCCAAAGCTAGCATTTATTTGAAGAGAAAGTGGTTCAAGTGATCAGGAAAGTTCAGATCCTTTAGTATTCACTAGGTTTACTCACAATTGTGGCTGTTCTCATCACGCTTTTAATCAAACCTTTCTCCTCCTACTCATGCTTGAATGAACCTGGATTTCAAAGCTATTTTTGACACATGATTATGTGTATTTTTAAACAATGTCCCAAAGGCTAATAATAAATCACAAACATCTCAAATAACTTCTTGTTCATGTAGAAAGATCCTTTAACTTTGAGCCAAGAAAAGATGTACTATCGTGCCTTTCTCCCCTCCTCAATAATGCTGAGGCAGCCTCACAAAGAGCAGGAAGCTCGGGGTTTTGGAATTAGAGAATCTGCATCTGGTCTTATCACCTCCACTTATAAACTATTTGGTGTTTCACAAATTCCTATTCTTCCCTCCCTGAAGCTCAGTCCTCGCCTTAAGTAAGGATAATAGAAACCAGAAGTAAAAGGATTAATAAAATGGGCTGTTTGCCCTCAATGCCCCTGCGTATGTTTTAGTGGGTGTCATAGACCCCTTGTGCTGTTATAACAGAGTACCTAAGACTGGGGGTAATTATACAGAACAGAAATTTATTTCTCACAGTTCTGGGGTCTAGGAAGTCCAAGATCAAGGCACCAGCATCTGGTGTGGGCTTTCTTGCTGTGTCTTTGCATGGCAGAAGGTGGATGGGCAAGAGAGAGCAAACCCACTCCCACAATCCCTTTTTACAGTGGCATTAATCCATTCATGAGGGCAGACCTAAACACCTCCCCAAAGTCCCCACCTTTTGGGACACTGTTGCATTGGGGATTGAATTTCCAACATGTGAATTTTGGGGTACACATTAAGACCATAGCAGTGGGTGTAGAGTAATAATTATCAGCAAGTGCTTCCTTTATCTACCCCTCAAATCAATCAACCAACCATTTTCTCTCTCATTCCGCTGACTCTCACTCTCTCTCTCTCTCTCTCTCACACACACACACACACACACACACACACACACACACACATACACACACACACCAGTTGGTACTGTGCTAAATGCTACAAAGAATTTTGTAGAAGTATAAAACATGATCTCTGCTGTCAAGCTATGTACTGGGAGGTAAATTATAAGCCCCATAAGAGTTTATATCCCAGTGCTTCTTACAAGACTCAGTAAACGCAAAAATTAGCATGTCCCCTTTCAGCCAGTTATGCCAGCAAAGGCATGGCTATGTCAAAAAGAAAAGAGATGCCTCCACCTTGTGGCTGTGGCTTCCTCAGCCAGTCGCTGGCCAAGCATTGCTACTATAAGCTTACCTCTTGTTGCAAGTAGAAGAGGATCGTGCTGTTTTTACTTCTGTACAATTTTTCATCTTCTTCACATTGTGGTAATTATTAGGGACTTCTGTTAAGACCTGTTCTCACGAAATTCAAGATAAGCTTTGGCCAATATTAAGTAGACAGCATTTATTCATTCAAGAACTAAATATTCATCAGTTATCCTGTGCCAGACACCTTAGTCAACAGTGAGCAAGGCACACCCCAACACCCCCTCTCTTAATGTTCCACACACCCTCAGCTCCCACAAGACTCTCACTCTTCCATTAATCATTTATACCCTACACAGTAATAATTTTTATCCCACTACAAGTACATTTTTATTACCTGTTATTTTTAAGGCAATGCACTAGCTCCCACAAGAGAGTATAAAGATAAAAATCCCTCTTTCCAGGAGTTTATAATTTAGCAGGTTCAGAAATGAGAGGGTGGAGGTGGGGGGCTGGCCAGTTAGCTCAGTTGACTATAGCACAGTGTTACTAGCACAGTGTTATAACACCAAGGTCAAGGGTTCAGATCCCCATACCGGCCAGCCACCAAAAAAATTAGAAAGTAATAGATACACAGATATCTAGGCTAAGAGGCAGTGTGACAGCAGATGCTGTAAGAGAGGCATAGCTATGTGCAGCAGACATGGAGAGAAGGGTGGATAAATTTCATCTGGAGTGATCAGCGATGGCTACGTGGAGGATTTGAGCAGAGCCGTGACGAATGGGCACGACTAGAAGATGAGACCAGAGGGTCCAGGGAGAATGACAAGAATAATAAAGAGGACTGAGGACAGCAGCAAAACATGCTGAGGTGGGCAACCCAGGGAAGAGTGGAGGAATGAGAAGTGGGACAGATTCAACACAGGAGAAGGGTGGAGATAAGCCAGAAGGCTGGAGTGGCAAGATCCTGAGGGGTCTTCACACCATGTCGAAGAGTTTGACTCTGTTCAAGAAGTGTGGGGGAGGAGAGCAGGTATTTGGGGAGGAGAGAGACAAAATCAGAAGGGAGCTTTAAAAGATGATTGCCGCAACCATACTGACTGAAAAAAGAGGGAAAGGAGAGGAACAAGGAATATAGAATGACAGCAAGAGAAATGGGACAGGAGAGGCAGCGGCTGGAGACCGAGAGCGGAGGATTGATGGGACCTGGAAACTGACTCGATGCAAAGGAAACTCTGAAGTCAGGCAGTTTTTAAAAGAGCGTTCAACTCAGTAACCCTGATGCCACTCAACTTTCTGTAATGGTAGCTTAAGAGGCCACCCATGTTAAAGTTTTTTTAAGGTTTTTTTTTTTTTTTTTGCTTTTTAGAAAATTTATTTATTTTTTATTGAAGCATAATTGGTTATACATATTTTGGGTGTAACAATGTTGACTATCAGGGCCGAGCACGTGGCGCACTCAGGAGAGTGCTGCGCTGGGAGCGAGGCGACGCTCCCACCGCAGGTTCGGATCCTATATAGGAATGGCCTGTGCACTCACTGGCTGAGTGCCGGTCACGAAAAAGACAAAAAAAAAAAAAAAAAAAAAAAAAAACAATGTTGACTATCATTATTTGTGTACAATATATGATGACCAAGTCATTATTAGTAGTATATTCATTATTGCAAATAGTAATTATTCTTTGTGCCCCTCACCCTATTTCTCCCTAACACCCCTCTCCTTGCCCCTTTCCCACCTCTAGTAACCATAGTTAAAATAAAATATTAAAACAAATAAAGGCTTCCAAAAACAGCTTCTCCAATATGACCTGGGCAAATTACACCACTGGATTTTTGTCCTATTCTTGAATTATTTCTTAAAGCACTCATCTGTCACATTTATTCACTGTTTTAAAATCTGTCCCATCCCACACCCAACCCATCCCGTTCTGGTTCTCCTTTTGTTCCACCTTCTCCCCGATGTCTATTTATTCTCTTTCCTTCTCTGACCTATTCTGTGCCTGGAGGAGGAGGGGAGACTGATTGCTACATCTGTATCACCCAAACTCTCTTGCCCTTTGGTTTCCTGTTGGATTTGGCCAGTGAGATATTCCACCAGGAGATTAGAGGGCAGAAAGAGAGAAAGTACATTAGTTTTCTATCTCTGCTATAATAAATTACCAGAACCTTAGTAGCTTAAAACAACACAAATTTATTGTCTTACAGTTTTGAGGTCAGAAGTTCAAGATCGGTTTCACTGGGTTAAAATCAAGACGCCACGTCTGCAGGGCTGATTCCTTCCAGAGGTTCTGGGGAGAATCCACTTCCTCGCCTTTTCCAGCTTCTAGAGCCACCTACACTTCTTGGCTTGTAGCCCCTTCCTCCAGCTTCAAAGCCAGCAGCTTAGCATCTTCTTTCCTCTCTGACCTCTGCTTCTGTCTTTACATCTCTCTCTCAGACTATGACCCTTGTGATTACATTAGGCCCACCCAGATAATCCAAGATAATCTTCCCATCCCAAGATTCTTCACATAAGCACATCTACAGCATCCTTTTTGCCATGAAAGGTAACATTTTCAACAGATTCCAGGAATTAGGAGATGGATGTCTTTGGGGAGGCCTTATTCTGTCTGCCACAGAGAGGTTGGGGTATATCTTACCCTGTTTCTCCCTGCATTGGCACTGTGGGCCTGGCAGTGTTCCTTCCCTCCACAGCTCGAGCTACAGGCAGGCAGCTCCTCCTGCATGGTTCCAGCTCGCACTAGGCCTCAATAACTTTCTTTCCTCCCCTGGGGTCTTCCAGACTAGAAGTGGTAACAGCACCCACCATGCTTATCCTTCAGTGCCTCAACAGCCCTCTTTGGTTGCCTTAACCCTGCCCACACTTCTAAAACAATCCCTCAATAAATTATCTTCAAAATCCCAGCTGACTGACACACCCACCATTCATCTCAGTATACCTTTTCACACCCTCCGTCACCCTGGTAACATGTCAGATCTACAGCTGGCACACACACAGTAAGGCAAAATGTAAATGCAATGCATGAGATGGTTAGCTTCAGGAAAATAAGGAATTGTTATCATGGGCCAATATAGCAGTCATTGCACAAAGCCTAATGCTTGCACCTGGAAAATAAATATATCTGACAAGTGTGCAGAATACTAATCCCTTATTTCTCTCAATTACATCCAGGGAAGAGAAATAAGAACCAACATGGAGTCCACAATAGAAATTTTCCCGTCTGATTTCCTCATTGTTTATTTTTCAGTCAACTAGGGAAACTGACTTCATGACCTAACCTAAGTGATTTCTGAGCAACTGGATAAACTACTACCTGAGTTGGCAATGACAGCTTTCTATTCTTACTCAGATAATTTTAAGATACTGCCCCAGTCTCTTCTTGCCTGAGCACTCAAACTAGCATATAAAAATGGAATGCAGTGGGTTTTTTTCTTTGTAGAAAATATTTTGCTTCAACCAGCTTCTTTAAAATCTCTTTGCATGCATGTCAGTTTCCACACCTGTGGTTATTTCTCTGTGTTACCTTAGGGATTGGATTATCTGCCCAGCAATCAAGTGAATTCTTTTCCTAAGAATCACAGAACAAGAAATAGCATTCATGTTCTATAAGAATTCCAATGGGCTGTATTTATCAAACCAACAAAAGATTTTTTTGAGTTTTTAAGCTCTCAGTCATATTTCCAGAAAAAACATTTGCCCCATTTCCTCATTTAATGAACCCTCAGTAGTTCAACTGCTTCTCTCCTAAATTCATTATAAAGAGCTTACTACTGTGTTTCCTTTTCTCTCTCCTCTACCATTATGATGATGATGATATTAACTACTACAGTGAATAATAGATGATTATATTTATAAAGTTTAGAATTTAAAAGGCATTTACATATGTTTTATATTATTTGATCACTGTCAAGCCTGGTTGACATATATTAGGAAATCAAATTAAAATTTTATTACAGACCTTTTTAAAATTTGGTTTAAACAATAAGGAACATAGAGTCAAAAAACAAAATTTAAAAAAATAGCTTCGGAAAATTCCTTCTTTCAATCATTCATTCATCCATTGAACAAATATACATGGATATTTCCCTTTTAGCTGAGTCCCTGCCCTTGGAGAGCTTAAAATATAGTGATAGGCAAAAGTCAATGCTTCTAAAGAAATAAACATGAAAAGCAATTGACCCAGACTGGTAGGATCATGGAAGGCTCCCTGGATGATACCATACCTGAAATTGGTCCTAAGAGATGAGTAGGATTTAGCTATTTGAAACAGGAGCAAGAGGATGCAGATTCTAGACAAAAAGGGACCAGCATGTGCAAAGGGCAGAGAAAGAGAATCATTCTAAATACCTTAGATTGGACAACAATGAACTAGCAGAAAAATAAATCAAGAAAGCTATCCCATTTACAATACCAATAAAAAAATAAAATTTAAATTTAACCAAGGAGGTGAAAGATCTGTACAATGAAAACTATAAAACACTAATTAAAGAAATTAAAGAAAACAAACTAAAATGAAATAAAAAGACATCCCATGCTCATGGATTGGAGGAAGCAATATCATCAAAATAACTACACTACCCAAAGCAATCTACAGATTCAATGCAATCCCCATCAAACTATCAATGAAATACTTTACAGAAATAGAAAAAACAATTCAAAAATTTACATGGAACAACAAGAAACCCTTAACAGCCAAAGCAATTCTGAGCAAAACGAACAAAGCAGGGGGTATCACACTCCCTAACTTCAAAATATACTACAAAGTGATAGTAATCAAAACAGCATGGTACTGGCACAAAAACAGACTCACAGACCAATGGAACATAATAGAGAATTCAGAAATGAATCCATGTGCCTGCAGCCAACTGATTTTTTTTTAACACTTACTTGTACATATTTGTGGGGTACAGTATGTTGTTCCAATTCATGCATATATGCACAGAGATTCACTTAGGGCAGACAAAGGAACCAAAAACATACAAGGGGAAAAGGAGAGTCTCTTCAATAAATGGTGCTGGAAAAATTGGATATCTATAAGCAGAAGAATAAAACTAGACCCCTATCTCTCACATATACCAAAATCAACTCAAATTGGATTAAAGACTTAAATGTAAGACCCAAAACTATAAAACTTCTAGAAGAAAACATATGGGAAACCCTTCAGGACATAGGTCAGGGCAAAGACTTTATGAATAACACTTCAGAAGCACAGGGAACAAAAGCAAAACTTAACAAATGTGATTATATCAAACTAAAAAGCTTCGGGGAGTTTCAAGAAGGCAGTGGCTGCAGCGGTTGGCGCGGAGTAGCTGAGGTGGAAAAGGCGGCCACTGGGCCTCAGGCAGCCGGGAAACTTGTGGACGTTCCTCTTGCCATCTCTTAAGGGAGGACCGCTGCTGGTGGCCGGTCGTGGGGGGTGACCGCCACTTTGCCCTCGGTAGGAGAGGCTGCCTCATTTACAGGCAACAGCTTTGAAGTGTGGAGCAGGAAAAGAACTGTTTCTTAGCTGCAAAAGTGAGTCTCTAAACAGGGAACACGGCGCCAGGGCTGCTGTGGATGCAGCCAGGATCCCGGAGGCCGGGGCCGCGCTGAAGGCAGCCAGCTGCCCTATTCAGGATTCGAGGTTTCAGGCCGGCATTAAAGAAGATTCCTGGGACCACCCGAGCCACGCCGTGACTGAACAGCCCGAGGCGGCAACGGCCAAGAACAGGGAAGGCGACAAACCAGAGACAGAGAGTGAACACCCGACCTGGCACAACCCTGTGAGTGACCCCTGGCCCAGCTCTGTTCAGGGGGATTACGCCCACCTGGCTCCCGCCTGCATCACCAGGCCACTCATCGCCCCGGGGCTGCCTCCATTTTCCCAGGTGTGGGCAGCTCCGCCCGGCTCGGCCGTCACTGAGCCTTCCCACTTGCTTGGCCCGGCGCGGGGCTTTCTGGAGCCTGTGGGCTGGCCTCCCCTCCCACTCCCTCTGCGGTTCTCTGGCAGGGCTGGTGGCGGGGGGCGTCCCCGGCCAGTGTCAGGAGGGCAAGGAAGTACGGGCGGGCCGACTGTCACTCCACCACACCCTGGACTCCGGCCCCCGGTAAACTTCCTGTTACTGGGAGGCAGATACCATCTCTGCAGCCACCAGTTCAGAAAAAAGCCTAACCAATTTCTGGTTGGGAATAGTGTGGTAGGAGAGTTCCCAGGTCCACTTGAACCTGCCGGAGAGCAGGCTGCAGGTGGGCGCTAGAGTCAGTCTATGCTGGGGGGATAAAAAGGTGAACAAGACCCGAGAAAGATCTACACAGTGCTACAAAGGCACCCAGAGCAACCGGTCGTCTGTGCCTAGCAGAAACCTGGTAGACTTCCTGGGCGAGGCGGTGCCGAGCAGGGTCTTGAAGGCCCAGCTGATAGAAGAGGGGCACAGAAGACACACCCCAGCCCAGCACAGTGCGCACAGAGTGGGGAGACGAGCAACCTGGGAGGCGGAGACTCGACAGAAACCACACACCCGGTGGGGTCACCACTGCACGATCCAACAGCCTGGGCCAGAGCACACGGAACAGGGAGAAGTCCTGCACAGGAAGTGAAAGCTCAACAGAGATCACACACCCTGTGGTACGTGATCCACCAGCCCAGCAGAGTCCAAGCTGACCAGAAAGGTGGCTCCCCGGAGAAGCCCAAGACCTGAGGCAACCACACACACAAGGCACTAGAGGCCAACTGAGCAGTCACGGAGGGAGCCATACCAAATTGGCAACCACAGCAACATCCTAGTTAGTCATTAGTCTCAAACCGGTGGTCTGTGAAACCCCCTGCCACAATGAATAAACACCAAAAAAAAGATACCAGAAATACAAAAATCAAGAAAGTATACCACCAAAAGTTAATAAATTTCAAACTCTAGATCCTATAGAATAAGAAGCCACTGAAATAACTGACAAGGAATTTCGAGTGATAATTCTAAGGAAACTGAATGAGATACAAGAAAACTCAGCTAGACATCATGATGAAATGAGGAAAAGTATACAGGATCTGAAAGACGAAATGTACAAGGAAATCAATGTCCTGAAAAAAAATGTAGCAGAACTTGCTGAACTGAAGAAGTTATTCAGCAAAATAAAAAACACAACGGAGAGTTTAACCAGCAGGCTTGTCAAAGTTGAAGAGAGAACCTCTGAACTTGAAGATGGGCTGTTTGAAATAACACAAGCAGACAAGAAGAAAGAAAAAAGAATCAAGGACATGGAAGAAAATCTGAGAGAGATATCAGACAACCTCAAGCGCTCAAATATCCGAGTCATGGGTATTCCAGAAGGGGAGGAAAATGAAGATTCCATTGAAAACATATTCAACAAAATAGTGGCAGAAAACTTCCCAGGTATAGGAAAAATCACAGATCCAGGAAGCTCAACGATCTCCAAACGTATTCAACCCAAAAAGGCCTTCTCCAAGACATGTCATAGTCAAATTGGCAAAACTCAGAGACAAAGAGAGACTCTTAAAAGCTGCAAGAGAGAAGCGTCAAATCACCTATAAGGGAGCCCCAATCAGGCTAACATCAGACTTCTCATCACAAACCCTAAAAGCTAGAAAGGAATGGGATGATATTTTCAAAATACTAAAAGACAAAGATTGCCAGCCAAGAATACTCTACCCTGCAAGGCTATCCTTCCAAAATGAAGGGCAAATGGTACATTTCTCGGACAAACAAAAACTGCGGGAGTTCACTACCACACGGCCACCCTTACAAGAAATCCTCAAGGGAGTACTGGGTTTGGTTCCTGAAAAATAACTACCACTGCCATAAAAACCCAAGAAAAATCAATACCCACTAGTATAATAAAAATGGCATCCATGAAGAGAAAACAAGCAAACAAAAACACTATCTATAACCTAAGGAACCAACAAACACAGAAACCAAAGAGTAAATCAGAAAGCAAGGAACAAAAGACACCTAAGACAACCAAACAACCAATAAAATGCTAGGAATAAATCAACACCTTTCAATAACAACTCTTAATGTAAAAGGCTTAAATTCCCCAATCAAAAGACACAGACTGGCTGACTGGATCAAAAAGGAGGACCCAACTATATGCTGCCTACAAGAGACCCACCTCACCCATAAAGATTCACACAAACTAAGAGTGAAAGGATGGAAAAAGATTTACCATGCAAACAGAAAAGAAAAACGAGCTGGAGTGGCTATTCTTATATCTGACAAAATAGACTTTAAACTAAAAACCATAAAAAGAGACAATGAGGGACACTACTTAATGATAAAAGGACTGATCCATCAAGAAGACATAACAATCATAAATATGTACGCACCCAATGTTGGAGCAGCCAGATTTATAAAACAAACTCTATTAGACCTAAAGAAGGAAATAGACACTAATACCATAATAGCAGGGGACCTGAACACTCCACTGTCAATATTAGACAGATCATCAAGGCAAAGAATCAGTAGAGAAACACAAGATCTAAACAAGACTCTAGACCAATTGGAATTGGCAGATATCTACAGAACATTCCACCCAACAACCTCAGAATATTCATTCTTCTCATCAGCACATGGATCATTCTCCAGGATAGATCACATATTAGGTCACAAATCAAGTCTCAATAAATTCAAAAAAATTGGAATTATCCCATGTATCTTCTCAGACCACAATGGATTAAAACTAGAAATTAATAACAAACAAAACTCTGGAAACTATGCAAACACATGGAAATTAAACAGCATTCTACTTAATGACATATGGGTCCAAGAAGAAATCAAGCAGGAAATCAAAAAGTTTATTGAAACTAATGAAAACAATGATACATCATACCAAAACCTGTGGGATACTGCAAAAGCAGTATTGAGGGGAAAATTTATTGCATTAAATGCTCACTTCAGAAGAATGGAAAGATGGCAAGTGAACAACCTAACACTTCACCTTAAAGAACTAGAAAAACAAGAACAATCCAATCCTAAAGTTAGCAGACGGAAAGAAATCATTAAGATCAGAGCAGAACTGAATGAAATTGAAAACCAAAAAACAATTCAAAAGATCAACGAATCAAAAAGTTGGTTTTTTGAAAAGATAAATAAAATTGACAAACCATTAGCATGGCTAACAAAAAAAAGAAGAGAGAAGACTCAAATAACAAAAATTAGAAATGAAAAAGGCGATATTACAACTGATTCATCTGAAATACAAGGAATCATTCGAGACTACTATAAACAACTATACGCCAACAAATTTGAAAATCTGGAGGAAATGGATAAATTTCTGGACACACACAAGCTCCCAAAACTGAACCGTGAAGACGTAGAAAATTTGAACAGACCAATAACAATAAAGGAGATTGAAGCTGTTATCAGAAGGCTCCCAACAAAGAAAAGCCCAGGACCAGATGGATTCACAGCAGAATTTTACCAAACATTCAAAGAGGAATTGACACCGATTCTTTACAAACTATTCCAAAAGATTGAAACGGACGCAAATCTCCCAAACTCATTCTATGAAGCAAACATCATCCTGATACCAAAACCAGGTAAAGATATAACCAAAAAAGAAAACTACAGGCCGATATCCCTGATGAATATAGATGCAAAAATCCTCACTAAAATACTAGCAAACAGAATACAGCAACACATACGAAAAATTATTCATCATGATCAAGTGGGATTCATCCCAGGGATGCAAGGTTGGTTCAACATACGCAAATCAATAAATGTGATACACCATATTAATAAACTCAAACACCAGGACCATATGATCATCTCTATAGATGCTGAAAAAGCATTTGATAAAGTTCAGCACTCATTCATGACAAAGACCCTCTATAAGTTAGGTATAGAGGGAAAGTATCTCAACATAATTAAAGCCATATATGACAAACCCACTGCCAATATCATCCTGAATGGGGAAAAGCT
Source organism: Cynocephalus volans (assembly GCF_027409185.1). Taxonomy (NCBI): domain Eukaryota; kingdom Metazoa; phylum Chordata; class Mammalia; order Dermoptera; family Cynocephalidae; genus Cynocephalus; species Cynocephalus volans. The sequence goes on along the minus strand of NC_084465.1, from coordinate 52,471,782 downwards.
GAAAGCTTTTCCTTTAAGAACAGGCACTAGACAAGGATGCCCACTCTCACCACTCCTATTCAACATAGTGTTGGAAGTACTAGCCAGAGCAAACAGAGAAGAGAAGGAAATAAAGGGCATCCAGATTGGAAAAGATGAAGTCAAACTGTCCCTGTTTGCAGATGACATGATCCTATATATCGAACAGCCTAAAACCTCTACAAAAAAACTCTTGGAATTGATAAATGATTTCAGCACAGTAGCAGGATACAAAATCAACACACAAAAATCAGTAGCATTTCTTTTCTCCAATAGTGAACATGCAGAAGGAGAAATCAAGAAAGCCTGCCCATTTACAATAGCCACCAAAAAAATAAAATACTTAGGAATTGAGTTAACCAAGGAGGTGAAAAATCTCTATAATGAGAACTACAAACCACTGCTGAGAGAAATTAGAGAGGATACAAGAAGATGGAAAGATATTCCATGCTCTTGGATTGGAAGAATCAACATAGTGAAAATGTCCATACTACCCAAAGTGATATACAAATTCAATGCAATCCCCATCAAAATTCCAAAGACATTTTTCTCAGAAATGGAAAAAACTATTCAGACATTTATATGGAACAATAAAAGACCACGAATAGCCAAAGCAATGCTCAGCAAAAAAAATAAAGCTGGAGGCATAACACTACCTGACTTTAAGCTATACTACAAAGCTATAATAACCAAAACAGTATGGTACTGGCAGAAAAACAGACACACTGACCAATGGAATAGAATAGAGAATCCAGAAATCAACCCACACACTTACTGCCATCTGATCTTTGACAAAGGCACCAAGCCTATTCACTGGGGAAGGGACTGCCTCTTCAGCAAGTGGTGTTGGGATAACTGGATATCGATATGCAGGAGAATGAAACTAGATCCATACCTCTCACCGTATACTAAAATCAACTCAAAATGGATTAAGGATTTAAATATACACCCTGAGACAATAAAACTTCTTAAAGAAAACATAGGGGAAACACTTCAGGAAATAGGACTGGGCACAGACTTCATGAATACGACCCCAAAAGCACGGGCAACCAAAGGAAAAATAAACAAATGGGATTATATCAAACTAAAAAGCTTCTGCACAGCAAAAGAAACAATTAAAAGAGTTAAAAGACAACCAACAGAGTGGGAGAAAATATTTGCAAAATATACATCTGACAAAGGATTAATATCCAGAATATATAAGGAACTCAAACAACTTTACAAGAAGAAAACAAGCAACCCAATTAAAAAATGGGCAAAAGAGCTAAGTAGGCATTTCTCTAAGGAAGATATACAAATGGCCAACAGACATATGAAAAAATGCTCAACATCACTCAGCATCCGGGAAATGCAAATCAAAACCACATTGAGATACCATCTAACCCCAGTTAGGATGGCTAAAATCCAAAAGACTATGAACGATAAATGCTGGCGAGGCTGCGGAGAAAAAGGAACTCTCATACATTGTTGGTGGGACTGCAAAATGGTGCAGCCTCTATGGAAAATGGTATGGAGGTTCCTTAAACAATTGCAAATAGATCTACCATACGACCCAGCCATCCCACTGTTGGGAATATACCCAGAGGAATGGAAATCATCAAGTCGAAGGTATACCTGTTCCCCAATGTTCATCGCAGCACTCTTTACAATAGCCAAGAGTTGGAACCAGCCCAAATGCCCATCATCAGATGAGTGGATACGGAAAATGTGGTACATCTACACAATGGAATACTACTCAGCTATAAAAACAAATGAAATACTGCCATTTGCAACAACATGGATGGACCTTGAGAGAATTATATTAAGTGAAACAAGTCAGGCACAGAAAGAGAAATACCACATGTTCTCACTTATTGGAGGGAGCTAAACATTAATATATAAATTCACACACACACATAGACACACACACACACAAATCGGGGGGGGGGAGGGAAGAAGATATAACAACCACAATTACTTGAAGTTGATACAACAAGCAAACAGAAAGGACATTGTTGGGGGGGAGGGGGGGGGAGGGAGAAGGGAGGGAGGTTTTGGTGATGGGGAGCATTAATCAGCTACAATGTATATCGACAAAATAAAATTAAAAAAAAAAAAAAAAAAAAAAAAAAGAAAAATCAATACCCACTAGTATAATAAAAATGGCATCCATGAAGAGAAAACAAGCAAACAAAAACACTATCTATAACCTAAGGAACCAACAAACACAGAAACCAAAGAGTAAATCAGAAAGCAAGGAACAAAAGACACCTAAGACAACCAAACAACCAATAAAATGCTAGGAATAAATCAACACCTTTCAATAACAACTCTTAATGTAAAAGGCTTAAATTCCCCAATCAAAAGACACAGACTGGCTGACTGGATCAAAAAGGAGGACCCAACTATATGCTGCCTACAAGAGACCCACCTCACCCATAAAGATTCACACAAACTAAGAGTGAAAGGATGGAAAAAGATTTACCATGCAAACAGAAAAGAAAAACGAGCTGGAGTGGCTATTCTTATATCTGACAAAATAGACTTTAAACTAAAAACCATAAAAAGAGACAATGAGGGACACTACTTAATGATAAAAGGACTGATCCATCAAGAAGACATAACAATCATAAATATGTACGCACCCAATGTTGGAGCAGCCAGATTTATAAAACAAATGCTATTAGACCTAAAGAAGGAAATAGACACTAATACCATAATAGCAGGGGACCTGAACACCCCACTGTCAATATTAGACAGATCATCTAGGCAAAGAATCAGTAGAGAAACACAAGATCTAAACAAGACTCTAGACCAATTGGAATTGGCAGATATCTACAGAACATTCCACCCAACAACCTCAGAATATTCATTCTTCTCAGCAGCACATAGATCATTCTCCAGGATAGATCACATATTAGGTCACCAATCAAGTCTCAATAAATTCAAAAAAATTGGAATTATCCCATGTATCTTCTCAGACCACAATGGATTAAAACTAGAAATTAATAACAAATGAAACTCTGGAAACTATACAAACACATGGAAATTAAACAGCATTCTACTTAATGACATATGGGTCCAAGAAGAAATCAAGCAGGAAATCAAAAAATTTATCGAAACTAATGAAAACAATGATACATCATACCAAAACCTGTGGGATACTGCAAAAGCAGTATTGAGGGGAAAATTTATTGCATTAAATGCTCACTTCAGAAGAATGGAAAGATGGCAAGTGAACAACCTAACACTTCACCTTGAAGAACTAGAAAAACAAGAACAATCCTAACCTAAAGTTAGCAGACGGAAAGAAATCATTAAGATCAGACCAGAACTGAATGAAATTGAAAACCAAAAAACAATTCAAAAGATCAACGAATCAAAAAGTTGGTTTTTTGAAAAGATAAATAAAATTGACAAACCATTAGCATGGCTAACAAAAAAAAGAAGAGAGAAGACTCAAATAACAAAAATTAGAATTTAAAAAGGCGATATTACAACTGATTCATCTGAAATACAAGGAATCATTCGAGACTACTGTAAACAACTATACGCCAACAAATTTGAAAATCTGGAGGAAATGGATAAATTTCTGGACACACAAAAGCTCCCAAAACTGAACCATGAAGACGTAGAAAATTTGAACAGACCAATAACAATAAAGGAGATTGAAGCTGTTATCAGAAGGCTCCCAACAAAGAAAAGCCCAGGACCAGATGGATTCACAGCAGAATTTTACCAAACATTCAAACAGGAATTGACACCGATTCTTTACAAACTATTCCAAAAGATTGAAACAGACGCAAATCTCCCAAACTCATTCTATGAAGCAAACATCATCCTGATACCAAAACCTGGTAAAGATATAACCAAAAAAGAAAACTACAGGCCAATATCCTTGATGAATATAGATGCAAAAATCCTCACTAAAATACTAGCAAACAGAATACAGCAACACATACGTAAAATTATTCATCACGATCAAGTGGGATTCATCCCAGGGATGCAAGGTTGGTTCAACATATGCAAATCAATAAATGTGATACACCATATTAATAAACTCAAACACAAGGACCATATGATCATCTCTATAGATGCTGAAAAAGCATTTGATAAAGTTCAGCACTCATTCATGACAAAGACCCTCTATAAGTTAGGTATAGAGGGAAAGTATCTCAACATAATTAAAGCCATTTATGCCAAACCCACTGCCAATATCATCCTGAATGGGGAAAAGCTGAAAGCTTTTCCTTTAAGAACAGGAACTAGACAAGGATGCCCACTCTCACCACTTCTATTCAACATAGTGTTGGAAGTACTAGCCAGAGCAATCAGAGAAGAGAAGGAAATAAAGGGCATCCAGATTGGAAAAGATGAAGTCAAACTGTCCCTGTTTGCAGATGACATGATCCTATATATCGAACAGCCTAAAACCTCTACAAAAAAACTGATGGAATTGATCAATGATTTCAGCACAGTAGCAGGATACAAAATCAACACACAAAAATCAGTAGCATTTCTTTTCTCCAATAGTGAAGATGCAGAAAGAGAAGTCAAGAAAGCCTGCCCATTTACAATAGCCACCAAAAATATAAAATACTTAGGAATTGAGATAACCAAGGAGGTGAAAAATCTCTATAATGAGAACTACAAACCACTGCTGAGAGAAATTAGAGAGGATACAAGAAGATGGAAAGATATCCCATGCTCTTGGATTGGAAGAATCAACATAGTGAAAATGTCCATACTACCCAAAGTGATATACAAATTCAATGCAATCCCCATCCAAATTCCAAAGACATTTTTCTCAGAAATGGAAAAAACTATCCAGACATTTATATGGAACAATAAAAGACCACGCATAGCCAAAGCAATGCTGAGCAAAAACAATAAAGCTGGAGGCATAACACTACCTGACTTTAAGCTTTACTACAAAGCTATAATAACCAAAACAGTATGGTACTGGCATAAAAACAGACACACTGACCAATGGAATAGAATAGAGAATCCAGAAATCAACCCACACACTTACTGCCATCTGATCTTTGACAAAGGCACCAAGCCTATTCAGTGGCGAAGGGACTGTCTCTTCAGCAAATGGTGCTGGGATAACTGGATATCCATATGCAGGAGAATGAAACTAGATCCATACCTCTTGCCGTATACTAAAATCAACTCAAAATGGATTAAGGATTTAAATATACACCCTGAAACAATAAAACTTCTTAAAGAAAACATAGGAGAAACACTTCAGGAAATAGGACTGGACACAGACTTCATGAACACGTCCCCAAAAGCACAGGCAACCACAGGAAAAATAAACAAATGGGATTATATCAAACTAAAAAGCTTCTGCACAGCAAAAGAAACAATTAACAGAGTTAAAAGACAACCAACAGAGTGGGAGAAAATATTTGCAAAATATACATCTGACAAAGGATTAATATCCAGAATATATAAGGAACTCAAACAACTTTACAAGAAGAAAACAAGCAACCCAATTAAAAAAAGGGCAAAAGAGCTAAGTAGGCATTTCTCTAAGGAAGATATACAAATGGCCAACAGACATATGAAAAAATGCTCAACATCACTCAGCATCCGAGAAATGCAAATCAAAACTACACTGAGATACCATCTAACCCCAGTTAGGATGGCTAAAATCCAAAAGACTATGAACGATAAATGCTGGCGAGGTTGTGGAGAAAAAGGAACTCTCATACATTGTTGGTGGGACTGCAAAACGGTGCAGCCTCTATGGAAAATGGTATGGAGGTTCCTCAAACAATTGCAGATAGATCTACCATACGACCCAGCTATCCCACTGTTGGGAATATACCCAGAGGAATGGAAATCATCAAGTCGAAGGTATACCTGTTCCCCAATGTTCATCGCAGCACTCTTTACAATAGCCAAGAGTTGGAACCAGCCCAAATGTCCATCATCAGATGAGTGGATACGGAAAATGTGGTACATCTACACAATGGAATACTACTCAGCTATAAAAACGAATGAAATACTGCCATTTGCAACAACATGGATGGACCTTGAGAGAATTATATTAAGTGAAACAAGTCAGGCACAGAAAGAGAAATACCACATGTTCTCACTTATTGGTGGGAGCTAAAAATTAATATATAAATTCACACACACACACACACACATACACACACACACACACAAAAAAAAAAAACCGGTGGGGGGGAAGAAGATATAACAACCACAACTACTTGAAGTTGATACACAAGCAAACAGAAAGGACATTGTTGGGGGGGAGGTGGGGAGGGAGAAGGGAGGGAGGTTTTGGTGATGGGGAGCAATAATCAGCCACAGTGTATATCGACAAAATAAAACTTAAAAAAAAAAAAAACTAAAAAGCTTCTGCACAGCAAAGATAACAATCAACAGAGCAAAAAGACAACCTGCAGAATGGGAGATAATATTTGCAAACGGCATATTCAACAAGGAATTAATATCCAGATATACGAAGAATTCTAAAGTTTTTTAAAAAACTGATTTTAAAATGGACAAAGAAACTGAATAGATATTTTTCAAAAGAAGATATACAAATGGCCAACAAGCATATGAAAAATGCTCAACATCACTTATCATCAGAGAAATGCATAGCAAAATCACAATGAGATATCATCTCATCCCAGTTAGAATGGCTATTATAGAAAAGACATAAAATAACAAATGCTGGTGAGAATGTGGAGAAAGGGGAACTCTTATACATTGTTGGTGGGACTGTAAATTATAGAAGAGCCACTATGGAAAGCAGTATGGAGATTTCTCAAACAACTGCAGATAGAACTACCATATGATCCAGCTATCCCACTACTGGGTATATATCCAAAGGAATAGAAATCAAGTCGAAGGGACACCTGCACTCCCATGTTTATCATGGCTCTATTCCCAATAGCCAAGGGTTGGAACCAACCTAAATGTCCCTCCATGGATGACTGGATAAAGAAAATATGGTATACACAATAGAATACTACTCAGCCATGAAAAAGAATGAAATTCTGCCATTTGCAACAACATGGATGAGCTTGGAGAAAATTACGTTAAGTGAAATAAGCCAGGCACAGGTAGAGAAATACCACATGTTCTCACTCATATGTGAAAGCAAAAAAAGTTGATCTCATAGAAGTAGAGAGTAGAATAGTGGTTACTAGAGACTGGTGGGGAAAGGGGAAGGAAAGAACAGGGAGAGGGTGGTGAGAGGATATAAAATATTAGCGAGATAGGAAGAATGGGATCTAGTGTTCAATAGTAACATAGGGAAACTCAATTAACAGCCAAGTACTGTGTATCTTTGAATAGTAAGTCAAGATGATGTTAAATGTTCCACCACAAAGCAGTGACAAGAGTATGAGGTGATGGATATACTAAGCACCATGATATGATCATTGCACACAGTGTGAATGTCCCCAAATATCATATTGTACTCCATACATATATACAATTATCATGGGGCAGTTGAGAAAAATAAATTAAAAGGAGAAATAGAGAGTAGAATAGTGGTTACCAGAGGCAGAAAAGGGGAGGGGGCGGGGGAACCAGGGAAAGGTTGGTAGACTGGTACAAAGTTACGAGGTTATAGTAAAACAGGAAGAATAAGTTCTGCTGCCCTAGGGTGACGATAGCTAATAATATTGTGTTGTATATTTCAAGATAGCCGGAAAAGAGGATCTTGCATGTTCTAACCACAAAGAAATTATAAATATTTAGGTGATAGATATGCTAACTATTCTGATTAGATCATTATGGAACATATGCATGTATTGAAATAACAAACTGTACCCCATAAACATGTACAATGAAAAAATAAATTAATTAAAATTTAAAAAGACTAAAATAAACAAAGACCTTAGATTGGTATGAAGTGATCACCCAGAGGGCACACAGAGGACAGGGGGAGTGGAGGACCTGAAGAGTGGGGCATCCACCCCAATTAAAAGTTCTAGAAGAGTAAGGAGATTTAGAAAGCAATCTAATAAAATTCTCTGTATGAGATTAGTGTTGGTAATATTTGACAAGGAAAAAGGAAATGTTTGGTGAGAAATATACCAAATTGTAACTTAGAACTCAACTACTTCCCCAATTGGGATACTGCATTATCTTTAAATTTCACATATATTTTCATGTTTTAATTTAGAGGATTTTAAAACTGGAATGAGAAGTGGAAGCTCCTGGAGAGCACCCCCATGTACCTCCGCCAAAGCCAGCCTCCCGGTCTGACTGTCCAGCCAAGGCAACACCCCCACTGTGGGGCACTGTGCCCAAGTCAAAGGCTGAACATTTTTCTGAGCTCTGACTAATCTTTTCTAAAGGGTGGATGCACAAATAATAAAAACATGAAGGAAGGTACATCACCCACATCAAGCAGCGAACCCTCAGAATTCTGCAGCAGCCTGTAACATCTTATACCAACCTGTTTCCCTGACCTTCATGGCCCTTCTAAGCAGGTATGCACTCAGGCATAACCTTGATTAAGGACCCTTTTGTACATCCATTGGGTCATTTCACACTTCTATTTGGATGAAGTTTCTTGAAAGATGTTGGCATGTTTTCTTTTTAAGTGAATACTGTCTAGAACAAAGTATAGAGAGTCTCAGACAGTTTTTTTTTTTTTTTTTTACGTAAGCAAGGCAAATAAAATTCACCATTTGGGTGCTCTCAACATGTGTTTCAACTTCCAGTTGGGTTAGAAATTTTCTGTCTGGAAAATCCTGCTGATTTCATGGGCTCCTGTGCCATGCTGCAGCAACTGTGCACAACAGTTTATAAAAAGATCTGGATCCTATAACAGGCACTTGGATCCCATGTAACTTAACAAAAGTCCAGTGGAAGAAATGGGAATGTTAACCAAAACACTCAATGTAATCCACTGAAAAATATTTTTACTGTAATGGTTATTAAATGTTATCTAACCGGAATTAATCATGAAAATAGCAAATATTAAAGGTCACTGTCAAGTTGAAAATCACCCATCCGTTGTTCCAGCCGGGCCATGAGGGCCTAGGCATCCTGTTCTCAGAGCACCCAGTGATGACGCCTGTAGTAGCAAAGACCTTACTTCTATTTTTTTTCCTGGCACTTTACAATTTCATTCAGTCTCAGTTTCCATTACTTTCTTTCAACCATTTAGCATTTGTTTCCCATAACTTTACCTGTCTCTAACCATTTGTGCAGGTCACCATTATGTAAGTACTCACTTGTCTGTAAGTACTATTGAAATTGTTATGGTCTGGCTGAAAATGCTTAAGGCAGTATTTCAAGACAGCTTGAGGCATGCTGAGGTGCACTAAAGCTTCACTTACCGTGTGGCGAGAATGGAGATATCTGCTCGTGCTATAACTGAGAAGCAACCCAAACATTCACTGACTCAACTGCAATGAACTGGAGGCCCATTTGTCAGGAACTGTGGCAGGTATAGATGACACAAAGACAAGGAGAGTGTTCCGTGTCCATGGGGGGTCTAATGTCAGTGGGAGAAACCAACCCGTAAGCGAGGGATTATGATGGCATTAATCTGTGACCTCGGACCACTAGTCACCAAAATTGTCCACAGAGAAGTCCTTCATGAAACAAGGAATTGAGATTTACCCATTATTATTGGCATAAAATTCTAAAGAAGCTCAATTCTTCATACCTAATTACAATCTAGGATCGTCTAGGACCATGCAAAATAGCGTCTGTGGTGCAGTAGTGGTATGAGGGCAATTAGCAGATTACAACTGGCTGCACACGTTCTTGGCGATGGTCCGAACAACCCTAGGAGCTGGGACTGTCATGACTCGGGGCTAAGTAAATCCAGAATTTAATCTATTTCTTAAAAAGACATGATTGAGCCAAACCAAGTACTTTCTTATAACTCTCATATAATTTGGCTGCAAAAAAGCATATAGTACAGAGTTTACATCTTTTCTTAAACCTAAACTATTAACCACTTAAGAAACACTGAGGTGTTTTCCATGGCAGATTTCCATAATTTCAACCTTCCATGTAGGGTCTTGGCCTTCCAATAGGAAGAAGAAAAAGGTTTTTTATCTGCAGAGCCCCAGGCACCCTCAGGATTTGATACTGGTTTTGTTAAAGAAAATTCTGCCTTGATGTATGAGCAGAAACGTATGGGGAGAAATGCAGAACTTCTTAGGCTGTGCCAAGAGATGAAAATCAACTCACTCAGGTGACCCTAAGACATTGCTTTAAGGTTGTTGATTGCCCCAAGGGGACCACAGATAAAAGTATTTCTTACATAGGAAAATAAAAAATGAATGCATAGAATTCCTCTTAAGTCCTTTGGTCAGTGTCCTTTGGTCGGTTTCCTAAATTTGACATCTCTATGACCCACACAAAGCAACAAACACACACACACACACACACACACACACACACACACACGCTCCTGAACTACCTCCATCTGGTTTGGTTCTTTCTCCCCACACACACCCTTCCCCTCCCTGCCCACTCCATCTCTCTCTCAATTCCAACTGGAAATTGATATTTCAGAAATTCTCTGAGAACAAGTAGGGAGCTTTAAAACGTCATTTTTGTAATGTAGCTCAGTTGAAGATAGCTGTGTAGTGGAAAGAGAATAAAAAGAGACTACATTAGAGTCACAGCTGGTCTTTTCCTTCATCTCTGAAAAAGCTGCAAGTTTTCTCTTTGTTTTATCAAATTAATTCCCCCTATTGTGATGTAGGAAAGTGACACTCTGTGGCCACACACTGGCAACTGCAGTGAAGTCAGATGAGGTCGGAAGGTAACGAGAGAACCCCCTATCCCCCAGACAAATCCATCTTCTACATCCAGATCCTAAGAGGATGAAAGTGAAAGAAGTCACATCCCACATTTATTTAGGAAGCTCCAGTTAAAATGATTATCTGATATTGGAATGAAAACGAATTAGTAAAGGGACACAAAAATCAACTACATTGTATATTGATAAATTTAAAAATTTTTAAAAATAAACTTTAAAAAAAGAATGAAAACAAAAATGCAATATTTTTACAATTTCTGTTATTACAAGAAGAGATAGGAGTCTCAAGGCCGGGTCTGGACTGTTTCATCATTGAGACTACGTCCAAATGAGTGGGCCCAGAGTCTGTGTTAGCCGAGGCATTTTCATAACATTACCTCACCACCACCACCCCCCTAGAATTTTTTTTTTTCTGTATTTGTTAAGTTCTTGGACTATTCGCAAACAACCATTGCTCCCAATGAAGCAGAAAATCAGCAGACCAGACCCCACTGGCATGGAGGGGAGGCTTGGGAGAGATTGAAAGCCCTTAGATGAGGGGCTAAGGACCCTCGACTTGACCTTTATCACAGTAACTCTCTTCTCTTCTCCCTCTGAGAGGACCCTACATGGAAGGTTGAAATTATGGAAATCTGCCAAGCAGTGAGATCAGCCCAGGTTCCTGGGAACTCAGTGAAAATAAGGTCTCTGACTCTTCCCAGAGCCCCATCCCTGAAAACCCACACAGGGGACGTTGGCCCAGCCCGTGTGCAGCCCTTGAACCTCGCTGCTTCCTCACCTCCCGCAGTTTTCAAATCCCCCCTTTTCTCCCATGCTACTTTCTTCTCCCTTAATTCTCATAAGCTCTTTGTAGGAAAAAGGGAAGATAAACACACAAGAGAATGAAAACATCAAATTTTCTAAGTCTTGCTATACTCAAATATGGTACCAGATGTGAATGACTCTTTCTATCACAGCGCAAGATGCTTTTCACCCTTTCATCCTCCACATGACTTTTTGTTGAAACATCAGTCTCAGGACACTAGTGTCCTCAGGCAGCAGTACTTGATTTTTGGGTAGAGAGTGCTTATAACCCCTTTTCCCACAGTTCTCAAGATGCCCAGTGTGGAAATGTTTCACTCATTCATAAATACAAGTACACATAGTGTACCTCATGTCAGTAACACAGTTAAGGAGGACCCTGTCCCTTTGTCCCATCATCTCCTTTCCCACAGCCTCCTAGTGTCTCACTTGGATAGACAATATGACAACCCCACAACTCAGCTCCCTTCTTTGGTCTCCCACCTTTCTCTCCAGTCCACTCTCCTTACTGATGTCTCAGGAAGATTTCTAAACACCACTCTGCTTCCCTAGCCAGGTTACCCCCTGTTTAAAATTTTCAGTGCCTTTCTGTTGCCTTCAAAATAAAGCCCAGACTCCTGAGTAGCATAGCAAACTATTGGCAATTCCCCAAACATACCTCAGTTCTTGGGGTCTTTATATATGCTGCTGTCTCTCTGCCTGGAATGCTTTCCCCCTCCCTCACCTATGGAACTCCTGCTAATACTTCAGAACTCAGTTGAGATGTCACCGGCTCTGGGCAGCTCTCTCTAACTACTCAACCCACCCATTCTGGGTTAGATGTACCTCCTTTCTGTTCCTTAAGTGCTTTGTGAATGTCTCTGTCATAGCAAAGATGCATTGAATAGTAATTGTCTTATTTACCATTTTTCTCCCCAACTAGACTGAGAACTTATTGTAGATAGAGACTGTGCCATTTATCTCTATAACCCCAGTAGATTGTCTGGCACATAATAGATGTTCATAAATTGTTTACTGAGTGAAGACACTCAAAGTCTAGGAGGGAAGACAGAGAATCATAAATCTGCATTGAGGTGTGATAAGTAACAGAGAGGGGTGCAGTGACTAATGAACAGAGAGACTGGACACCTCTGCTTGGGAAGAGGATAGGGTCAAGGAAGGTGCCCCAGAGGAGAAGATGCTTGGGCTGACCTTGAAAACATCAGGAGATCGCCAGGCCAATGGAGAGAAGGCAAAGAGAACAGTGGCACGTGGAAGGGCCTGGATGCCTCAGTCAACGTGATGCATTTGGGAAGATTTTCCTTAGAAGAATGACTTTTGTAACAATAAGAAGAGATTGGAGGGAAAGTGACAGGAGACTATTGGAGTGATCTGAGTGAAGGCCTGAATGGAGCTAGTTAGCAATGGGATACATATGAGGACCAGGACAGATGCAGAGAAGTTGAAGAAATGAGTCCAGTGTGACCCCCAGGTCTCTGGCTTGGGTGAACAGTGATGCCATTAATCAGGATTAGAAATTAAGAGGAAAAACTGCTTTGGGAGAACGGTAATAAGCCCAGTCTACTTCTATTGATTTGGAGCTGCCTGTTGGACACCCAGGTGAAGATGTTTGGTAATCAATTGGGTACGTGAGTCTGAAACTCAGAAGAGAGTCTAGGTAGGAATGAGGACTCTACATATGCAACACTGTAGGAACTTTTACTTCTACAATTAATATAATTTACTTCTACAATTTAATACAGTGCCATGAGGTTTTACAAGTGGGTGAGGATTGCTGGGGGAGGGATAATTGGTCCCATTTCTGCCACTGGCTTAGATACGTGGCCTCTGACAAGCTACTCAACTGCAGATTGTGCCTATCGCCTTCGTAGGAGAAAATACAATTAAGGAAACTTGAAGAGCGGTGTTGGCCCTAAAACAGAATCCTGTCTTCCTGGTTCTTCTGTGGAATGTCAAGCCATGCCAGTGAGACCGACCTCCTCCACTGCCCAAAAACCATACTTCTGAAAGCCACTGAGCACACAAAGGGCTTTACCTTCATTGCATTGGAAGCCTCAGCCCTTACAGAGTCCTCTTTAGGTAGAAGTGTCAATAAACATGTGTTTGCTCCCCCCCCCCACCTTGGGGGTCTTGCCTTAATGCCCTCTTTTCATTGTGATGGCAACTTTTTGTTCCCATTCTTGCCCAGCTGGCAGCATCCACTTTAATCACAATTGGCTGTAGAGAGTTTGTCTGCAATTTTGTCTGCATTTTAGAATTTGGATGGATATCTGCTTTGTTGAAGGGATCCAACTAAAATAACATTTTTGCAAAGCAACTTATTGTGCTTTCCTGGCTAATTTCTCTTGTTACTTGCACTGAAATGAGATATATTTTAATTCAAAGTTTCCTGACAGTAAGGGTACTGTGGGAATTACATGATATGCTCCTGTTTGAACCTCTTTTATTCCAAATATCTATTCACAACGGCTAAATGGGAATTGTTTAAGGAACCGAAGCATTTATGACAATTCAGGAGGGATTGGTGTTTAACCAGCTTCTAGCAATCAGGTGTGAGCATGGCAAAGATTTAGCAAGAGCATCGGTGGTGTATGGAGAATCGAGGATATCACTTTTAATTCAAGGAGCTGTGACAGAAAACTCATCATCAAACTTGAATATCAACCAACCCCTGTTTACAAAGAGGCAACACAGCAGTAGTACCCAGGGAAATTTTAATGATGCATAACAGAAATTCTCAGAGAAGCACAAAAACCAATCATTCCATCCAACATGCTGAATTAGATGCTGCACTAAGCCAAAAGCTGGCAATACGTTCAGTGCAAAGGTCTTAAAATATCTACTTCCTGATTCAAGGCAAAGGTGCCAGGTTATTTTGAATTCTGGTATCATACATATTCCCTGATTTTTTTTTTTTTTTTTAAGGCTAAGTAGTGCACAGCCTCTACTATACCGGCTAACTATAAGTGACATGTCCTCACAACCTCCATGGTCTGATATTTTCATTTCTATAAAGGTAGATGAAGTTTGGTGGTCAGGATGCAGCTGGGGATTAGCCTCTTCTAAGAAGCAGCAGGCTGCATCCAAATTGTTCAAATGCTGTCAGGAACCAGTCATCTAGGGATGCTTTTTTTTAATCTGTTGGAAATGCAACTTGAGATAAACCATCTTTGGCTGACTTAATTTTTTTAAATTAACAGGTAGGAGATCAAATCATTGAAATCAATGGAGAAAGCACAAGGGACATGACACACGCCAGAGCTATAGAACTCATCAAATCTGGAGGAAGAAGGGTGAGGCTGCTGCTGAAGCGAGGCACGGGACAGGTCCCAGAATATGGTGCGTTTCACGTTTTCATTCACCTTTCTTCTGTTTTCTGTGTACCATAAATGCCTATGCTTATTTATAAGACAACATCAGTTCTCTATTTCTACCTAAATATATATTTACCTATCAATAGATCTGTATACACATATGTATACTTAAGCCCGTGATATATATGTGTGTGAGCTCTTTGGCTCCCACGGGGAATGTTTAAAATATCAAATGTAGGACCTTTCAGGGCATCTCTGAGTGTGCAGGGAGATCCAGCACCACTTATATGTTAGAACTTTTGCTATTTGACCAATAGTCTTCTGTTCATTTGAGACCACAGTAATTTATCGATTATTTCCTAAAATTGCTCAGGCCTCAGACTGTCCCACAGGATTTGTAATTGGGGCTGGGAGACAAGCAAAAACAAATCTTTAGGGTGTTTAAGACTTAAACTTTGGTTCATGCAATGGTTGCATTGCCTTGGCATTTAGGAATCAGCCCCAAAATTCACTCCTATGTCGTGTTTATATATGCTCTTGAGGAAGGCATTTTAATTCATAGATTTTAAAGTTATTTCCCAGCAGCCCATTACAGACACCACAGACGGCATGACTCTAGTGTAACAGAAACAGCTGGTGATCATTACACGAAAAGCATCAAAACCTGAGCTAGTCTTTAAAAATCTCAGGGAGTGACAGAGAGACAGAAACAGACAGACATCAGTGAAGACTAGTGCAGATAGTACCTGTTCAGAGTAGGGAAACAGGATCTAACTGCTGATCTGAATAATGAGCATGAACTGTTGATCTAGATAAATTGACTCGCTTCTACCTCCATCCCCTACCCAAAAAACTTCCCCTTTCAAATTATGCTTTTTGTATACATCATCTAAGTAACTGACTAATATCTCCTATTTAGCAGGGCAGATCTATATCCTGAGTTCAGTTGAAACATCTGAATTCAAAGGCCCTTAAATACATGTTTCTAGTGTTTTATGCACCCCTCAAAGCCTACAGAAAGAGCTAGCAAGCCCTCCAATTGAGTCAGAAAGCATCCAGAAGTTTCTCTAGAGCTGACTCTATGCCCAAGGAGATATTTCACCCTAGGTTCCTACCCTTAATGCTTGGATCTAATGAAATATTTTAAAATATTAATATTCGCAATAAGCACAGGACTGATTCTGCTAAGTGGCACTGGTATTAATCCCTTTGTAAAGAATCTGAACTCTTGGAATACAGTAACTTTTTGCACCCTAGAGCATTAACTGATTTAATAATATCAAAGATTCAATAATATCAAAGCAATTGAATCAGTAATGTCGAAGAGATTCTATCACTTCTTAAAATTACCTCATTTTGACAGTATGTTTCATTCCATGGAAAGACCTATTATCAATACCAAGGAATTTTCCATAGAGTTAACGTTGTTCGTATTGTTCTAACAAGTTAATCTTTAAAAGTTATTCTGACTGACCTGACTATCCTGAGCTTTTCATTCTTTGTAGAATCACTATCTGGTCCACACATTCAGCATCCATCACACCAGCTGCTTGTCAGTAGTGAGCAGCTAAAACAATACAGCTGACCAGCCTGTGGCATAACTCAAACTCCAATGCATAAGTATGAAACCCCCTCAAATCATCTTGAAGAAAAAACAAAAACATGTTTTTGAAGAAGACAAAAATTCAAGATCACATCCACATTATTTCATTAATTCTTAGCATGATCCAACAATATCTGGTTAAGGAAAAATTCTCAAGTTAAACAACACAGAGTTTTTTACATATATGGGCACACTTTGGAGGAGCCAATTGTCAACATTGTTAATTACAGCAATATTGCAGAATTTCTTCTAGATATACTCTTCTAAAATGTAATATTAAATCATACTTGCTAGTAATGTTAGAACTTGTCAGCTACTTCTGTTACTAGAGTGACATGACTATAACATAACATTAGAGATGATGTCACAAAAGAAAGAATTTAATAGGGTAGAGCAATCTCCTTTAGAGGAGTAAAAGAATAGTCATAAACTAAGTACACATAAGTTCTTCAGGAGAATATAAGCTGGAAGATGCTTGGTTATGCATGAGAAACAAAGAAGGTTAGGGATCGGGTCAGCATCTTTGAGGATACTGCCATCAAATAACAATTCTGGAATGTCAGAGTGACTAATGCGGGGCAGTCAGGGGTTCCCAAGACCACCCCACATTCAGAGGTTTTCTACAAGGGCTCCTGGGGCACAGAATATAGTTGTCCTGAGAGCTAAGATTTATGACAGCAGTGTAGTGAAGAGACACAGTGGGATCATAAGGGGAAAAGACACAGGCGGGTCTGAAGAATCCACATGCAGCTTTCCTTATGCTTTTCCTCTCCCATGAGGAGTCAACCAGAGCACACTTTTCCCCCAGCAAAAAAAATGCAGCAACCTATGTTGCTACCTAGGGAAATTCATTGGAGACTCAGTGCCCAGGGTTTCTACTGGGGCTGGTGAGGCAGGCACCATCTGCCTGGCACATGCCAAAATTCCATACTCTCAGAAGGAAAACAGGTGTTCAGCACAAACCACATTGCTTGTATGAACAGTTTAGGTACAGTGAGACACCCTTATCATTTAACGAAGGGTTTATATTAGTACAGGGGATGATTTACGAGTCACACTCCCAGACATGGGCTGACGCCAACCTGGCAAGCAGACCTGTCTACAGAGAGCAGTCTCAGGCTTGCTATGTTAACCCTTCTCTGCACCAGGAGCAAGCCAAAGAGGTGGCCACCTTCATGAACTATAGAAACAACCTCAACGTACAAGAAGTGCCCAGAGCTGAGGAACATCAGAATTCCTCCAGTGTCATCAGCTAAATAGGCTACATCATGAAGCAGAATTTTTTGTCCATGATAAACTACAATGTATTTTAATAAAATTCTCAAAGGAGAGTTTGGTAACAAAGCAAAATAATAACAACATAATGACAAAGAAAATGCTTGAAGATGAAAAGAAAATGCTGAGTTTACCAGTAGATAGAACCAAGAATGTAACCCATTTTGTCTAAACACACCCTAATCATGGGGAAACTGGTTTTTCGGATCAAATATGAACTTAAAATTGTTTGTTTCCTTGGTTTGCCTTTTAAGATACTAAACTTGGCCAAAAATCCATCCTTAAAAGATTGTTAAAGTGGATGATCAGAATCCACAGGAGACATACTTAACCTGTTAAGGAACTGTTTAGGCTTAACCAAGCCTGGGAAAGAGCGAACTTTGAAGACGAGGAGACCAGAGAATAACTGTCTATAGAAGGGTTTTAAGTGATACTCACGAGCCCTCCCTCTGATACCTACAGAATTCAGAATTCAGAATAGCTTTGAAGCAAGATACTTATCTGGACTTTTGGACTTGTCAAGGAAAAGCTGATCTCAGTCAAGAGAAATGCAAAACTCTCACTCTGAGTTCTTAAGGTGATCTGTGACAGAGAGATAAGCACAGGTACTATTAAAAGAAAAAAAAAAATACCAAGGGCAATCTGTCAGATCATTGACTAAACAAAATCAGTGTGAATCCAAGTGAGCTGAGGAAAGGAATAAACACGCTGCAAATACGCCCTCCACAATTACCATAAGACTAATCGTCAGATGACACCTCAGCCAATTCAGAGGCATAAATCAACGAATGCAGCCACAAAAGTACTGACTGCACACTGAGGCTGTCAAGCAGATGCAAGGGGAGTTGGAAAATGATAAGGGCTTTGAAGGAGAAGTTGCTTTTATAGTTAAATCCTTGAAGAGAAGCGCAGGAGATAGATACTTCAACTCTAGTCCTCAGGATAAGAATGTGTTGATTATAAACTCGATGGAAAGTGTGAGTTCCCCCACCCCTGACATGCATCTCAACAATTGGCAGAAATAAGGAAACTTTACTCCACCATACTGAGAAAAGAATCAAAAGATGATGCATTAAAAGCAGTGCCCTTCTTAATACTGGTTATTGCTAATCAAATTAAATCCAAAAAGGTTAAGAAAAAAGGAAGACTGCATTATGGTTGTAAAACTGCACAGGAATAAATTATACAAATTAGCTCCCTGTTTTAAAAAACAGGTGTCCTTCATTAGCATTCAAGTAAATACAACATGAACATACACTGATTTATAAACTGAGCCCCAGAGCCAGGATCAGGGGAAAGAGAGGTGCCACTGGATGAAAAAATTCCCAGCACAAGCAGCTCAGACCAAAGTGGAGCATTTCCCTTGGTAACATTTGCTGTTCAAAGTTGATCAAAATAAAGCAAAACAGAAATAGGCTTTTCAGTCCTGGTAGTGCTCTGGCCTGTTTATTCTCTTAAAAAGCAACAGGGCAGGTCTTTATGAATGAAACACTGAAGAAAGTCCAATCGTAGGTGAGGGTCTCAGTGGTTTTAGGAGGCCAGGCAGGATTAAAAAGGATGAAGCAGAATTCTAACAATATAAATGGCCCAGCAATAACTAGAAACCACATGCCCGCACAAAGGGAAAGAGTTAGCCGACTGGTGAATTATACTTCCATCTACACTTCTATTTTCAAAGTTGACTATATCTTTAATAGATTTGACTTAATTATGGACCCTTGGTAAATAAAAGTGTTTATGTTTTGAAGTATAATTAAACTGTACTAAGTAAAGTAACAGATGTGTTTGAACTAATGATTATAGCTAAAGAAATAAAGGGGTCAAATAGTTGCTTAGTTAAAAGTCTTCCTTTAATCAGTAAATAAAAATGACTTACGATAATCATATTGGAGCACCAGGTTAAGCAGTACTGGTCTCTACTTAGATGGCAATTAGAAATCTTTATTCTTCTTTAAGAATACGAGGGTACTTCAAAAAGTTGGTGGAAAAATAGAATTGAAGGTTAATGCAAATCTTTCCATGAACTTTTTGAAGTACCCTCATATACAGTATGCTGCCAAGTAAACATTATGAATATACCCTTATAATCTAGTTTACACTGATTTGTTCAGCAAGTCCTTTCTTCCCTCTGATCATACAAAGGTAAACTCCGTACATTATACCCTTACCAAATGTTCCATATGGGACAAATTCTGGGGTTGATATTATTAATGAGTAAAATTAATATCTCCTCAACTAAACCAGGATTTACTGAGCACCTACTGTGTCTAAGACACTTGGCAGGCACTGAAAGTAAGATTGGCCCTTGGTGAGCTGACAATCTAACAATGAGGTCATGTGTAGCTACTGTTTCTAACAGAGTGGTGACTAATGAAAAGGTCTCGAAGGATCTGCTCTCATGAAAATATTTAAGTGGGTTTATTAATTATTCATTGAGTTTAAAAAGCACTTCTACAGTGTTAAGGATCCTTGAAGAGCACTTGGCTTCTTCAGTTTGTTAAGCATTTCCTTTGTAATATTTATGCCAATAATTTATACTATCCTTGAAGAAAGGACTTGTTGAGTATGGATAAACCCCTGCTTAGACCTTGTCTGAATTATTCTTAATTCCAAGTTAGTGAGTCAAAACTTCACCTAACAAATTTGCTAATCGTTAGTCTTCCCCTGCTGTGGCCATCAGCCACACTGGGAGCCTGGAGCAGCATCGCCTCATGTCCTGGCCTCCCTTCGGTCCTGGCCTCGTGTCCTGGGGCCTCTCGGGTGTGCTGATATGCTCCAGCAGTAAAAGACAAAAGGAGAGTCACCATTCCCTTAGCCTCTTCCTCAGAGACCACGTGTATGAGAGCTTTAAGTGGCTCCATAGCCTTTGCACTAATTCACCTGCATTTTTAATAGGGCGAAAGGCACTTGCTTCAATAATAAATTCTGAAATTTAATTTTAGCTTCTGACATTCATGGTTGAGCATATCTTCCTTTTCCTTGAGAGGCTCCACAAATCACTCAAGAACACCTTCTGCTGAGTAAGAGAAAATGATAAAGCGCCCAGGGAAGGAGACAGGTTGTCTGGCAGAACCCTGGGCTGCACCATGCAAAGAACAGGGTTCTTCCCGACTAAAAGGCTCAAGACTGCTCTCTGAAGCATTTAGGTGACCCCAGGAAATTCTCTAACCATAAAACTTGCAATAGGCTCCTGTTTCATGGAGCCAGAGGCACGGGCTTCCTTAAAGAACATACAACTCTGAAATCCCTTTCCCTGATGCTCAGCAAAAACCTCATTCATTATTTTAAGCATTTTTAGGATGAGAGTGAAATGCCATTTCTTCACATTGTTTTACAGAAAAATTATGGACTATGATGATATCCCTTCTTTTTAGATACTCTTACATAATTTCCAACATGCCTTTTTCTCCTTAAGTATATGTTAAGTAACCCCCTCCCCCACCTGCAAGTCTTCACTTGTTAGATATTTCAAATTCTGATAAAATCTATTAGACCACATAGTGATCAAGAAATCTATCAAGAACCCATTTAGCTCTTGAGGTCCATCTTCCCTCAATTCCCAAACATTTAAGTTTTAAAGGAGATGAGCAGATGAAGCGATATCTTTCCCAAACCACATTGAGAAGGGCACCCCACATGGATCTTGGAAACCAGAATATTCCAGCTTCTCCAGTACCCATTCTGGAGAGTCATATTTTAGGGTCTAATAAGAACATTCCCTTCCTTGCCCCAAAATGAAGATGAGCTCTCCCACAAGAGGGCTGCTTTCCACAAA
Source organism: Cynocephalus volans (assembly GCF_027409185.1). Classification (NCBI taxonomy): domain Eukaryota; kingdom Metazoa; phylum Chordata; class Mammalia; order Dermoptera; family Cynocephalidae; genus Cynocephalus; species Cynocephalus volans. Next base: position 52,450,252 of record NC_084465.1, on the reverse strand, counting down.
AGAAAGGCAGCTTTCTTAGAAACTGCTGAATACTGTAAGAACATTGGAATGAACATCAAAGAAGTCACAGATCCAAGAGACTGTTTCTTACATGGAGGGGGAGAGGGGGGATGAAGAGTGGAGATCAAGGAGCAAGGGACAGGGTCAAATATGGAGACTCAGAAAATCTTATGATACAGAAGAAGAGAAAAAATTAACACTTCTTTAAGAGGAGTCAGAACTCTCTCTCTCTCTCTCTCTCTCTCTCTCTCTCATACATATGAACACACACACACACACACACACATACACACACACAGAGCAGTCTTAGAGCAATGATTCAGCCTTTTAAATGCACAGGTGCCTGCACTCCCTCTCACTCTCCGCATACCCTCGGGAGATTCTGACTGAGTCCATCTGGCCCAGCACTCTATATTTTTAAAGTGCCATCCCAGAGAGTCCAGGGAATGTCACGCCCTGGAGATTGTTGGATGTAGCTCCCCTAACTCTGTTGCACAGGCCAGGCCCACAGGAGTTTGGACTTTGCATTGCCCTCTCTGTGTCCTGTTGGCCTCCTGCTGTTTCAGTGTGTACCACACCACACTGCCTCCCCAACCGCCCTGCAGCCTGGCTCCTCCTTTGCCCATCTCTGAATTGCTCTTCATTATAAGACCTGCAGCCATTGAAACCTAAAGAAAGAAAGGATACCAGATTTTCCTCCCATTGTTCTCCCACTTTCCAATTCATGGCTTTTTGACAATTTGAGCCTAGAATATGACCCTGTGGCTCACAGCATGAGAGTGTGGTTCAAGACAAGCCTTCTAACACCTCAGCTAGACCCGTTATGAAGTGGTTGCTACCTGCCAAAGCTGTTTCTCCGCTGTCTGATTTTCTTTTGTCTTAAATAGAGACATTACAGAAAAGGTTTTGATCCCTATGAAGTAGTTTGCCAAGAAAGCCCTGCTGTTCAGACCCTCAAAGCAGAGCCGAATGTCGTAAGGCAAATTCTAGGGCAGGTCTAGCCAGCTTCCATACAGTTGGAAACGTCAAATCTCCAAAGCGTCACTTCAGAGATCCCCATGCCTACTGCCCTATCCTAGTCTTCCCTAGCTAAATTACTTACCAGCTTGAGTTCTTAAACTAGAGTACTCTCAACACCTCTTTCTAGTAGAAGAAATAGTGAGTCCATAGGCCAGCGTTTTTTAAGACTTTATTTTTGGAGTAGTTTTAGGTTCATAGCAAGTTTGAGAGGAAGGTAGAGACATTTCCACGTACCTCTGCCCACACATGCAGCTTCCCCTACTGTCAATGTCCCCCACCAGAGGGGTACTTTTGTTACAACCGATAAATCTACATTGCTACGTCATTATCACCCAAAGTCCACAGTTTACATTAGGGCTCATGGTGTTGTACATTCTAGGAGTTTAGACAAATGTGTAAAGACACGTATCTTCCATTACAGTATCATACAGAGTATTTTAACTGCCCTAAAAATCCTCTGTGCTCTGTCTATTCATCCCTCCCTCCCTCCCAACCCCTGAAAACCACTGATCTTTTTACCATCTTCGTATTTTTGCCATAAGGCCAGATTTTTGTTATTCACCAACTCTGCCTACAGCTTTGCTCAGAGTTAGGATGGCCCCAATGCCCTGTTCTGATAAAAACTTCTCAATATTTCTTTTTAACTAAACTCCCTCAGTCAGGACCAACCAAAGATAAAATCATATAATGCCTTACTCCAAGTTTGAGTTATATGCCCTGACTGTGGGAAAATCTCTAAACATTGAAAATCTCATATTCTTCAATATGCTATTTGGGTTCAAGATTTTTTTTTTTTTTTTTTTGACCGGTAAGGGGAGGGAAACCCTCGGCCCGGTGTGGTCTGCACCACATTCAGCCAGTGAGTGCACCAGCCATCCACATATAGGATCCGAACCCACGGCCTTGGCGCTACCAGCACCGCACTCTCCCGAGTGAGCCACGGGGCCGGCCCTCAAGATGTTTTTGAAGAACAACAAACACGCACTTAGCCCAGACTAAACAGCTGTTAGGTGCAATGCAGCTCAGACATTTGCTTGCAGAATGACATGCTTTTACACTTCTGTAGAAAGGTCTCTGGTCTTTTCAGCACACCCTCTCCAACAAATAGTGACCCTGGCTTTGTCAGGCCCTGGGTTTCAGGGCTGGACACATACATGCATAACGTGGGCATTCTATATGCCTAGCACAGTGTGCAACTCTCTGCTTTTCACGTTTCACTGTAGTTTCTACTCCAGGCTTCACAGCAATTTAGTTCCACCATGTTCTTAACCCTTTTATCTGATCTTCTGGGCATGAGGTTTCCCAGCACATGTGTCGTTCAAGCCTAGTAAAGGCCGTGTTTAAAACCAAATGAGAGCTTTCTGTAGGTGACACTAAAACAGCTTGATTGCTCTCATACAAAATTACTTGCATCCTGGCAGGGCTAAGTGGTAAACTCAATTAATAAATCCCGAAATTTAATTTCCACTTCTGACATTCATTGTTAAGCATTAGCTTCCTTAGCACAGAGAAGTTCTACTTTCCATTTAACCTCGAGGTGTTAGGTCTCCCTCTGTACTCTCCCTTCCCTCAGACACACACTGTGCTATGAAAAACATCCCTGGGGCATAATCCGAAATCAATGTGGAATGCTATTCCATTCTCTCCTTTGAAGCCATATATACACAGCACCACGTGTGGAACCAGTTGGGCACTTATGTGGAGAGGGTCATCCATGTATCCTGGCCAAAAGGGAAGGAGGCTTCCAAATGTCTGAGCTGCGTGGATTAAGTTCTTTTAATCCCATCAACCTCACAGTGAGCACATCCTCCTTACCTCAGCCTGGGTAGAGCTGAGAACACGGGAGCCAGCATTGCAGGGAGCAGTTATTGTCTGTCCTAGGGGCATGTTGCTCGGAGATTATTGACCTAGATACTCTAGAATTTCTAGTACCATCTTGTGTAGGTAAAAAGAACCATAGTCCACGAGTTGAACTAGACACACACAGCCACTAAGAGGCTGGTCTGAAAGCGCAGCACAAGACAGATGAGTAGAGCAGAAGAGGACAGACAAGACACTGCTGCATGCTTTTTCAGCTTTATTTATTCTAGAAAGCAGGTATATCCAGCAAGCCAACTGTGAACTTTGAATATAAATAAGCAAAGTGTTAGAGGTCAGGGGACCTATAAGAATTTATGAAATTTTTAGAGAAAACATAAATATAAACATGGGGACACCATGTCTTTATTTTTTGAATTTTTTAAAATTTAGAAATGATTACTGTGACTGGTTCTCAAATGACAGCTGGTATCACTAAAGCACCCCATTACTAGAAAATTCTACAAGAATTCAGATATTACCATTTCAAATTTTATTAACATTTGTGCCTCCATGAAAGCACCTCAGGATGCCCTCAATATCTTGAGAAAAATTTACTTTTGAAATACATATATAGCTCAGTCTTTCACTAATTTCACTTGCTGCATGCTTGATAGGGTTAGCTTTACTTAAAGTCTTTATTCTTACTACTTAGATAATGTTTATTTGACTGTTCTAAACATACTAAGCAATCTTGATTCTAACAGTAGTAATATATCTTTGTCACTGGTTCTGTTAATTCTAATGATTGGTCCTAGGCTGTTCCTCCCCTTCCTTTAGGAATGGTACCTTCCAGTCTCTCCATGTGCATGAAAAGTGACAAGCATGGGTCCCCATATTTCTACTTATTGGGCCACCCTAAAGACACGGTTTGTAAAATCTGCATGAATATTATCTTTCTCTAATGAGCCTTGGTTTTGCATATGTTTTTAACTGATGTATAATGCTCTCTCTTTCATAGTAGCTTGTCTAATTACTGCTAGAATTCTGGAAAATATTTATAGCTGAGACCTTAAAAGTGGTAAGAATAGGATTTGTGGGTTCATGCAAATTGGAGATGCACCGAGTTCTGTTGAAGGGCGGGGGAAGCCTAGAAGGGCCCCACAGGAAGAAAGGGTGGGGTGAGAACAACGGGGAGCAAGAGCAGAGATCTGCCCCACACACTTCAAAAAGGCCTCCCCGGGCTTCAGTGCAAATAACTAAATTTATTGCCTCTCAGCCCAAGCATGGACAGCTCCAACCTAATCACCCTTTTTGCACCAGACAGGAGAGCCACAGTCACCAGACATTCAAGTCCTAGGAACTCAGACCTTCTGGCACTGTGTGTACTTCCCAGCCTTTGTGCAGCTATCCGCTCAGGGCCAGTCTTCACACCTTCCTTGCTCCATACTCCATGAAGCACAAGTTTGATGAGAAAAAAATTGTTTTAACCCCGTTTGTGACTATATTTTTAAAGTAGTCATAACTTTACATCCAGACAGTATCCACCACTATTTTAAAATGAATGTTCTCAAGCATTGGCTATATTTTAGCCTAACACTGTAAAAATTCTTAAGGAAAGAAAAAGTATCATATATATAAATAAAGCAGAATGTAGATGACAGCCTTGCAACGGTGATTCAAGCAACTGTTTACCTTCCAATACATTCCTAGAGCAGCCCACATTTCTACTGTCAAATCCTACAGTGGCATGTGGCTACTGCCACAATTTAATTGGATCAAGATTTGTAAATGTCATTTTGGCTCTTTAGCAGACTCTAGTACTCATGCTCAGTCTCCACAGTTAGCAATGTAAGTATAAATCAGACTGACACATTTCTCAATTCTGGTTTGATTCTACCCCATTCACACTGTCACAGCCGTGGCTAAGCATCTCTCCACCAAATTCTTTTCAGCAAGCTCTCTGAATCTTTTCTAAAACACGTTTTCCAATTGTTAATGACCCTGTTAATTACCATCCAGGATTGGTTTAAATTTAACATGAAAGACAATATCATTAACTAAATGAATTATTTAATTGGCCTACTGCTAACTAAACATTTCCTTATTACATAGTTTTATGTCAACATGCGCGTGCGTGTGTGCACACGCAGCATCCCGGTCATTCCTTGAAGTTGTCTACAAAAACAAGTTTTAAATGTATCATTTCTCAAAGTGTCTGTCTCTCAAGAATACCTTATTGATCAGGGGAAAGCTACGAGAGGGCGTAAGGCAGGAAGCTGCCATGTGCTAGAAAAGGTACAAAGCCATGGAATGATTACTGGGGAAATCTAGCCCAGTGACCACAGTTTAAAGAGATATAGATTTCTGTTTCTGACGAAAGAAAGGTCTGTATTTGCCATATAATTTACTTTAACAGTCTGTAATCCATGAGGAAGTGGGGGCCGGAATCAATTCACTGGAGTCACTAACTTGAAAGAAAGAGAGAGGGCTCTTTGTGGTTTCAGTTCAGTTCCACAAACATCTATCAAGTGCCTCCTGTGACCCCAGGCACCTTGGTCAGTGCTACGGATATAAAGATTAATAAGAGAGGCTCTGCCATGTGCAGTCGCAACCTAGCAGGGGAGACAGGGAGAGAATCAGGTGATGGTGAAAATATGAATAGTATTGGCAAAGGGTGCTGAGAACCCAAAGGAGGCAGTATACTGAATCTGCTTGGCAGAGTTGTAGAAGATTCCACCCAAGAGGTGACATTTTAGCTGGGCCTTGAGTGACAAGTGTGATTTCACCAGAGTGGGCAAGAGGTTAGGCTTTCCAAGCAGAGGAAACAGTTTGAGCAAAGTCAGGGGGACATGTTCAGAACAGCTATGACATAGGCTCGATGGGAAGGGGGACAGAAGAAATGAAAGAGGGGCTCTGTTAAAAAGGGCCTTCTATGTCAAGCAAAGGAATTCCAAGTTTGTATAATCACATGGCACCACAAAATTGTAAGTGGAAGGGTAAAAATATCTGTATTTGGAAATATACCTCAGTATATGTTAGATGGGTTTTATAGGAAAATGCAGGCAGTTAAAATGTTATTGCAAAAGTTGAAGCAAATGGTGTGAGGGCAAGAATTAGGGAAGTATTGGTGGAAATGGCACGTTGGAGTTGGATTTTGGAGATATTTCAGATGTTTCATTGACGGAAGTAACTAAACTTGGTGAATTATGAACATGAAGGAAAAGATCAGGAAGGAGGATGGTGGTTCAGGGCTGGGTGGAAGATGATGCCAAGAAGTCAGCAGGAAACACAGGGGAAGGAACAAGTGCAGGAAGACGGATAATCAGGTTAGCTTGGGACCTGAGTTTCAGGTCCCTGAAGGATGCTTAAGTGAGGCAGCCCAGAAAGAGGGCGTGTGGGTGAGGCACTCGGGAGCCAGAGCCAGAGCATTTGGGGAGTCCTGGAGGGGACAGCTAGAGCCACGAGTGGGGACGAGCTTTCCCAGAGAGACCCCATTACGTGAATAGGGAGGAGAGTCCACGTGGCACAGGCACACTTGAGTGACAGGTAAGAGAAGGTGATGAAGATCAGGAGAAGCCAGTCCAGGAGGCAAGAAGAGAACCAGAAGAGAAGAGAGAGATGGAAGCCAGAGAGGGTGTTTCAAGGAGGCTACAGGGAGAAACACCCATTGTGTAGCTGGAAACGTGGTTGCTCAGCCCTGAGATGGGCTGGGAGGGGGTAGGGAAGGAGGAGCGGGGAGCAGGGACTAGATCCAGGTTTTCCTGCCTGTTTTGCACGATGCCGGGCACACAGCGCTCAAGGACTGATGGCTGTGGCAAGGATTGTGGGTGGGAAATGGCTTTCACCTGCTGCTCCGTGGAGCTCAGCACAGGCCTCCTCCCACGCTGCCCACGTTCTGGGCCACGCCGGAAATCCACCTCGGTAACTGCGCTCCTACTCGCTCCAGTCGTGCGGACCAGGCCCTGGCTTTCTGGTTTGTTTTTTCAAAGGGCGGAGGTGGTCAGAGTGCAAAGATGAATAAGACACCATTTCTACCCTAAAGGAACTCTCTGTATGGGGAATGTTTAAGGAAAACCAGGTACCTGATGCTTATAAAAAAATTCTTTAATCACACTCTTGTTGAAATCATTTATTATGTTACTTTCCTGGCTTGATGTACAAGGTATTCCAAAAACAGGCATGCTCTGCCTAATTTCTCTTTCCCTATGACATATCACATTTTGAAATCTGTGTTTCATCAAGACTCCAGTGAAAGTGTACCCTCAAAGATCACCATTCTCACCACGGCAACAAAATCCAGTGACTGACTCTGTCCTTTATCCCCTGGGTCAGTGTTCTAGCTGGAATTTCTCTTACCTCTCTGATGGCTCCTCCGGGGTCTCTAACTCTCTTCCCATCCCTAACAGCCCTCCCCAGCCTGTCCTTCAGGATCTCATCTGCTCTCGCATTTCCACCTGTCACCACTATGTGGATGACTCTTGTGTCTCTTTTGCCATATCTGCCTTCATTCCATAGATTGATCCCAGACTTCCAACTGCCTGCTAGACATTTCTACCCAAATACCTCACGTTTATGTATTCAAAATTGTATTCACGATCTTTCCTCCTAAAATGCTCCTCCTCTTGAATCACCTATTAATTAGGGACCATGAACCCTCTTAGTTGCCCAGCTCATAACTATCTTGATTGACTTCCCCCCTCGTAAATATACAAACAGCTCCCAAGTTTGAGCAACACTTCTCTCATTTGTCACAATGGCCCTCTTCTCCAATCCTGTCGTTCTACCCCAGTTCAGTCCCACTCCCCTGGATTAAGTAGCTTTCTGCCTTTCTTCCTTGCTGCTATGATCAATGTTCCCTGCTCGATGCCACAGAAATTGTCTTAAAGGATTGACCCACTCAAAAACCTTTTCCAAAAAAGTTCCTTATATAAGTCTCCAAAGCTATCCATGATTTCTCTGCGTCCTACTGTTTAGACTTATCTCTTATCTCCCACATTGTCCTGTTACATATTTGTGCTCCAGCTACACTGGAACACTTGTCATTGTCCCATATTCCTACCATCATGGTTGGGCACATGCTGACCCCTTGGCTTCGAAACCCCTTTCACCAAAACATGTCTTCCTTCAAGAACCAGGTCAAAGGCTGCCTGCTCCATGAATCCTTCTCCACGTGCACCTGTGAGAAGTAGTCTCTCAGTCCTCTGAACTTCCCTAGTCCTGTATACATCTCTCCTGCTCTCTCTCATGCTCTGTTTTACAACATAGATAATAGTGTCCACATACTTCCTCCCCTTAATGAAATTCAGACTCCTCGAGGCCAGGAATGTTATGATATTCATATTGATATTAACCTAGGTTCTTGATACAGTGCTTTACAGATTGAGGACAAGAGAGAGTGAATAAATAAGTGAATGAATGAATAAATGTCTTGCTATCACAAAGTCATCAATTGGACAACAAATTTCAGTGTAGGTTTTTGTTGAGATAGTTATTGAAGCCATAGAAATGATAGCCCAAATTTTCACTGACCCTCTCAACCTAATCCAGCAGTAGGGGTTTTTTTCTCTTATTTTGTTTTTAATAAATTCCTGCCTATCCACGTAATGTCTCTTTCTGTTAAAAGTATCTCTTTGTGTTAAGAGTTGAGTGAAGAAAAACTGGCTAATTGAACGTTTCAGGTCATTGTTTCTGGTTCATCTAAATTTTATTGTTTATGTAAAGTGTTTTCTCACAGACTGTAGTTGTGACCTATGTTGGCAGCACAAACTGTAGTTTAACATGCCAGAGTTGCATCTGTGCTACAGAAATGTCATGTATAGCACAGTCTCCTGGAGACTCGAGGCAAATGGGACCTGTGGAACAGGTGCTCATGTTAAGTCTGAGAAGGACTCTGTGCCTGCCTTTCTGCTGTGGAAAAGGGGTCCCCACAAAAATTCTCTAAGCTCCTTTCTAGCCTTCCACATCTATAGCAAGTTCAACCAAATTTATCTCTTGGATGTCAGCCATTGTTCAATGCTATGGGAACTACAGAAAAAAATGTGGCATTGTCCTTCCCCCTGAGGAGCTCTCCATCTCACTAAAGAGCCCCACAAAAAGGGTCCTGACATACCCTTGAGGAACTAGTGGGTTTGGGATGGCCAGAGAGGAGGGCAAAGGGCTCTACAGTTTAAAATGCATACAGGATATTGCGGGAGATGATTTTGAAGCTATGAAGTGAATGACATGCCCAGAGCATGGGGTTCCTACAAAAAGCAGAGGCGGAGAGATGCCAGAACCTGGAATGCTTGCAAGAGGCTGATATCTCGAAACTAACAACAATGAAGAGGCACAGAAGTTTCTCAAGCATCACATTGCCATGGCCAAAGAAGTGCTTTATGGGTATGAAAACATTTTTGGAAAGGGTTTTCAATCCTGGCTACCTATTACAATCACCTGGGAAATCTGTATGCAGAAAATATCCATGGAGGCTCCTCCCCAGACTAATTAAACCAGAATGAGGCCGGGGGAGGTGCAGGCAGAGGCGTGCTTCTGTTGGTGGTGGTAACATACTTTCAGTTCAAAATAATGAGCAGCCAGACCTGAGAACCACTGGACTAGAGGCAGATCAGATAAGCTTTTACAATAACCTAGGAAATGCAGGGATGGGGAAATGAGGTGCTGAAAACAGTAGAAAGGAGGTACAGGACAGTGTGCAATACCAAGAGCCTGGAAAGAAGAATCAGACTTGGTGTCTGGTGGTATTAAGGAAATAAGAATTAAGGAGGACTCAAAAAATATCCCCAGGTTAGATCCTAAATATTTGGGAAAATAGCAGAGCCATTGTCAGAAAAAAAAAATAGGAAAATTCAGAAATGATGCTGTTAAATAGCTGGGTGACCTTTCATGAATCACTTAGTTTCTCTGGGCCTCAGTTTTCTTATCTGTAAAATGATAAGGTTCACATATATGATGGCTTAGTTCTTCTCAAATGCTAACTTTGATAGTACTGTGAGCGAACTAATCTGGGGGTATAAAAACATGGAATTTTAAGATGTATGTGGACATTCAAATAGTGACTCACAACAAGCAATTGCATCCCAGTCATGGGTCTTCAGCAGGTAAAACCTAAAAGGCAGGTGGAGTCCTCAGGGACGAGCACAGAAAATTAGGGGAGACAGGGAGGCCGGCAAAGGAGAGGAAGAACACAGAAATTCCCTCATTGCCTGCCCCAGGCTCTGTGTCATTTCCCTGCTACCTTACAACAGGTGAGCAGTGACACAGAGGCTACTCTCCCTCATAATCCCAACTTTAGTGTATAGACACAATTACTTAAAACAACCACTAGGAGGTGGTTTTATACACTGGGTTCGGTGAAAACTTGTTTCATGTTAACGTAGTATCTTCAAAAAAATGAATTAGGCCTTTTTGTAATTCATTATGAAAATTTACTGACACAGATAAAGCAAGTAGCAGGAATTCTTAATGTCTCTTTTTATATTCAAGATGTTTCTCTTTTTTTTTTTTAATATAAAATGCCAGAAAGGAGAAAAATTATCCTTTCCAAGTGAAATACACCATATATTGATGGCCTTTTCCCATTATAGCCCTCAATAGGTAATAAGCTATTGGGCGTGCAGCAATAAATATCTTGAGCTTGTTTTTAAGGTGAAATATCAGGTGATTCTGGGCCAAAAAAAAAAAAAAAACTCCCTCCTTACTCGGCATTTGAGTGAAATATTGATTGCCTTTTGGTGGTCAGATATGATGAAACCATGTCCTAGTCTTTCTACATCCAAAGCCTTAGGACACCTAAAAGATCTAGTTAGAAATTTTGGTTGTGCCACGGTTGTTAAAAGACACAAAGAAGAGAGTTTCAAGATGGCGGCGGCTGCGGCGGCTGGCGCGGAGTAGCTGAGGTGGAAAAGGTGGCCACTGGGCCTCAGGCAGCCGGGAAACTTGTGGACCTTCCTCTGGCCATCTCTTAAGGGAGGGCTGCTGCTGCTGGCCGGTCGTGGGGGCTCAACGCCACTTTGCCCCCGGCAGGAGAGGCTGCCTCATTTACAGGCAACAGCTTTGAAGTGTGGAGCAGGAAAAGAACTGATTCTTAGCTGCAAAAGCGAGTCTTGAAACAGGGAACACGGCGCCAGGGCTGCTGTGGATGCAGCCAGGATCCCGGAGGCTGGGGCCGCACTGAAGGCGGCCAGCTGCCCTATTCAGGATTCGAGGTTTCAGGCCGGCATTAAAGAAGATTCCTGGGAGCGCCCGAGCGGCGCCGCGACTGAACAGCCCGAGGCGGCAGCGCCGAGAACACGGAAGGCAACAAACCAGAGACAGAGCGAGCGCCCGACCTGGCACAGCACTGTGAGTGATCCCTGGCACAGCTCTGTTCGGGGGGTGGTTGCCCACGCGGCTCTCGCCTGCACCACCAGGCCACTCACTGCCACGGTGCTGCCTCCATTTTCCCAGGTGCGGGCAGCTCCGCCCTGCTCGGCCATCACTGAGCCCATTTGCTTGGCCTGGCGCGGGGCTTTCCGGACCCTGCGGCCGGCCTCCTCTCCCACTCCCTCCGCGGTTCTCTGGCAGGGCTGGGGGTGTGGGGCGTCCCGACCAGTGTTGGGAGGGCTAGCAAGTACGGGCGGGCCGACTGTCACTCCACCACACCCTGGACTCTGGCCCCGGTAAACTTCCTGTTACTGGGAGGCAGATACCATCTCTGTGACCACCAGTTTGGAAAAAAGCCTAACGAATTTCTGGTTGGGAATAGTGTGGTAGGAGAGTTCCCAGGTCCGCTTGAACCTGCCAGAGACCAGGCTGCAGGCGGGCACTAGACTCGGTTTATACCGGGGGGATACAAAGGTGAACAAGACCCGAGAAAGATCTACACAGTGCTACAAAGGCACCCAGAGAGACCGGTCGTCTGTGCCTAGCAGAAACCTGGTAGACTTCCTGGGCGAGGCGGTGCTGAGCAGGGTCTTGAAGGCCCAGCTGATAGACGACGGGTGCAGAAGACACGCCCCAGCCCAGCACAGTGTGCACAGAGGGGGGAGACGTGCGGCCAGGGAGGCGGAGACTCGACAGAAACCATACACCCGGTGGGGTCGCCACTGCACGATCTAACAGCCTGGGCCAGAACACACGGAACGGGGAGAAGTCCTGTACAGAAAGTGAAAGCTCAACAGAGATCACACACCCTGTGGTACGTGATCCACCAGCCCAGCAGAGTACAAGCTGACCAGAAAGGTGGATCCCCGGAGAAGCCCAAGACCCGAGGCAACCACACACACAAGACACTAGAGGCCAACTGAGCAGTCACGGCGGGAGACATACCAAATTGGCAACCACAGCAACATCCTAGTTAGTCATTAGTCTCAAACCGGTGGACTGTGAAACCCCCTGCCACAATGAATAAACACCAAAAAAAAGACACCAGAAATACAAAAAATCAAGGAAGTACACCACCAAAAGTTAATAAATCTCATACTCTAGATCCTATAGAACAAGAAGCCCTTGAAATAACTGACAAGGAATTTCGAGTGATAATTCTAAGGAAACTGAATGAGATACAAGAAAACTCAGCTAGACATCATGATGAAATGAGGAAAAGTATACAGGATCTGAAAGAGGAAATATACAAGGAAATCAATGTCCTGAAAAAAAATGTAGCAGAACTTGCTGAACTGAAGAAGTTATTCAGCGAAATAAAAAACACAACGGAGAGTTTAACCAGCAGGCTTGTCGAAGTTGAAGAGAGAACCTCTGAACTTGAAGATGGGCTGTTTGAAATAACACAAGCAGACAAAAAGAAAGAAAAAAGAATCAAGGACATGGAAGAAAATCTGAGAGAGATATCAGACAACCTCAAGCGCTCAAATATCCGAGTCATGGGTATTCCAGAAGGGGAGGAAAATGGAGATTCCATTGAAAACATATTCAACAAAATAGTGGCAGAAAACTTCCCAGGTATAGGAAAAATCACAGATCTTCAGATCCAGGAAGCTCAACGATCTCCAAACGTATTCAACCCAAAAAGGCCTTCTCCAAGACATGTCATAGTCAAATTGGCAAAACTCAGAGACAAAGAGAGAATCTTAAAAGCTGCAAGAGAGAAGCGTCAAATCACCTATAAGGGAGCCCCAATCAGGTTAACATCAGACTTTTCATCACAAACCCTAAAAGCTAGAAAGGAATGGGATGATATTTTCAAAATACTAAAAGACAAAGATTGCCAGCCAAGAATACTCTACCCTGCAAGGCTATCCTTCCGAAATGAGGGGCAAATAGTATATTTCTCAGACAAACAAAAACTGCGGGAGTTCACTACCACAAGACCACCCTTACAAGAAATCCTCAAGGGAGTACTGGGTTTGGTTCCTGAAAAATAACTACCACTGCCATAAAAACCTAAGAAAAATCTAAACCCGCTAGTACAATAAAAATGGCATTCATGAAGAGAAAACAAGCTAACAAAAACACTATCTACAACCTAAGGAACCAACAAACAAAGAAACCAAACAGTAAATCAGAAAGCAAGGAACAAAAGACATCTAAGACAACCAAACAACCAATAAAATGCTAGGAATAAATCAACACCTTTCAATAACAACTCTTAATGTTAAAGGCTTAAATTCCCCAATTAAAAGACACAGACTGGCTGACTGGATCAAAAAGCAGGACCCAACTATATGCTGCCTACAAGAGACCCACCTCACCCATAAAGATTCACACAGACTAAGAGTGAAAGGATGGAAAAAGATTTACCATGCAAACAGAAAAGAAAAACGAGCTGGAGTGGCTATTCTTATATCTGACAAAATAGACTTTAAACTAAAAACCATAAAAAGAGACAATGAGGGACACTACTTAATGATAAAAGGACTGATCCATCAAGAAGACATAACAATCATAAATATGTACGCACCCAATGTTGGAGCAGCCAGATTTATAAAACAAACGCTATTAGACCTAAAGAAGGAAATAGACACTAATACCATAATAGCAGGGGACCTGAACACTCCACTGTCAATATTAGACAGATCATCTAGGCAAAGAATCAGCAGAGAAACACAAGATCTAAACAAGACTCTAGACCAATTGGAATTGGCAGATATCTACAGAACATTCCACCCAACAACCTCAGAATATTCATTCTTCTCATCAGCACATGGATCATTCTCCAGGATAGATCACATATTAGGTCACAAATCAAGTCTCAATAAATTCAAAAAAATTGGAATTATCCCATGTATCTTCTCAGACCACAATGGATTAAAACTAGAAATTAATAACAAACGAAACTCTGGAAACTATACAAACACATGGAAATTAAACAGCATTCTACTTAATGACATATGGGTCCAAGAAGAAATCAAGCAGGAAATCAAAAAGTTTATTGAAACTAATGAAAACAATGATACATCATACCAAAACCTGTGGGATACTGCAAAAGCAGTATTGAGGGGAAAATTTATTGCATTAAATGCTCACTTCAGAAGAATGGAAAGATGGCAAGTAAACAACCTAACACTTCACCTTAAAGAACTAGAAAAACAAGAACAATCCAATCCTAAAGTTAGCAGACGGAAAGAAATCATTAAGATCAGAGCAGAACTGAATGAAATTGAAAACCAAAAAACAATTCAAAAGATCAACGAATCAAAAAGTTGGTTTTTTGAAAAGATAAATAAAATTGACAAACCATTAGCATGGCTAACACAAGGACCATATGATCATCTCTATAGATGCTGAAAAAGCATTTGATAAAGTTCAGCACTCATTCATGACAAAGACCCTCTATAAGTTAGGTATAGAGGGAAAGTATCTCAACATAATTAAAGCCATATATGCCAAACCCACTGCCAGTATCATCCTGAATGGGGAAAAGCTGAAAGCTTTTCCTTTAAGAACAGGCACTAGACAAGGATGCCCACTCTCACCACTCCTATTCAACATAGTCTTGGAAGTACTAGCCAGAGCAATCAGAGAAGAGAAGGAAATAAAGGGCATCCAGATTGGAAAAGATTAAGTCAAACTGTCCCTGTTTGCAGATGACATGATCCTATATATCGAACAGCCTAAAACCTCTGCAAAAAAACTGTTGGAATTGATAAATGATTTCAGCGCAGTAGCAGGATACAAAATCAACACACAAAAATCAGTAGCATTTCTTTTCTCCAATAGTGAACATGCAGAAGGAGAAATCAAGAAAGCCTGCCCATTTACAATAGCCACCAAAAAAATAAAATACTTAGGAATTGAGTTAACCAAGGAGGTGAAAAATCTCTATAATGAGAACTACAAACCACTGCTGAGAGAAATTAGAGAGGATACAAGAAGATGGAAAGATATTCCATGCTCTTGGATTGGAAGAATCAACATAGTGAAAATGTCCATACTACCCAAAGTGATATACAAATTCAATGCAATCCCCATCAAAATTCCAAAGACATTTTTCTCAGAAATGGAAAAAACTATTCAGACATTTATATGGAACAATAAAAGACCACGAATAGCCAAAGCAATGCTGAGCAAAAAAAATAAAGCTGGAGGCATAACACTACCTGACTTTAAGCTATACTACAAAGCTATAATAACCAAAACAGTATGGTACTGGCATAAAAACAGACACACTGACCAATGGAATAGAATAGAGAATCCAGAAATCAACCCACACACTTACTGCCATCTGATCTTCGACAAAGGCACCAAGCCTATTCACTGGGGAAGGGACTGCCTCTTCAGCAAGTGGTGCTGGGATAACTGGATATCGATATGCAGGAGAATGAAACTAGATCCATACCTCTCACCGTATACTAAAATCAACTCAAAATGGATTAAGGATTTAAATATACACCCAGAAACAATAAAACTTCTTAAAGAAAACATAGGAGAAACACTTCAGGAAATAGGACTGGGCACAGACTTCATGAATACGACCCCAAAAGCACGGGCAACCAAAGGAAAAATAAACAAATGGGATTATATCAAACTAAAAAGCTTCTGCACAGCAAAAGAAACAATTAAAAGAGTTAAAAGACAACCAACAGAGTGGGAGAAAATATTTGCAAAATATACATCTGACAAAGGATTAATATCCAGAATATATAAGGAACTCAAACAACTTTACAAGAAGAAAACAAGCAACCCAATTAAAAAATGGGCAAAAGAGCTAAGTAGGCATTTCTCTAAGGAAGATATCCTAATGGCCAACAGACATATGAAAAAATGCTCAACATCACTCAGCATCCGGGAAATGCAAATCAAAACCACATTGAGATACCATCTAACCCCAGTTAGGATGGCTAAAATCCAAAAGACTATGAATGATAAATGCTGGCGAGGCTGCGGAGAAAAAGGAACTCTCATACATTGTTGGTGGGACTGCAAAATGGTGCAGCCTCTATGGAAAATGGTATGGAGGTTCCTTAAACAATTGCAAATAGATCTACCATACGACCCAGCCATCCCACTGTTGGGAATATACCCAGAGGAATGGAAATCATCAAGTCGAAGGTATACCTGTTCCCCAATGTTCATCGCAGCACTCTTTACAATAGCCAAGAGTTGGAACCAGCCCAAATGCCCAACATCAGATGAGTGGATACGGAAAATGTGGTACATCTACACAATGGAATACTACTCAGCTATAAAAACGAATGAAATACTGCCATTTGCAACAACATGGATGGACCTTGAGAGAATTATATTAAGTGAAACAAGTCAGGCACAGAAAGAGAAATACCACATGTTCTCACTTATTGGAGGGAGCTAAAAATTAATATATAAATTCACACACACACATACACACACACACACACAAACCGGGGGGGGGGAAGAAGATATAACAACCACAATTATTTGAAGTTGATACAACAAGCAAACAGAAAGGACATTGTTGGGGGGGAGGGGGGGAGGGAGAAGGGAGGGAGGTTTTGGTGATGGGGAGCAATAATCAGCTACAATGTATATCGACAAAATAAAATTTAAAAAAAAAATAAAAAAAATAAAAATAAAAATAAAAATAAAAATTAAAAAAAAAAAAAAAAAGAAGGAAAAAGTTACAATGAAAAAAAAAAAAAAAGACACAAAGAAGATATACACATGGCCAAGAAGCATAAGAAGAGATGCTCAACATCACTAATCATCAGTGAAATGCAAATCAAAACCGCAATGAGATGTCCCCTCATAACAGAGGATGGCCACTGTCAAAAAAGAAATAAAACAAACAAACAAAAAATAGCAAGTGTTGGCAAGGAGGTAGAGGGATTAGAACCCTTGTGCACTGTTGGTAGGACTGTAAAATGATGCAGCCGCTATGGAAACAGCATGGAGGTTCCTCAAAAAATTACAAATAGAATTACCATATGATGGAGGTTGGATGTGTTGTCCCCTCCAAAACTCATGTGGAAATTTGATCCCCAATGTGGCAGTGTTGGAAACTGATTGAGTCATGGGGGCGGATCCCTTATGAATGGAATGGGTTAATGCTCTGGGGGGGGTGGGGGAATAATGAGTGAGTTCTCGCTCTATTAGTTCCCACGAGAGCTTATTGTTTATAGGACGCTGGCACTTCCTCTCTCTCTTGCTTCCTCTCGCCGTGTGATCTGCTTGTACCCGCTGGCTGCCTGCCAGTTTCTGCCATGAGTAGAAGCAGCCTGAGGCCCAGGCCAGATGCAGCTGTCCCAGAATCGTAAGCGAAATAAACCTCTTTTCCTTATAAATTACCCAGTCTCAGGTGTTTCTGTTATAGCAACACAAAACTGACTAAAACACCATATGATCTAGCAATCCCACTTCTGGGTATACTCATGCATTCAAAATAATGGAAAACAGTATCTCAAAGAGATATTTGTACACCCATGTTCATTGCAGCATTATTCACAATAGCCAAGAGGTAGAAGAAACGCAAATGTCTATCAACTGATAAATGGATAAAGAAAATGTGGTATATACATACAATGGAATATTATTTAGCCTTTAAAAAGAAGGTAATCCTGTCATATGCTACAACAAGGATAAACCTTGAGGACATTATGCTAAGTGAAATATACTACTTACAAAAAGACAAACACTGTATGATCATATTTACATAAGGTATTTAAAGTAGTCAAACTCAGAAACAGAAAGTAAAATGTGGTTTCCAGGAGCTGGGGGAGGGGAAAGGGTGAGTTGTTCACTGGACAAAGAGTTTCAGTTTTGCAAGATTAAAAAGTTCTAGAGGTCTGTTGCACATGACCCTACTATACTGTACACTTCCAGGTGCTTAAAATGGTGTATTTTATGTTGTGTGTTTTTTAAAACAATAAAAAAGATACTATCGCATGGGGCTCCAAAGAGAACCAGCAGCTCTAAGTCTTCAGCAGAGGTTAACGCACAGTGGATTTCCCACCTTCTGAGCTTTACTTTGTAAATTATGCTGATGCCTGGCAGTCCTTGAAGATAGTCAGATGAGAGGCGAGGAGCCTCTGGACGGAGCAATCAGTAGGAGACAGGCAGATCATTATCACAGACTGGCATGATCATGAGGTGGTTTTTGTTCAGCTTCTGTTGCTGCTGTTGTTTTGGTTCTTGCCTTTGACTGATTTTGGAATGAGGACCCCACCAGGGGCAGTAAGGCAGTAGGGCTGCATGTGTAGACAAGGAGGTTCCTGAGTCTGGTGAGGTTTCAGAGGTTTATTTATTTAGGTTCCTTTGTACCCCACCTCTTTTAACAGAAGCCTCTTCCAGGCAGTAGTTCAGGTTCAGTGAGGAGGAGGAACATCGATTGTCCTGCCAGCCACTTTAAGTAGGAGCTTGCAAAACAGACACACGCTAATAGAACACAGCTCTGATTCCCACCGAGAAGCTTGCACGCCATTGAGGGAAAAGCACCCCCACTGTCTTTAGTGGGAGCCTAGGTGGCCACATGGAGGCACTCACCTCAGGGACAGGGAACGTAAGTGTAAACACATCGCCAGGCTATTGAGTACTGCCAAATGGGATGTGAAGATCGTGGCATTCTTTTTGCCTTTCTGTGACCTTGTTTCTTGCAAAAAGTTTTACTGGGTTTCTATCTTATTTATTTCACAGTTCTTCAGCTACTGGATCAATTAGTAAGCACAATTGTGCCCAGGGCTCCATGCGTAGCACCAGATGGGCCTTGCACTAAGTTGTGTGAATGAATGAGTGACCAAAAAGGAAATAGTAGGGTTAGGCCCTGTCCTCCAGAAGATTATTCTGAAAAAGAAACCAAGCACTCCTATGAATGAAGAGGCTTAAAAATAATTGTGGCAAAAGGACATAGGGCATACACACTCCCAGATGAAGGGGGATGCCAGTAGAGGAGAATGAGTGGGATGGGAGGGCTTTTTGAAAAAGAATTCTTACCTTTACCAGTCTTCAGCATCCCAGTATAAAAATTAAAACCCTTTAACTGCAGCATCTTTTGCTTATGTTTATACTAAACTGCTCCACTTCCTACCAAAAAAAAAATAATAATAAATTACTGTGTAAAGTGACTGCATTCTAAGAAAGAACTACTATATCTAACTGGTAGACCTGGCTTCCTCCACTTATAAAGAGACATACAAAGTAAACTCAATTTGTAAAAGAAAATGGTATTGCATCCAGCCAATTCTGAGGTAGATTTCATGGGAGGACCAGCATGCGTGAAAAATCAAAAAGCTAGGACCAAGCTACAGTACCTCACAGCAAGGTAAAAGTTTACTGCTGAACAAAATGCAACAAAATCCAGTCAATTATTTTCACTTCTATGAAAATAATGACTGCTTAACATGTTGTTGTATACATTTATCATTTAACCAATCTCCTATTTGGACTATTTTTCTTTAACATTAATTTTTTTTCTAGTTTTTGCACTATTATGAAAAATCCTGCCCAAAAAGTCCTTGTAGCTGTATTTTCCCAAATATCCTTGATTATCTCCTTGGGGTAACTTTGAAAAATGAAACTACTGGGTCAAAGGGTATCTGCACTCTCACAGGAGAAGGAATGAAGTCAGGGGAGTCATGTCCTGGTTGTCATATGTACCTAGTTTTGAGAGCTACTCTTGAATGATGAAGTAAAATTTTTATTAAAGTATCTATTCCAATAACTGAGCATTTACGAGCTCTGGCAGAGGCTGTGTGATCTAATAAGAAGTGGCTGGAGCTGAGAGTAAGAGCTGGGCCAGAGCACCAGGCTGCCCCACTCGCCCAGCAAAGCACCTCAGCCCGTGGCCACAACACAGCCGTGGCTTGGACCTCCTCTCAGGCTCTGACCCAAGAAGACTCCCTCAAAACTGGAAAAGAGAGTAAAGCCCAACAATTGCATCATCTTTACGTACATGTACAGTTTGTTTTATTTTTATTATTCCTTTCGTTTTCTTCAGTTTGTTTTTAAACAGCACTGGCAATATTTCTCAAGGAAACAGAGGGCTGTGTACAATCTCATAACACACTTCCCTAACAGTTAAAAAAGACATAGACCTTCTCTGGTAAACTCAGAATGTGGCTGCATCTGTGTATTTTATTTCTCTGGGGAAGAACAATAAGTCAAGAGGAGGCCCAAGCCCCTGGCACCTCTGACATGACTATGGCTTTCTTCCGAAGTGTTATGGGCCATAAGAGCTTTACAGACACTTCTCTAAGAATAAATGCCAGGCAGACTTCATTTGCCCATGGCAGAACTGACCTAGAGCAGACTAAACCATGACTCGTCCACAGAATCAAAGCAAGCTAATGTTCAAGGTGGGGATTGGCCTACACCAGGAGACCATTGGCTTCTGACTTCGGAAGTACCACTGGGCAAAGCCAAGTTTTGTGGCCTGTTCCTGTTAACCTGAGTGTGAAAGTGCTTCAATTTGGAGATGCTGCTGAGTTAGTAATGTTAGAGGGAACCAGTGGAGCCCATGTTAACTAGTGTCACTCTTCCTGGTAACAATGCCTTAGCCCATAAAAATGTGCTGGTTCGTTAAGAAAGTCCTTATGAGATGATGTTCTCAGGCAGATTGGGAACAGGAGTAGGCAGTTCTCAGGCAGCCGCTGAGAATTCCTTAAATCAGATACAAACAGATCAGGCCCCTGGGAGGATGATCTCCACCTTGTAGCTCGGAAATCTAAGACACGAGAGGAATTTCTGATCAGCCTAACCTACAAACCTAAGGTAGAAGCAAATATTTCAGTCCCTTTGCCTTCTCTCTAATCATTCAGTGATGTTCGCCACTGAACGGCGTTAGCCTTTGGAAAATCCTCCTGTGTCATTTCACTGTTGTCCAAAGCAGACATCCCTGTCTAGAAAAAGGTGTCTTGTCTTGTGTGATCACCTTGACTGAGCTGAGAATATTCATTCATATTCAGCCTTCACTTTAAATAGCCATCCTCTTTTTTTTTAGTAATATTGACTTAATTTGAAGAGCCTATGGTGTGGAAAAAAGGAGACTAACTAAATGAATTAGAATAGTGGTCAATAACATTGGTCTAAAACCATCAGGCAACCTAAATATAAGATCTCTAAAATTCAGATGGGTTTACAGCCAAGGGTAAAAACTATTCATGGGCAAAATTGACTATGAAATGTATTATACAAACACAGCCAAAGCACTTAATAAATATGTAGTAGCTAGAAAAGTGAGTTGAGGAAACTTCTTTAGATAGGAAAAACAGAAAATTTGGACATCTTCCACCTGATGAATTTTCTCTATTGTGAAAGATTTATTGACCTTTTACGTAAGTATCATACAGCTTTCATTATCAGTCTCAATGTATGAAATGGTATTTGAAAAGAGAAATAGTGACATATTTCATAGACCAAAGAACCATAAGATGCTATAGTGAGCATCTCATTGCCACGAGCACAAATGTGTGGAAAATTACAGATATAAATTCTGAAGTACATCGGTTTTCAATGAGATCCTGAATACTTGGAGTTCTCATTTTCCCCTTCTAAACTAAATAAGAAAACACCGAGACATCCCTGCAAGGTTTTAAAAGAAGCATTGCATTGATGGTTTTGCTCTGCCAGGTATACTTTTAGGGGATGTTGTCTGACACAGTCTGGAAAACTGTATCTTTGGAACTGATGGGTTTTGTTTATCAAGTTCACATAGATCCTCCCACCCATATCCACAGTTGGGGGTGGAAAAAAGGTGTTAAATGTTATTAGGTGCTTTACCACAAGCCATCATGGAATTGCATTTCTGTCTGCAACCATTTGTTATGGGCAAGAGCAGATTACAGGAGCAAGTACAGAGCCCTCAGCCATGATTTATGGTGGAAGAACAGCTCAGAGAGTAATTCATTCAAGCAGGAATAGCTGAGCAGTGCAACAGACATTAGTCAGGGTGTGAGCACTAAGTGAAATATCTAGAAGGAAAAAACTTCAGCCATGGGTCTTAGCCCTACATGCTCTGAGCCAAAGATGAATGTAAGCTCCTCTCATTCCTCATCATTGCACTTATTTTTGGTTTGCAATGACCACTTCTGGGGAGAATCACTTTATTGATCAGATTGGCAATGTGGTAATTATGAGATTCCTTCTTATCCTTTATTTTGTAATGTCTCTTTCTCATCATGTCCTTCCTTTAAACAAAGGCAGCAAATCATAAGTTTGAGGGTGAGAGGAAAGAATAAATTTCAATTAATTTTGAGGTAACTTTTTTTAATTCCCCAGATTTCCTTACATTCATTGAAAATTCCCCAGAATGCCTTACAGGTAAGAACAGAAATCGATGGAACTATTTCTTTCACACCCATCCTTCGGTGAATGGAGGCCCTGCCAGAAACCATTCCCCTCACCCAAAAACGGTATGAAATGAAAACTCAGTTTACATAAATATGAGGGTGGAAAGGAGAAATATTATTTTTTAAAAAGAGGGAAATCTAAGTTTTTTATTGTCTGAGTTTTTTTTCCTGGGTAGTAAGAAATACCAGGGTACTTCACAGTTCATAAAAAGATTTGTATTATCTTTTAATTCTACTTTTAGATATTATCCAAATTGTTGCTAATATATTATTTCAATAATCAGGAAAAAATGTTTTTAGTGAACATGAGAAACAAAAAGGAAGAAAGTAGAATGACTCCAACAGACATCTCATCTTGACAATCATATGCAGATATATGTATGTATGAGAATATGGATTATATATATACACAGGGACTTTCAGGCAACTTCTGGTAGAAGTCACTGTTTTCTCCCTACCAGGCTTTCTTCCTGAAACACTATCCTTTAAAGTATAAAAAACAAAGTAATACCCCCTGCACAATGTAATATACCCTGCACATAGAAGACATGCCAGTGAAGACATTATAGTATCCATTTGTTTAACCGTCTAACTTCAGAGTCTTCATTCCAAAATGTCACCTAAGCAAGCCTTTCTCTTGAATTGATTCATTCCTTGAGGCAAAAAAGTTTTTAATACAAGGCACTTACCTTGGCACTATGAGGAACGGAAAGATAAATAAGCCACAGCTGTTATCTAGTAGGCAAGGCCAAGACAATTGTACCAACAAGTCAATATCAGCCAACACGTGATCAAAAGAAATGAGCAAAGTGCATCTTTCTCCATGAGCTCATCAAGGAAGACTTCAGGCAAGTGGTGGCATATGAGCTAAGCCGGGAACAAAAGGCAGTGTTTTAGGAGGCAGAGAGACAGTGGGGCCATCGAGTCATACACAAAATCACTGAAAGCGAGGGCTTAGGGTTAAGGCAAGTAAAGCAATTTGACTGGAATATAAGGTGTCTGCCAGAGAAACAGTGGGAAGGAGGGAAGGCCTACAATTTTTTTTAATATATTTTTTCAATTGTACATTTTTATGGCATACAGTTTTTTGTTTCAATACATGCATATGTTGTGTGGATATGCATGCAGAAATTGCAAAATATATTGTATAATGTTGTTGCCTGTGCTTTTGAGGTATTCTTCATAATACATTCATCATACAATCAGAATAGTTCGCTTATCTATCACCTAAATATTTATCATGTCTTTGTGGTTATAAATTCAAGATCCTCTTTTCTGGCTATCTTGAAATATACAATACAATATTATTAGCTGTAGTCACTCTAGAGCACCAGAACTTATTCTTCCTATCTAAATGTAACTGTAATTCTGTACATTTACCAACCTCTTCCCATCCTCCCCACCTCCCCTTCCCTGCCTCTGGTAACCACTATGCTACTCTCTATTTCTTTTTTTTCTTATAAATTTATTTTTTCTTACTTGACCCATGATAATTGCATATATTTATGGAGTACAATTTGATATTTGGGTACCTTTATACAGTGTGCAATTATCATATCAGCACACTTAACCTATCCGTCACTTCAAACATTTGTCACCTCTTTGTGATAGAAACATTCAAAATCCTCTCATTTAGCAACTTGAAGTTATACAGTAATTTGTTGTTCACAATAAAGTCACCCTTATTGCTATAGAACACTTGTTTTATTCCTCTGCATATGGATCTCCAATTTTCCAAGCACCATTTATTGAAGAGACTGTCCTTTCTAGTGTATGTTCTTGGGTTCTTTGTCAAAAATCAGTTGGCTGTAGGTATGTGGATTTATTTCTGAATTATCTATTCTATTACTTTGGTTTGGGTCTGTTTTTGTGCCAGTACCATGCTGTTTTGATTACTATAGCTTTGTAGTATATTTTGAAGTCAGGGAATGTGATACCCCCTACTTTGTTCTTTTTGCTCAGTATTGCTTTGGGTATTCAGGGTCTTTTGCTGTTCCATGTAAATGTTTGGATTGTTTTTTTCTACTTCTGTGAAGTATGTCATTGGTAGTTTGATGAGGATTGCATTGAATCTGTAGGTTGCTTTGGGTAGTATGGTCATTTAGACAATATTGATTCTTCCAATCCATGAACATAGGCTGTTTTTCCATTTTTTGTGTCATCTTTGATTTCTTTAATCAGGGTTTTATAGTTTCCTTGTAGAGATCTTTCACCTCCTTGGTTAAATTTATTCCTAGGTATTTTATTTTGTTGTTGTTGTTGCTATTGTAAACAGGGATTGCTTTCTTGATTTCTTTTTCTGCTAGTTTGTTGTTGGTGTATAGAAATGCTACTGATTTTTCTACATTGATTTTATGTTCTGCCACTTTTACTGAATTTGTTTATCAGGGAGTTTTTTGGTTGAGTCTTTAGGTTTCTCCATATATATAAAATCATGCTATCTGCAAAAAGGGACAATTTTACTTCCTCCTTTCCAATTTGGATGTCCTTAATTTCTTTCTTTTTCCTAATTGCTCTGGCTATGACTTCCAGCACTATGTTGAATAAAATGGTAGAAGTAGGCATCCTTATCTTGTTCTAGTTCTTAGGGAGAAAGCTGTCAGTTTTTCCCCATTCAGTATGATGTTAGCTATGGGTTTGCTGTATATAGCCTTTATTGTATTACGATACTATCCTTCTGTACCTAATTTGTTAAGCATTTTTATCACGATGTGATGTTGAATTTTATCAAATGCTTTTTCTGCACCTATCAAGATGATCATATGTTTTTTTTCTTTCATTCTGTTGATGTGATGTATCATGTTTACTGATTTGCTATGTTGAAACATCCTTGTGTCTCTGAGATAAATCCCACTTGGTTATGGTATGTAATCTTTTTGATGGGCTGTTGGATTCAGTTTGCTAGTGTTTTTTTGAGGATTTTTGCATCTATGTTCATCAGGGATATTAGCCTGTGGTTTTCTTTTTTTGTTGTGTCTTTGCCTGGTTTTGGTATCAGGGTAAAGCTGGCCTTGTAGTATGAGTTTGGAAGAATTCCATCCACAACAATTGTTTAAAATAATTTAAGAAGTCTTGGTGTTAGTTCTTCTTTAAATATTTGGTAGAATTCAGCAGTAAAGCCATCCAATCCTGGGATTATCTTTGTAACGAGACTTTTTATTACTGACTCTTCTCATTACTTGTTATTGATCTATTCAGGTTTTCTATTCCTTCTTGATTCAGTCTTGGTAGAGCATATGTGTCTAGGAATCTTCTATTTCCTCTAGGTTTTCAAATTCATTGGCATATAGTTGTTCATAATAGCCTAACAATCTTTGTATTTTGATGGTATCAGTTGTAATGTCTCCTTTTGCATTTCTGATTTTATCTGTTTGGGTCTTTTCTCTTTTTTTCTTGGTTAGTCTAGCTAATAGTTTATCAATTTTGTTTATCTTTTCAAAAAAACAACTTTTCCTTTGATCTTTTGTATTATATTTTTAGTCTTGATTTCATTTATTTTGCTCTGATTTTTATTATTCCTTTTCTTCTATTTATTTTAGGTTTGGTTTATTCTTGATTCTAGTTCCTTGAGATGCATTGTTAGGTTATTTATTGAAATCACTCTATATATTTTTTAATGTAGGCATTTATTGCTATAAACTTTCTTCTTAATACTGCCTTGGCTGTATCCCATAGGCTTTGGAATGTTGTGTTTTTGTCTTCATTTGTTTCAAGAAATGCTTTGATTTTCTTCTAGCCTCTTCTTCATTGGTCATTCAGGAGCATGTTGTTTAATTTCCATGTATTTGTGTAGTTTTGAAAGTTCCTCTTGTTATTAGATTCTAGTTTTATTCTATTATAGTCAGAAAAAATGTACTTGATATTATTTCAATTTTTTTGAACTTGTTGAGACTTGTTCTGTGGCCTAACATATAGTTAACCCTGGAAAATGTTCTGTGTGCTGATGAAAAGAATGTGTATTCTGCAGCTGTTCAATGAAATGCTCTGTAAATATCTGTTAGGTTCATCTGGTCTATGGTGCCATTTAAATCCAATGTTCCCTTGTTGATTTTCTGTCTTGATGATCTGTCCAATGCTGAGAGTAGGGTGTTAAAGCCCCCAACCATTATTGTGTTGGTGTCTCTCTCTGCCTTTAGATCTGATAATATTTGCTTTGCATATCTGGGTGCTTCAGTGTTGGGTGCATATATATTTATAATTGTTATATCCTATTGCTGTATTGTTATATCCCCTTTATCATTATGTAATGCTCTTCCTCATCTCTTAGTACAGATTTTGATTAAAGTCTGTTTTATCTGATATAAGTATTGCTACTCCTCCTCACTCTTGTTTTCCATTTGCATGGAATATCTTTTTCCATCCCTTCACTTTCAGTCTATGTGTGTCTTTGTAGGTAAAGTGTGTTTCTCATAGGCAGCATACGAATGAATAATTTTTTTTATCCACACAGCCAGTCTATGTATTTTAATTAGGGCATTTAACCCATTTACATTAAAGGTTATTATTGATATGTGAGGTCTTACTCCTGTCATATTGTTGACTGTTTTCTGATTTTTTTTTTTTGCATATTCTTTGCTCTTTTCTTCCTCTCTTATTGTTTATCCTTGTAATTTGGTTATTTTGTGTATTGATAAGGTTTGATTCCTTTCTCTTTCTAATTTGTATATCTATTCTACTAGTAAGCTGCCAGGTGTAGGACACCAGAGACCATCTGGTTCTTGACCTTAACATTGATAGGATGGATGCAAAGCTGTTGAGTGTCCAATAGAGCAAGTATCACAAGTTTATGTATTAAAACTTAGTGTAAGATGGCTGCTGGCAAGTAGGAGCTAAGGATGAGAGAATGGAGTTGAGAGGTCACATCTCCCATCCAGAGTGTGGGTTCCATGGGATAAGGCTGCAAAGCACCCTGAATATACCAGCAGAGGTTTGCTGCTTACCTGAAAACAAAGCACAGTGGGAAAGACGGGAGACCCAAATGCTCAACAAAAACGAGCACTCCCAGACCAGGTTAATAAGGGTGTTACCATAGTCACTAAACATTTTCAATTACAGGAAAAGCTAGCTTGTTTCAGAGTTAAGCCAGAATATGTCAATTACAGAAAAACTGTACTTTGATTTAGCTCTCGTTCCAACTAGGGAAGCTGTTGAGCCAAAATTTTTTTAAAATTCAGTAGCCAGGGGTGAACCAGCTATGTAGCTGCCAAGAGATCAATTGAGTTTTTCCCTCACACTGTTTCATACATATATTAATGTTTGCAGAAAATGGAAAAATGAATTGAGAAATAAGCATATAGTACTACTACAGTTCTTTTCTTTTAGAGAAGAAACCTCAAACCAGTCTGTGTCTTAAGGGATGTTGGCCAAAGAAATGGCAAAGCAGGAAGGTCAAGTGATCTTAAAAAGTTAAATCATTTCTAATTCATCTAATGCTTATTAATTTTAAAACTAAAGCATTTTTACTTGCATGCATGCTTTTTACTAAGAGAACTGCACATAGTTGTAAATGAAATTGGAGCCGGACTGTGATTAAATGAATCTTTAGATCTCAGATGAATGAAAAGAAGGTTTACCCCAAGTATACACATAACTATAAAATTGTTGACTGAAACTGAAAAGGCTCATGAAAATGCCATCATTATCAGGTGCTTAATCTCAAAAATGTATTTCTAAGGAACTTTTCTTTGTCTTTTTCTTTATCTCACCACTCAAAATATAACTCTATTAAAGTGCTTTACAAATTGTATCATATTTATTTTTTGTCTCCTTCCCCCTTCCCTAGAAAGTGAGCTCCACAAAGTCAGAAAGAGAAGTTTCTAAATTTATTTTCATATTCTCAATGGCTGTTACATTACTCTACCTTAAGGATATGAATGGGCCACTCAGTGTTTGATTGAATAAATGGATGAATCCATGAAGAAACTAAAGAAAATAAGACCCCCAACCACAGATTATTCTATAGCTGTTGCTGTCCTACAAACCTATATCTCTGCAATTTAAATACATCCTTGAGTTTCTGAAGGAGACTTCCCAAGTAAAATCTCTTGAATCCTAAGTTTCCATTCACATCTGGCCTTTATTCCCAATTTTAGCGAAAGATGACACCGGGAGGTCCTTTGAACGGTCATCTTGACTTTGCCATTGATTCATTGATTCTGTCCTTCAGCGGAAGCCTCTGTGTGCCGGCTGCTCACACACACACACAGTAGGTTAGCTCCACAAGGGCACTGACTTTGTCTGTCTTGTTGAACCTTTGTATCCTGAGCACCTACCATCCAATAGTAACCCTAAAAATATTTGTCAAGTGAGAAAATGAATTAAAGATTTTTCAGTCTATTCTCATACCAACTAGTCTTCCACACAGCTATGAAAAAAAAATAGACAGGAATTTACTAAAACTCTGCATTAGGATTAAAAGTGATTTGCTAGTGTCAACAAAAGGAGAATCAGTGTCTGAAGATATGTTAATACCATTGTGTGTGGCTCTTACACCTCTATCATTCTGTCTCTGGAGTGGCGGTGATAGCAACTAACCCTGTCATCCTTAGAGCTAGTTATGTCAGAGAGAGGAAGAAAAGATCTCTTCCCCAGTTCTGCACACACACACACACACACACACACACACCCCTCTACTACTTAAAGCAGCAATATTTGCACTTAGAAATAATTAATGACAAGCTTGCAGAGAAAGAACACCATGGGAACTCTGGATCCTGAGCATTAATAGTGTTGTAAATTTTGGGGGGAGAAGCCACACTATTTTAATAAATGTTTCTTATAAAATAATGGAATAAAGATGTCCTCCTCATAACAGAAGTATGAATTATAGCACAAATTACCCTTTTTTCCATTTACCTTTAATTAAGCTACCCTGGGAAGATGAAAGAGTAAAGAGAATGAGCTTGAACTTGAAAGAGATAAGATTTATACCCAAGCAATTGGCCTGATCCTTGTATTGTCACTATTCTTTTTGCGTTTGCTTTAGGTTAGAGCTCGGCAAAAATAAAACTTAGTAAAACTAATGATTATACCAAAAATACAGTAGTTCTCAGTTTTTAAGTTTTTGAAACTGAAACTTACATCTCCTAAGGTTTCTAATTATTTCTTCTCAGTAAATTGTGGATTTCTGTGTCCTAGGAAAAGGTATTGTGGAAAATAAAGTGCAAGACTGATTGGTCTTCACTCTTTCCTAAGCAAACAACAGTGTGAAAAGTTGACTGTGAAGACACTGGCTGCACATCTGCTAAACTTCCTTTGACTATCTTGACTCATTCAAGCATAAATGCTAAAAAAAAAAAAAAAAAAAAAAAAAAAAAAGGAAGGTACTGACAGGTCATCCTCTGGGACTTTCTGAATCCTAAATCCGGCTTTTCAGTTATTTCAAGTGGATATAAGTGGAGATTTTGACCAATCCCTTCCACCCCCAGAGGTCAAGAAAGCAGCTGTATTTCTAAAATTTAATCTAAAACTTAAGTTCCCAGTGCACCTTTCTCTTGACCTTTAAGGCTGATATGAAGCTCCAGAACACAGACTCACCATACAGATATTTTCCCATCCCATACTCCACCTGCCATACACAGAAACAATGGATCCATCCAGCTTATCTGGGATATAATCCAAAGCCTTTTATATCAATTTCGGTCACTAAAATGTAGCCAAAGAAACGATTTTTGAGAGTTAAGTCTTTTCTTATCAGGTGATATAGGTAAGAAAAATAATATCCCACTCTATATTTGTATAATGCTTTTATCTAATTATTTCACACAAGGCAACTTTGTGAAGAAGGCAAGGGAAGTAGTTAACATTTAACAGTTATGAAAACTGAGGCCCAGAGAGATTAAGTGGTTCGCCTAAAGGTCACACAGCTAGGAAGCATTAGACAATATACTTGAACCCATCTTCTGAATCCAAAGGATAATGCTCTTCCCACTGCATTGTGTCCTGCTGGCCCAAGTCAAAGGCTTTAATCGGCTTGCATCAGGGGATGTTGGTATATCCCAGCATATTGCATATATTGATTTAGTGATGGAGCCCAGAGTCCTGGGGATCTGGAAATTGTATCAGTCAGCTATTTTTGGCATCTCCATATGTCCCAGCTCTGATAGTCTGGATCTGGATAAAGCTGACTCATTTGGAGTAATTCCAGGAGATTCCATCCAGTCTGAGGCCTTCAGAAAACCTCCAGAGGATTGGATCTTTTTTGTTGAACCAAATAATAAATAACAGCATTTACTTCATCTTGCATTTACTTCATATGGACTATGTGCCAAGCACTCTAATGAATGAGCCCATTCAAACCTCACAACAACTCTATGAGGTGAATACTATAATCACTCTATTTTACTAAAAAGAAAACCGAGGCTTAGAGAGTTTGGGGTGACCTGGCTGATCAGGGAAGATGATCAGAAACTGGAAGGTGGGCAGTTTGACTCCACACCCCACACTTTTAAACCCTGCACTACAACAGCCCAGAGGAGTTCATTCCCTCTTGATCAGCCTATAACCCTCCAGACACTCCCAAAATTCAACCAGACTCTAAGCCAATACAGAGAATAATGTCTTGCAAAGCAGTAGCCAACCTCCCTTGGCTCAATGCCTGTAACCTTTGCCAGAACCAGAAAGAGTAGCCACTTTAGCACTTTAGAACTATCATGTTATTCCTCTTTGGGTTATTTGTCAAAGTATGTAAGTGTAGCCAAGGAACATATTCCTCAACCACTGAACCTGAACAAGGGCTCCATGACCCTGACTCTTTGGAGTCAACAGTATTACTCTACAAGGACCTTCTTCTATTAATAGAGAAAGAAAGGATAAAGTAAATAAAACAAGTGATCTGAGATCAGCAGGAACAATTTAGGGCCTATGTCTCCTATACTCACAGATGCTTTGAGTATTTATTTTAATGGAATCGTGCATCCTTCAGCTTTTGAAAATCACACTGGTAAAGGGAGCTCCACCTGCTCAGGCCTTCCTTTTTGACCAGCCCACGGCGTGCAGGTCCCTGCATCTGAAGGGGGGAGGCCTCATGGCTGCTCTCCATTTCCTCGGTGCTAAAACTCTTCACCCAGATAGCTGTCTCACTTGTAGGAGAAGGGGTCTGTGAGTCTTTTCTGATTGCAAAGCTTGTTTAAAGAAGGGCCATTAAATGAACTACTCAGAGGGACAAAAGGGCATGTAGTCAGGAAGGTCCTGACCTCAGCCTACCGACTGGCATTCAGGAGCTGACTTTGCAGAGTGATGGCCCTGGACAGATGACTTAATGGAAGACCTCTGCCTGAGTGAGCAGCTTTCCAGCAAGCTGTTGCAAAGTTCCCGGCCTCAAGAATTTCCTGTATGACTCTCACTCAACCAAATTTGTACCTGTATTTGGAAAGTGTCCTTCCTGTGTTTTGTGGTTTGCTATTAAGTACTCCTACCCCAAGGAGCCTCCAGAGGCTTCTGGTACAGTGTCTGAGGCAGAAGGAGCCATCCACCATGCGGCAGTCTCAGGTAGCGGGCCCTGAGTGAACGTCCACGGTGGATTTTTCTTTCCACAGGGGCTCACATGAAAGCGCACGGCTTCAGATGAAAAACAGATGCGGTCTCTGATGCTAAAACAGAAGGAGCCGGAGTTACGGTTCCATCTTCCCCACCCACTAGCACACCCTGAGCCTTCAGCAGAGCGGCCGATGGAGGGTCACATGATGCGCAGGAGGACGTGGCGCTTCTCCGGAAGCTGCTCGCCCTCCACGTGGGTACAGTGGCAGCCACAGGCATATTTTGAAGATCCTCCAGAATTATCCAGCAGCCCTGGACGGATGACTTACTGAAAGACCTCTCGAAGGGCTAACACTTCCCCAGTCAGCCTAGTAACCGTTGTCATTTCTTTCGGTGCAACTCACCCGTCATTCCTGAGTTCAGCCACAATAAATAATGACGTAAATATAGTCAACCCTAAAATGTTTCGATTCCTCAGGTGAAGAGTACGATGGGATTCCTATTAGCAACTAACTGTTTCTGAGGCGGCGTGTTTTCACCCTGCCTGCACCCTGGGATCGCCTGCAACGCTCTGTGAAGTGCGGACGTCTATGGCCCACCCGACACTCGGAGGGGGCTGGCCCGGGCGCGGCTCCGGGGGATTCTCTGTGCATCGACCTGACACCCCCTGCTCGACGTCTGCCTGCAGTGCAGGCTGAGGAGGAGCCCCTCGTTCCCAGTCTAGGGGCCGCCATCTGCGTCCGTGTGGGGCGACCTTGCCAACCCAAGGAGAGGAGGAGGGGATGGAGTCGGGCTCCCGCGGTGGGTCCCGGAGCTGAGCCCGGCGGGGTCCGGGAATGCCCAGGGAATGGAGGCTGCGGGCCGCCAGGGGGCGCTCGTCCTTCTCCCAGCGTCGTCCCCCCACCCCGCATCTTCCGCTCGGGCTTGGAGAGAGAGTGGGAAAGACTAGAATCAAACTCTCACCCCCGCCTGCTTGCAGGGCGACCCGAAAGAAGTCACAAACCTTCCCAGCACCTTCCTTTGGAAAACACATGGATGAACAGTCCCTTCTCATAAGCCCCAGAGGCATGCCCCCAAGAACACCAACGGGATGTCTCGGGAATGCTCTGGCAAAAGCAGCCAATTTGCAAGAATTATTATTATTATTATTACTAATAATGACTTTCCTGTTCAAGCCTAATGTCCGTATTAGAATAGTTGCACATGGGCTGGGAGTTACCCCCTAAATGACTCTACCCGCACATTAATGTGAGGATTAATCTCTCATCCCGCAGAATGGTGTTAGCGGGTCGCTGCGAGGTGCATCTCTCAGAACCACGCTTAGAAGGCAAGTCTCAGGTGGCAGCTATGCGGTCGGGTCCCCTCCACTAGGGGTCAGACGGAAGAATTAGCAGCGTCTTGATTACTCATCCGCTGGGGTCCATAGACTTAAAGGCTGAGCCGGAATGAAGGAAATCTA
Organism: Cynocephalus volans; assembly: GCF_027409185.1. Classification (NCBI taxonomy): domain Eukaryota; kingdom Metazoa; phylum Chordata; class Mammalia; order Dermoptera; family Cynocephalidae; genus Cynocephalus; species Cynocephalus volans. The sequence goes on along the minus strand of NC_084465.1, from coordinate 52,416,802 downwards.
CTTCCCTGGAAGAACCCCCCACACTTTTTCAAGCAATTTCTCCAGTTCATTTGTTTTGAGCACCTTTGAATTCCTCTGGCATAATCACCCTACCCTCTGTCAACACAAAGCGATTGTTTAAACGACTCAATCAGATCATGCCATGGGCGACTATTTCCATTTATTATGATTTATTGCTTGTTGAGCACCAAAGTGCCAGGCACATTCAACAGAAGACGAAGCATCGAGAATGGTTTTTCTTTCTGCTCTGGAGGCCCACAGAATAAAAACAACCTGCTCAGAGTAAAGGAAAGAGTGTCCACGCTGAGGAGGATCAGTGACTGAGGACACCTTGGGAAGGAGGTTTCATTTTCCAGATGACGAAGAACAAGACTTTTTCATTGCAGATTGGTCCTCCTACTGACCTGGAGCACGGAGTAAATTGATTAAAGACAGAATACCTAGTTTTTTTACCAGGCCAGGAAGAGATTTGTCAGAGATAGACCAAAGTCACATAATCCTCTCGAAGGCAGGAATCTGGCATTATTAGTCTTTGGTCCCCAGCACTGGCCCCAACCTGGCACCTTTAGGTACTGAGTAAATGCTTATTTAATTGATTAATTCCAGTGTGAGAAATCAAACCGTTTATTTTTACCTCACTAATCACGTCTACAATTTAGGGAATAGAGATTTTTTAAAACTCAACCTTTCAGAGAAGAGCCCATATATATCAGTTCACTTCTTCCCTGATGTTGCTGCCAGCAAAAGAGGGAGGGGGGGCAGGTACTTTGCTGCAGTGTCTGAACCAGCTGAAAAATCTCAGGAATGTGTTAAGTGGATAAACAGGTTCCACATTGTTCTTTATAACAGCTAACTTACTAACTTTTCTTTTAAAATCTTATGAGTGAATGTTAAACATCAATTAGAATCATTTGTAAAAGTTAAAAAGCGCTATCTATTAACGTGTCATTCAGATATCCTCTCTGCAGTCATAGCTGAGACACACTGTCCTGTAAGAAATGAAATTCTGCATGGCTTCATAGTGTCAGCTATGCCAGTAACACTGACTGAAGTATGCTTAGCTAAAACACCCACTAACTTGACTAAACCAACAGGTTCTCTTTAGCATTTAAAAACAAGAATTGGCCTGTGCAGCATAGAATTTTTCATTCTTCATGGAACTATTATTGATTTCAGCACTCTGGTCAAAGCTATTCTTTCTTTCCTCTCTTCGCTTGAACTGCCCCCTACAGTTCGTGAAATGATCTCACAGACTAAATTGTGAATCTTTTAGAGCACAGCTTCTCAGATGGGCACGTGAATCCCGAGGAGCTTGTTAAAATGCAGATTCTGATTCAGTGGGTCCTGCGTTGGGTGGGGGGGGGGCTGAGATTCTGCATTTCCAGCAAGCTCCCAGATGACGTCGGTGCTCCTGGTCCAGGGATGGCACTTTGAGTAGCCAAGTTTTAGAAATTGACACAAATTTTTTTCCTACAAACTTTACATAGTATATAATATCCTTAAATTTTTTATTTAGCAATATGGTACTACAATAAAATGTTAACTAAATAAGAGTTTTATAACATCAAGTGATGTCTCATATAGATACAGACATAGATACATATCCTGATATATATACATATATTTCAAATATGCCAGGTCTTTCCACCTTTCTCTAAATTATTAAGGTTGGCTGAGGTTCCACTTTGAAGAAATGGAAATGAGCGATCTCTGTCTGATTCATTCATCTTCATCCAATTAATATTTATTGGATACTTGGTATGTGCCCAACACTATGTTAGGAGCTGAAATTGCAATAGTAAACAAAACAGATCACAGCCCCTTTCGAGTAGAATTTAATTCTAGTACAGGGAGACACATTTACAAAAAAGAGTTAATGCACAAATTGTAGTAAATGTTGTGAAAGAAACAAAAAAAAAGAACTGAAATAGAAAATAACCACTTTGGACAAGATGGGAGGAGAGGCCTCTCTGAGGAGGTGACACTGAAGGCCCAGGTCCTGAAGAATCTACTCATGTAAAGACACAGGGGCTGAAGGTTTAGACTCCAGATGTGCACAGAACCCAGGAACTAGTTTCTACTTCTTCAGCAAATGGATTGAACAGAAGAAGGGGGGTATATTAATCCATCTCTGTTGCTTATCACAGAATACCTGAAACTGGGTAATTTATAAAGAAATGCAATTTATTTCTTACAGTATTAGAGGCCGGGAAGTCCATGGTCCAGGGAACATATCTGGTGAGGGCCTTGTTCTTGGTGGGATTTATACACAGGGTCCCGTGTTGACCAGGGTATCACATGGCAAGAAATGGCAAGAACAAGGGAGCTAACCTTCTCATTTGCTCTCCTTATAAAGCCATCAGAACCACTCACATGAGATCTTATTACTCCATGAACGGATTGATCCATTCATGAGAGCACAGTCCTCGAGATCTAATCACCTCTTAAAGGCCACATCTTTCAAATATCATAATTGGATTTCCCATCCTCTTAACACTGCTACAATGGGGGTCAAGTTTCCAATACATGAAATTTGGTGGGTCACATTTGACCCATAGCAGGGTACCATTCTCTGTCTAGCACGTCTACCAACATAATCGCTCTCCACTCAGCTCCCAGTGACCTTTTCCCAAGCCATCCCTTAGCTCCCCTGCCTGTCATCAGCCTATTGTTGGGGTGCTGCACTGGCACTCTTGGCAGGGGGTCTGACGCATTAGGGGTTTTCTATGAGTGCGTCAGAATCTGAAGCCCTGATAAACCATCATCCTCAAGGATAATCAAATAGTTTCTGGTATTTCTTTCCGGTTCAATTTTACTGCTGAAGAACTGACTCCAATGAAAAACTTTATCTTTTGCTAAAATTAAATTAAATCTGCTTGAAATCAGCCATTATATATGAGCCCTAAATGCTACAGAAATTGATACCAATCGGTTTGTTTTTAGGAAGGCCTGGGACTGTTTGCAGAAATACAAATTCATAGGCAGGCTTTATCAGAACCCAGGCAAAACTCTCCTTTTTAAGGTCAGGCAAACTCTCTGCTTCCCCACTCCCCTCCACCCACGCATCCCAGATTATTTCTGTCCCTAGCCCAGTCTCCTGGTAGTGTAGTCCAGCTCTGGATCCTGTCACTCTCTCCCACCTCACACCTCCCCCATTCCCACCCATACACCTCCTGTCCTTTTCCTCTCCCTTCCCCCACAGACCTTGGGAACTATGTATGATATGCACTCCAATGTGGGCTCAGACGGTTCCAAATACTGTAGTATTGTCTTTTTTCCTTTATTATAAAAGCAGGGGAGATGCAGGGAGCTTTCACAACCCCATGGATAGGAAATAAAGTTTTTCTGCATCGTCAGCTGTCTTATGGGGAAAGAGGTGCAATAATTAGGAACTGGCAACTGGAGCTAAGGACACAGCAGCACCCCCTGCCCCTAGGCCCTACAGTCAGAGAGAGGCCTGTGACCCCAGCTGGGCCAGGCTCAGGTTGTTGCAGCCCCTGCTTGCCTTTTACCTGGATGCCCCTGGTCCCTGCACCGGGCGATTATCCAGGTGGCAGATCTGCCAAGATCTGTAGCTGTTCATCCTTCTCTAGGGCTATTGTTCTGCTCATAGCATCTTCAGCAAGATATATGGGAAAGTGATAAACCTATACCTCTCCTTTTTGCTCTTTATGAGAACTTTAAATAAAAGTTACCTAAAAGCTAAAGGAAGTAAAAGGGGACAGTCCTTGGACAAGCCACTTAACTTTCATGAGCCTCAGTTTCCTCATGTGTATAATGAAGATAACAGTAGTATCAACCTCCTAGGTTTGTTGTGAAATTTAAATGACAGCATTTAGCATGAAGTGTAAGTGCCCAGTGAATGTCAGCTGTTTTTTTACTATTTTCGTTATTATTTTGAGTGCCTGCTAAATGCCAAAAACCGTGTTAGAGGCTCATTTAACTTACGAAATTTGCATGATTTTAACTTTCATAACAGATCTCTGAGGTAAATATATATCACTTATGCTCAGAAAAGTTAGGTCATTTTCTCAAAGTCACACAGCTGGTCAGTAGTAAAGCTAAGATCTAAATCTACACTGCCTCAACTCTAGATTTTAATCCTCTTTCACATTTAACAAATACTGACATTACAGAGGCAGCTATTGAAATGGAATCCACTCAGTAGACAATCCATCTCAGGCTGCTATTGGCAAGAATTTGAATGACATAGCTTAAAAAATACACACACACACACACGTACACACACAGTCACACAACGTGCATTGACCAACGCCTGATGAAAAGTACTTTGAAATGTGAGTCTTTTAAATAATAACAACCACATTGGATTCTTACTGTTTTCAGAGTAAAATTAAATTTAATCAATGCAGATTTACTGGTTGCACAAGACTTTTTGGTAGGCACTACCAACAAGACAAAGAAACTTTAGAACACAGCTTCTGTCTTCAAGGAATTTATGGTTTAGTTGTGAAAGAAAGATGTGAAAAGGTGAATAAGCGCATGAAGAAGCAAGAAATAGACTAAGGGTTTACTACAATAAACTAAAAAATAAATAAATAAAAGCCATGATTAGATGTCAATTAAGAGGGTGTATTTTAGGAAGCAGGATACAGGTTGGGCTGAAGAGCGGAAGTGTGACAAGACGACCTCTTCAGATGATGCTGTAATAATCTAAACTTAAGTTAATGAAGTCTGAGGTCAACCTTGGGATAGTGGGAATGAACCTGAGTGACATTCAGAAAGAAACACTGAGGGAACTTAATGACTCATTATATAGAGAGCATAAGGGAAAGGGAATGTTGAAGAGATTTAAACATTTCCACACTGGATAGATCCAAATCTGCTTGTCCTCCAGTAAGTATTCCCAATCTCAATTACGTCCCCACCATCCATTGTCACACAAGCTGGGATCTGAGAGTCACTCAGGACTCCTTTGCTCACCCCTACCTCCACCCATCTCCTAAGTCCTGTTATTTCCCTCCCCCACATGCCTTTAAGAGCTGATCCCTCCTGCCCTGCCCCATCCCTTCCCATCTCTCACCTGCACAGTAGACCAGCCTGCGACCATGACTTCTTCCTTGGTCTTGTCTCCCCATCAGCACCCTGTACCCCATCCTCCACCCCAGTGACATAACACACACCTCTGATGACCAGGCTTTAGGCCCTCCAGTGACTCTCCAACTCCTGCACGATGAACTCCACAGTCCCTGGCATGGCCTATATAGGAAGCTTCTCCTGGCTTCAGCTTCTGCCTCTCCACACTTCACAGCCTGCGTTTCTACCGTGGAATCTATTTGGAGTCCCCTCAATATCATGCACATAGCACAGAACTCGAACACATGAATGAGTGAGTGACTGTATGAATGTAGGGAAATCAGAATTGTGTGGCTGATTCTGAAAAAGAATGAAAAGCTTAGTTTGGGGTGTATAAAAGTGCAAGATTTGTTTTTTCTCTTTTTAAAGCAGGCAAGAGCTGGACATGATTCAAAGTAAAAGAGAAGGAATAACTTAGAAAAAAGGCCAACTATTGAAGAAATAATGGATGATTTTGCTGCTAATGATAAAATTATAATCAATCTAGTCTTCATTTAAGACCATTTCTCAGGGAGGCATCCCTGAGCCCCTAAATGAGGTTAGCTCTATCCTAAATGTTTCTGTAGCTCCCTTTACATTTTTTTAAATTTTCTTTTTATGATACATCACATTTAAGATCACTTGTTCTATGTCCACCTCCTATATTAAGCTCCATAAGAGCAAGGACGTCACTTTATTCATGCAGAATTCCCAGCATTGAACACAGTTCCTGGTACAAAGTAGATGTTCAATATTAACTAACTACAAGATTAATAGTATTTCTCCACCCTAAGAGTAATTATGCTTCTGCTTGCCAGTACCAATAAGGTAAAAAGAAATGTAATTTGTTGATAAAAGAATCTAAGACAACATGATACTCTGATTAAAGCAACACACAGTGTTTTAATAATAAGTTTTAATTCAGTGTAATTTATTTGTCAATATAAGTGAATTGTCTGTCTGTTTAGATAAAGAGGAGGGATTACCCTGATCACTCTCTTGCTTAAAGACCTTTTTGGCTCCCCATTGTCTGTAGGTGACGGTCTCACTCGTCAGGTGGCACACAGGGTCCTCTCACCATTCCCACAACAGCCCATCAAGCTCTGCACTTGCTGATCCCACTTTCTGGAATACTCTTCCCTACTCTCCGCATCTAGTAAATTCTTATTCTCCCTTCAAACTCAACTAAAACCTTCCCTGAGTCCCACATGCATAACAATCGACTCTCTCCCACAGCACTCTGTACGTGCCTCTGGAAGTCTGGAAATCTGAGATAGTATGCTATGAGCTCCTTGAAGGCACTAATTGTATCTTGTTCATCTTTACCTCTCTGGTGCCTTGCACAAATCAGTTCATTTTCTAGTGAATAAATATAAAAGAAAACCCCGAGTCCTCCTTGAATGCTCTTTCCTCACACCTCAAATCCAGTCCATCAGCAGGTCCAATCTAGTCTGTCTTCAAAAAGATATCCTGAATCTGAGCCCTTCTCACCACCTCCATCACTACCACCCAAGTCCAAGCCACCATCATTTCTTGCCTGAGCTGCCACAATCTCCTCTGACTGGTTTTCTTGAGTCCATCTTTAATCCATTCTACACACAGCGGCCATGTTGGCCTTTTAAAATATCATTCCTCTGCTTGAAGCCATCCAATGGCTTTTATCACACTTGGAATAAAATCCAAACTCCTTACTGGAGTCCTATATGATCTCACGCTTCCCCTGTCCTATGTCCCAGTCCTTCTTGTCATTGCATGGACACGCCAGGCCCTCTCTCATCAGGATCTTGGCCCTTGTTCTATCTGCCTAGAGTGATCTTAGCCCAGGTGTCCACATGTCTTGCTCCCCCTCTGCGTTCAAGTCCCTTCATCATGTCACCTTCCCTGACCACCCTGACTAAAGCAGCACTGCACGTCACCTTCCATCTCCTCAATGTACCTTACTTCTCTTCATTGCATTGATCTGCATCAGACTTTCTTTGATTACCTATTTGTGTCTTAATTTTCTGTCTCTTCCACCATGACAGTAAGGTCCATGAAGACAGGAATTTTGCTTTCTTAACAGTTGTATTTCCAGTGCATAGGCCTATATAATACACAAAGTAGATACTCAGTACACGTTTGTTGAATGAAAAAAAAAAGGATAATAGAGCAGCTGGGTACTGTGTGTCCCAACAGGGAGAGATGAGTGAGAAGAAAGAGTCTTGAGAGGTAAAGATGGGTACAGAAAAAAAAATTGTCAAAGGGCAGCCTTGCTGAAATATAATAATAATAAAACTGGACAGCTCCAGACACAAGGGCTCTGCTTCCACTAATTCATCGTCTTTTAAAACAACCAGAATTGTTTAAAAAAAAAAAAAAAAAAAGGTGGGAGGGCATGCTGATGGGGATATGGCTGCACACCACTTGTGAGGCCTTAGTCTAGAAATTTAGAGGTGAATTAATCTTATGCCTGAGTCCTGCCCATAAGTGGTTTACAGAGGAAATGAAGGGATCGTGAGGAAGGTCTGGTCTGAGTACCCCAGAGTATGGATTAACTGGAGTCCAAGAGTATCCTCTGAATAACTCATTTCCACTTCTTCCATCTTTGGCAAGATGTGGCTGTTAACAGTTTCCATCACTTCTCTCATGAAATAGGTACCTTGTGATTGATTATTCTCATCCCTTATTTCAGCTCCTGCCACTTCAGACAGGGCTGTATTTCTGTGATGAAGAACATGATTCTAGAAAAGCTTTGAGATTAAAGGTGACTTCTAAAGTTTAGAATAAAACCTTTTTGATTCAGATTCTTCTAACACTGTGAATTTGGAATTCATTATCAGTTTCATTGGGCTGAGGCTTCTCTTGGTCCAATGGTGAGGGAAGCAAATTAGTGGTGGAAACATTATTTGCAGAAGATGGAACCAATTTAAAAAGACTTCTTCACACCCAGGCTTATAGACATTTTATCAACACTACTAATATTTTTCCATTTTTTAAATTGAGGTCTAATTTACCCACAGTGAAATTCACCCTTTCTAGAGTACAATTATATGAATTTTGGGGGAAAAAAACACATACAGTTATATCATGACTACCATAATCAAGATATAGGATACATATATAGGCTCCTCAAATTCTCTCATTCTCCATTGTAGTCCAGCCTCTTCCCACACACAGCCCCTGTAAACCACTAGTCTGTTTTCTATCTTTTTAGTTTTGTCTATCTGATAATGTCATATAAATGGAATCATACAGTATGTAACTTTTGAATCTGGTTTCTTCTGCTGAGCATAATGCAAATAAGATTCACTCTTGTTGCTGAGTGTATGTTATTTGTCCCATTTCACAGCCAAGTACTATTCCATCGTACCACCATGTGCTTATCCGTTCACCAGGTGCTTATCCGTTCACCAGGTGATGGACATTTGGGTGGTTTCCAGTATTTAGTGATTATGAACAAAGTCATTGTAAAAATTCACATAAGTTTTATTTCACCCAGGTAGATACCTTGGAGTGGGATTGGTGGGTTGGGTTGTAACTAAATGTCTAAATTTTTAAGAAACTGTCAAACTGTTTTCTAAGTGGCTTTTCCACCTTTCATTCCCAACAACAATCTGTGAGAGTTCTAGTTGCTCTGCATTCTTGCCAGTTATTTCAGTCGTGGTGTTGTATAATTTCAGCCATAGTAGTAGATGTGTAGTGGTATCTCATTGTGGTTTTAATTTTCATTTTCCTGCTAATGATGTAGAGCATCTTTTTATGTGTTTACTTTCCATCCGTCTGATCATTTTGGTAGGGTGTCAATTCATATCCTTTGCCCATCTTTAAAATGGGATTCAAACTATTAATTTAATAGCTAACATGTGGATAAACATTCATATATGGAATTTCATTTGATCTTCACAACTCTGAAAGAGAAGTAGAGTAGGCATTATTTCACTTTCCAGATGAGAAATTGAGACTGAAAACAGGGACATGACTTGCCCAAGTTCACACCAAGTGGCAGGACTAGAGGTAGAAGCCTGGCCTCGCAATTGACAATCGTTCTACCCCAAGTTGCCGACTTACTCTTCCTGAAAACAAGTAAGGCAAAGCTCCACTCAGCAGGACTATGAACTGCCAGCTGAGGCTCCAGGTGACTGAGTGCCCCAGCAAAACTATGAAAAGGTAAAAGCCTGTCCTTCCCTGCTGTGTGACAGATGGTTCCAAGCCAAAACTCTAGCAAAACTTTCCTGTGCTTTATTCTCTTCTCTTGAGTCCAACTCCCAGCTTCTAGTCCTTAGAAAACAATCTGTTAAGCAAATCTTCTCTGACTTCTTCCTCTTCTTACCACCTGACTAGAGATTTTTGCATTTTAATGAGGGCTTTGAGAGACACCACTTCTTCATGCAGTGATTTTCAAACCTTTCTGTTAAAGCCTCAAGCGTCCCAAGAAATGGCCTACAGGGCCACTGTGGATAGGAGTGGGGGAGGGTGGCAGGAGGATTTGGATCCACCCTGTCTAAACAAAACAGTTTCATTTTTATCTGTTTTACATATTGGGCTTTCAATTAAGATTTTATTTGAAAAGGAGGATGTGTTACTTTCCAAAAAACTTTGAAAACCACTGCCTCAAAGCCTCTCTTTAAATATTTGAAGGTAAGAAGGCCTCCAACCACCATTGAAATACTTAATACATGCTTGAAATAAATGAACTAGCATATTTCTCATATATCCTAGAGTACAGGTATTTTACTAATTGAGAGTGATCTCTGGGCATCCCCACATCTCCAGACCAATCTGGATTAGAGCTGAGTTTCCTAAACTGTGCTCCATGACACACTTCTGATGAGTTATACCCAGACATCAACTCCCCTCAGCCCTTGGGCATTCAGGAAGGGCTTGATCTCTTCACATCTTGACCATTTTCATTTTTCTCCAGTGCACTAGGTACTATCCTTTTCTATGTGTGTCCTGTTGTGGAAAGAGTCAGAAAGCACTAAAATGGAGGAGTGGTTTGGGCTGGGATTCCGGGGTTATGTAGTCAGTAGTCCTGATTCTCACTTACTAGCTGAGTGGTTCTGATAAATTGCTTAATTTATGTAAACTTTCATTTCCTAATCTGTGAAATGGGAATAATAATACCATACTTCTTAGAACTATTGTGAGAATTAAACACATGAAAGAAAGTGAGCCAAGATGCCGGGTACCGTTCAAGCTTTATTAAAGAAAGAAATCTGCCAGGCTGTACTCAAAATGAAGGACAGCCCCAACAATGGGTTTGCAAGAGTTTATATTAGCTTTTGGGTGCGAAATGTACTGGGGGAGGGACCATTAGGTTGATGTAACTGGGTGGAGAACTGTGACGATGCCCAAGCTGGAAAGTTGTTTCTAAGTCAGGAGGCTTCTTGTAAAGGGAAGAGGGGAGGGGCTTGGTGCTGGAGTGGAAGATGAGGCCAGCAGTTATTTCATGCTAGTGCTTATTGTGTGCCCAATGGTGCCAGCCACGTCCAAAATCCATCAACACACACAGCACAGTTCCTAGTACATATAAAGCTCCATTATTAGCAGCCCCACCTAGACCTGAGATTTGCCATAGAGGTAGCTAAAACTCACCACAGATTTATTGCTGCACCTTTGATTACAGTTTGAAAATGACTGTAAATGTAAAGCTTCAGTAAGCAAATATGGTCACCATTTTACACGTTATTAATGTTTATAACACCCAGTTTACATCTCTCTGGTAATAAAGGTGAAACAAATACATGTTTGAAGGCCATTAACAATGGCTCCAAACTGGAAACAATGCTTCAAAAAGAGCAGGAGCAAAGTAAAATAATTTCTTTCAAAAATTTTTAAATGCACATTTTTTGGTTTATACTTTGTTGCAAAAAGCAATCACCTTAGTGATGGTTGAACAGATCCAAATGAACCATTGTAGTTTGAACGCAATCCTTAAAAAGTTTTTTTCTGAACACCAAAATGACTGCACATTACTGTCCTTTGATCTACCCTAATCATTTTGATATTTTCCCATAATAGTCTAAATTAGAAGAAAATAGATTTCAACACAACCACATCAGTATTCTCTAACGCCAGCCAACTATAAGTTGTAACAGAAAAGGTTTTTATAAGAAGTAACACTTACCAAATCCATGGATATTTTACAGAATAATTTTGTCATTGGAGCAGTAAAAGAATTTATGTCTCAAACTGATTCAGTGTTTCCAATATCTAATGTGAGTATTTTCAGTTCAGTCCAGGTGCAAGGAGGGATGTTCTGTGAGGGATGTTTTTTAAATATGTAGTATTATCCCTCCCCTTAAGAAATCTGATATTATTGTTCTCTGATTCCAGCTCACATTTCCAGCATTTTCACAAATCAATGCTCTAACCATAGTGATTGTCCTTCTGTACCCAAGGTTCAAACACAAATAGCATTTCAGAGTCTCCAGTACGAATAACGATGGACTGGCTTCTGCCAATCACTTTAGATGGAAGTTTCTGTTACATTGCCCCAGGAGAAGAAATGAGCCCCCATTTCTCAATCAGAATAGCAGATAGTAAAGTGATGGTGTTTCAGGTGAGCTTGTAGAACATCACCCAATTCAGAAAGCCATTCAATGACCCTGCTCCATTACCTGCCAGCTGTGTGGCCTTGAACAAGTTATCTGTGTCTCAGTTTCCTCTTCTGTAAAATGTGTCAGTTTATGTGTATTAACCTGAGTTAATACATTTCAAGGCCTTAGAAGAGTTTCTGGCACCTAGTAACAACCTCAGTCAGTGTTAGCTATTGCCATTATTAGTAGTACTGATGGGAGTAATACTATTAATATCTTCCTAAACACCCTAATCCAAAAGTCAGTCATTAGGCCCTGGGTCCTAGCCCTGTACTGAGAAGAGGAAAGCTACGTAGGAACCCGTGTGCAGGGTTTAGGGGGATCACCCAGCCCAAAATTGGAAGCCCTAAAGCCATTGGTGAGGTATGGGGTAGATGACAGGCTCTCTTCTCTCTGCCACAACCTCTGGTTCCCTTCTAATGGTTTCTCCCTTAATCTTCAGCACAGGATAAAATGAACTCTTCCTTGATTTGGGTTATGCTTTCCCCTTCTGAACAAATTTTTGCTGGAGATAAGGGCCACCTGAGAAAACCAATAATGTAGATATTTATTTTACTGCAACAAGCAGTTTATTCCTGGAAGGTCAGCTCTCTGGTTACTGTCACTTGGGTTATATTGCACAAAATAAACAAGCTGTTGAAACACGGTTCCTGTAGATGAAGATTTTTATCTCTAGCAAGTGAAAAGTGTGCATTTTATTTTTCAATATCACAGGGCTAAGATAATTTAAGAGACCATACATCTTTTAACTCAAAAATAATGGTATGTGTATGTATACTAATAATGTGCACTTATGTATTAACCAGTCTATTTTCCAGGAGAGGTCCAAAATGGCTAGGAGTGACAGTAGGGGTGTCAGATATACAGGTTCATCTGAACATTCCCTGGCACATTGGTTAATGACTCCCCAGAGATGAAGCTCCTTTAAGCAAAGCCATTACGTTATTTCAGCAGATAAGATTAACAGGAGAAGTAACATCTGTAAAAATGGAGAACCTATTTGCCCTTGGAACCAGAGCTTCTCTTTAACCCTCTCCATCTCAAGTGGCCACCAATCAAGCTGAGAATTCTTCCCAATGCGCTTTCTGTCGCTGGCTTCCTCCTTCTGCGCTCTTCCCACCAAACTCAGTCATTTCCCCTCCCACTTTAAATATACATCACCATGACACCACCACCGATCAAAACCGATCAAAGTCACAGACACAAACCTGTTTTTGACAGATTATACTTTAAATGAAAATCATTTGCCGTGAAGTGTTTCGTCAAGTAAGCATTTGGTTTCGAGTCTTCAATTTCTATTTGTGAAATAGACTTATTTGTTCATTAAATATGCATCAAGCTTATATTTTTGTGTGTCAAGTACTATGCTAGCTATTAAGTACATTATGATAAACAAAACCAATGTGGTCATTGTCCTCATGAAGCTTATGGCTAGTATTTGAGACCGATGTTAATCAAATAAGTAAGCAAATATATAATTACAAATGATAACTACTATGAGGAAATAAAAACAGGATGCTCTTGAGGAAGGTAGAGGATCACTGTAGATTGGAGTTCTCTGGGGTTACATTTAAGAGTCCTAAAGGATGAAAACGAGTTTGCCATGTAAAAACGGGGAGAGCCTTCCTGAGCAGAGTCAACAATGATGTTCCAGAATACAAAATGAGCTTGGCTTGTTTGAGGAACTGGATGGAGACCAGTGTGGGTGGAGAATAGGGGAAGAAGGGAAATGAAGCTTGAGAGGTTGGCAGGGGCCAGATGGTGCAGGCTTTTGTAGACTATGTTAATAACTCAGATTTTAATCTAAGAGCAATGGGAATCCACTGAAAGTTTTAAGCAAGGACATGATCTAATTAATGTCTCAAAGAGATTATTGCAGATGCTTTACAGAGAATCATTTGGAGGTGGGCCAGAGTAGAAGGAAAGAACAGAGTGGGTTATTGTACCAGCCCATGTAAGAAATGATAGCTCGGCAGGCTGATCCCTTGGATATGGTAACTAGGGTAGTTGTCCTGGGGAGGGTGTGTGGTTCATAGTACACTACACTTAACTTCTCTTTTCTGAGCAGCACTGAAATTTATGTTTGAAATTTCTGTCTTCAACAGTATCCCCAAGGGCTTATGAAAGATGTGCACACTGTGGCCTTCTCTTAACTGTGATTGTCTTGAGCAGTCCACGCAGGTTGCCTCCTTCCAGGGACTGCCCTGTATGGTGAATTACTGTAGCGAAAGTGAAGGTGAAGATAAGTTGACAGAGTCCACATATATTTGAAGAGAAGACTACTAAGACTTGCAGGGACAGTGTATTTGTGAGGCAAGGGAGAGAAGTGAATCAAGGATGACTCCAAGTGATGATTGTGGCACTCACCAAGATGGGGAGATAAGGGAGAGAGTGCAGAATAGGCTTGGGCAGAATAAAAGAAAAGATTTCTATTTTGGACTTGTTAGATTGAAGATGCCAATGAACTATCCAAGTAGAGATATCAAGAAGGCTGAGCAAGTAGCACAGAACTCAGCAGAAACATTTGGGAGTATTGTTGTACAGAAGCTACATGAATAGACAGACGAGAACACCAAGGAGAGACTATGGAGAAAGAAAATTACCTAAGACCAAGCCCTAATGAGGTCAGTTGAAAAAAGAGCAACCTGCAAAGTAAATTGAGAAGGAACTGCCACAAAGGCAGGATACATGGCAAGAGAATGGAAGTAGTCAGCGGGGTGACAATGTGGTGAGATAAAGTACTGAGATGAATTCAGAGAGGTACCGTCTGGATTTGACAACAGAAAGATCATTGGTGACCTTGATAAGAGCGGTTTCACTGGGGTGGGGGTGGGAGAAGGCAGGCTGAGGAAGCCAGTTTGGAATGAAAGGCTTTTTCCTTTCTCTTTTCAGCCACTGGGCCTGGAGACATTGTTTGGATAAAAGGGCTGCAGAAATCCCAGCAGGCCAGACATGGCTGATTTTGTCTTTCTGGGATGTGTCACTCTGTTATTTCTAATTTTAGTTAGAACATCTCAGACAGGAAGGATGCTGTGGAGCACATCTTCCTCGGCAACCACTTCATAAATGAACGTGATCACACAGGGTAGCCCAGGCCCAGGTTCAAGAAAGAAGGAAGGAAGGAAGAAAAGGAAGGAAGGAAGGAGAGAGCGAGGTTGGGAATAGGGAGAAAGAAAGGAAGACAGGGAAGGAAATACATGGTCTAAAGAAACCAGAACTAAGTTTGATTAATTCTTCTGGCTATTGGGTGTCAATACTTCATGAAAACTAGAATTTGAAATGTTAGAGAAGGGCTCTTCCTGTCCCCCACAATTCGTGTCACCTTGATGAGGCAGGTGTTAAAGGGCCGCCTGCTGAAGAGGCCGTTGGTGCTTTACGGAGTTTTGCAGGCTCATGCCTGTGCGATGCCACACGTGTGGTGTTGAACTGCAGAGCTCCTGTGCAGAAAAGCACAAAACATTAAACCTCACATATAAATGTCCTTCCTTTAAACCATTTTTTCTTTATGATCTAGTTAATTTTAATTTCTGATTAATATTCTTAATCAGCGGTAGCTTGGAACATTTTGACTTTTAGTTTCTCCCACTGCTGAATATTTAATGATCTATAAACAAACTTTTGATAAATCTTTTTATAATAAGAGGAATCCCTTAGTATTTGTGGATAATCTTACTTGTTAGTTTATTATATGGAGAATCACTGGAGTTGGGCACGAGTAGAAGGAAAGAGATGAGCATCTCCCTGCATCTCAGAAGTAATTTCAGGCCAGCTATGGGTGGACATTTATATGTGCGGTTTAATATTTTCCATTTTTCTGCACAGGAATTCAGCAGTTCAATGTCAGACATGTGGTAAGTCAGATGTTCAGAAATAAATGCTAAGTATTCCGTTCAGTAATGGGATCCAGTGCCTGTTGGTCAGCAGTGGCCACTGAGCATGTCCATTTCACATGCTTTGATCCTATTTGCAAGGTGACTTCTTGGGATAATTTTCTCAGTAAGTAAAAAGAGTAAAGAAACCCAAAATTTTACTCCTGGCTGACCCATTTTGCAATCTTGGTCAAATTATTTAACCTTTCTCTATTTCAATTCCCCCTTCAGGAAATAGTGTGAATAATATTAACCTTCTCCCTGTATCTCAGAAGTAATTTGAGGCTAGCTAATTGACTCCACCATATGTGGTGTAATGGTGGGGAAAAGAGCTATTAAAATGTGAAATATCATTACCATGGTCCACGTCAGAGATTACCACTGCACAAGCTACCTTCTAGTTAGGCCTTTTGAAGACCACTTTTAACTCTTCTAGGCAATATCATCATATTGGTGAAGCTGCCACCATCTATCATTCGTTCATTTTTAAACTCTCAGCCAAAAGTAGCACATATTCCAATTTTCATTCAATACATTTGCATTTCAGATTTCAGAGGATTCTTTGAGGAAACCAAGGATACCTAGGCATAGCAAAACCACACCTGGCAGTCAAAACATGTGGGAATGACTGGCTGATTGCACCTTTTCAAAACATCACCTGCAAATGTGCTACTTAATGCGGCAACTTCCACAGGAGCCCAGTC
This sequence comes from Cynocephalus volans, assembly GCF_027409185.1. Classification (NCBI taxonomy): domain Eukaryota; kingdom Metazoa; phylum Chordata; class Mammalia; order Dermoptera; family Cynocephalidae; genus Cynocephalus; species Cynocephalus volans. The sequence continues at coordinate 52,400,575 of NC_084465.1, read as the reverse complement.
CATAAGTAGGCAGCCACTGGGGTACAGAAGAAAAGTATTTCTCAACTATGTGCAAATAATGGTCATAAATCTCCCGTTGCAAGGTGCTTTTCCCGTAGAAAGTGCATGTCTCACATCTGTGAGGTTGGATGTTTGACCCCTATCTTATAAAGGAAGAAACAAGCTCAGAGAGATCTAGTGGTTGGGCCAAAATCACATTGCTGGGAAACAAACGCCAGAGGCAGGGTTATATTCCAGATCTTCTGATGCTTTTCTAGGACTTTTTACTCACCATGTGAAAATAATAATGGACACCAATCTATGGAATGAAGAAAGGTAACACTGTGCCCGAAATACTCCATTCAAATTTCACATCAAAGGAGAAACTTTTGTATAACTGATTTGATATTCTAAAGGTGGCCAGAATTATTGGAAAAATCGAGCCCACTGCCCTCTTCCTCCTCTTATCTCTTTATGAATCAGTATCAAAGGTACCATATAAGAATCCTCAACTCTAACACAAAGTTGACCCTTGACATTCATAAACTGAATATGGGCAAGGATCCCTGATATTTCTGGCACATGTTACAAAGGCAGAGAGTTGAATCATTTGCACTGAGGCTGGTGTGTGGGGCCGAATCTCTTAGCTAGTGAGCAAGGCACATTGCCTCCCAGAATTCAAACATCAATGTGGCTTGTTTCCCACTCATGAACATACACCAATTCCATGGAGAAAAATTATACTCTAGAGTGATATCACGAAATTTGAGCATTTCCAAAGGTCATGGGACATATTCCTTACAAACAGCAAGGGTTCACTGTGTTGGATTTCTCTGCTTTAATTTCACCTTAGTGGCCAGAACTCAAGGGTGATGTTATTGCTCATAATAGTAACTAACCCATCTCAGATTCCTAACACATCTGTCCTCTTTCTACTTAGCCTCTGACCAGCCATTGCTTTAAAAAAAAAAAATCATCTCTCATTTTTATCATTCTATTTTATATGTGTTTTGATGTTGTAAACTGTCTTAGATACTTTTTGGAAGCAGAGTTTAAATCCTAAATAAATGTTGAAACTAGGCTTTCTAGATAGAATTATTTATCTTAGTCCTGGGGCCTCCCACAACGTTAGAAGTACTAAAAAGAATGAAGGACAACGATTTTTGAAAGGCAAGACAATGACAGTTTTTAGATGAATTTATCCAAATTCTGAAACTATCTTACAGTAGCCAAGAATTATGCTCTGAGTGACACCTAATGGTTGAGAAAGTCTCTCCCAACTTCTCAGAGAGGACTCAGACCGATGTTTCTCACAGCTCGGCTCTAGGGTTATCTTCTTCAGAATCCTCTGGGTGCCTGTTAAAAATGCAGATTAATTCCCAAACTTCATGCTGATGGAATCTCCGATTCGGTCCCAGGGAAATCTGTATTTTTCACCATCACCCAGGTGATTCCCGATGTATACTCGAGTTCGAGAACCATCGATACAGGTGCTACCAAGTCTGACGTCCACCCAGCACTGTCGAACCTAATACAGACATTTCAGGAAGTTAGAAGGCGCCCAACAGGCGAAGGGCCTAGGCCGGGGCTTGGCGTGGGCCTCCTGGTCTACCGGTGGGGCGGGAGGGTAGGAAACAGAAAACCCCGGGGCGCGGCCGGCTGCCCTGTTGGCAGTGAGGGCGGGGGCGGCGCTGGCTCGGGACCTTGACAACAGCCGCCGCTGGCTGCCCGCCCTTGTCGCTGGCGCAGGGGGAGGTGGCGGGAGCGTGGGCCCCGGTGCCGCGCGGCCGCTAACGCCTGTGCTTGCCGTCCACAGACGAACCCAGCGCCTGGAGCTCTCCCGCTGCCGCCGCCCCAGGTCTGCCGGAAGTAGGCGTCTCGCTCGAGGACGTCCTCTCTCCATTCTCTCCATCACATCCAGCCCCACCCTCCGACCCTTCCCACCAGATAAGCCCAGACCCGACTTGGGATATCAAAAGGGAACACGACGTTAGGAAACCAAAGGAGCTTTCGGCCGGCGGCCAGAAGAAGCAGCGCCTCGGGGAGCAGAGGGAGCGCTCGGCGAGTCCGCAGAGGGCCGCGCGGCCGAGGCTCGAGGAGGCGCCCGGCGGCCAGGGGCGGCCCGAGGCCGGCAGGCCCGCCTCGGAGGCCAGGGCGCCCGGGCCCGCGGCGGCGGACGCGGCGGACGCGACGCGAGCCGGCGGGAAGGAGGCTCCCCGCGCCGCGGCGGGTCCCGAGCTCGGCCGGCGCGAAGGCCCCGGGGCCGCGCCCGCGTTCGCGGGTCCGGGCACGCGGGAGGCCGAGGGCAGGGCGGGCGCGCGCGCGGGCTCCCGGCAAGGCCCGCGGCCCCCGAGCGGCGCCCCCTTGCGCAAGGCGGCCGTGGCTCCCGGGCCCTGGAAGGTCCCCGGCTCCGACAAGCTGCCGGGCGTCCTCAAACCCGGCGCCTCGGCCGCCAGCAGATGAGCCGCGCGGCCGCGGCCCGCCCGCCCGCCTCGCCGCGGGCCGTTCTTCTTAGGTCCCGTCTCACGGCGTTTTAAGTTATTTTCACTGTCACACGCGTAGATCCACGAGGCACCAAGGCCTGGGAGCATCGACGTGAAGTCCCACGTGTCCGATGAGCACGGGCGGCCACCCGTCCACGCGCAGACCTAAACTGATCCTAAAGCCCCGGCTCCATTGTAGGGGCTTTGGCAGCTATGGAAGAACCAAAATAACGTGACGAACACCACAGAGAGACAGTGCAGTGTGTAGCTTTAGTAAAAAAGAAAAAATTACCCCCACTGCATGAAGGATCGGATGTCATCCAAACTTTGTATCAAGAAACTGGACAAGCTAAGAGCAATCACAAACTGGAATATCGCCTTAAAAATCAAACTGCACGGAGCAAGCTGAAACTGAGACAAGATTATATCTTTTAATTGATCTAAAGTGTTGTAAATAAATTGTTCTTGACATATCTAGACAGGGGTTAAAGGGTTTCTTTGAAACATTCAGAACTGTTCGCCCATGACATGTTTCCATGGCTCGCCCTTGGCGTCCGTCACCGGTATTAGCACCGTTCCCTGCGAACTGCAGGATGGGTTAGAGATCTAGTGAATTCATTGGTGTGATGCCATTTTTGCTGCCATTTCTGTGATCAAATCATATTTCTGTACATTTTCAGTGGTAGGGGGAAAAAAAGGTTTTAAAAGTTGTATCCTAGGGAAGTTTGCCGTAAGTCAGTATTTTGCAGTTTAGCTCATAGATCTTAATTGGTTTTCCTCTAAAATATGAATCTTATAATTGAAGGACCACAATTTGTTTAGTCAAGATTGGCAACGCTGCAGTTCCTTTATGAAAAGGCTTTCCTGTTGTTCCAGGCTAGCAGAGATAGATGGCTTCTTTGTCAGCAATGTTATATTTCACTTATTGTCTCATTTTAAACTCTCTTCCCTTGACTTTATTTGCACTTTGACAGAGCAGAGGCAAATTATTTGTCCTATATTTCTCAGATTATAATGAATCTCTAATATTAAAAAATGTTTATTATAACCAATTTATTTTCATTAAAGAACATGAGTCTTTTTAGCATTCCTTTCTGCTTATCTTTCTTTCCTGATTCTTTCTCCTTTTGCTTCCATTTGGTTTACTTTTGTCTTGTATTCTTTGCCAATTATTTATTTCATTAGCATCCCCCAGATGTTTCTGTTTATAGTCATAGATTATGATTGATCTAGTAAAATTTTGAGTCTTTCCTTTCTTCCCTGCTGTTTTAGTATTTCTTTTTAAAATGTTAGCTTCAATTAATTATCTGTTGGTACTTATTGTAGCTCTACATATTAAAAGGCAAATGTTTCTGAAGGCAATTTCTCTTTGATATGCCCTGAATGAATGAGGCTTCATCCTTCCCATATTCCGCCCCTTACAAGAGTTCAAATGCAATAAGCCTCACCTCCCCGCACTTTAGTCAAAGAAGTAAAAGGCGGAGATCAGGTCCATCACACAGGTCACACATAATAGCCTCCCTTGACTGACTCTTTCCCTCTTTGTAATTGCAGTAACCTGAGCGCCAGCAGTTTAATTTCCATCAGGCATAGAGTAGTTTAGTTGTTTGACAAGAGGAGAATGTGGTTGAAAGCCTCAAATGAAGGGTCTTGCAGCTTGTAAAAGCAATTTCCAAAAATGAAACCCATTCATCATAAACAAAAGCACAAACACATGTAGCAGTTTATAATACTTTTGGTTTAATCTCAATTAGTCTTTCTCCCCTGGACTAGAAATCCAGTATAGTTTGCCATTAATTTATTGAATCTGGTTTTGGACAATGCTTCTGTAGTGTAGCTGCACGTCCTGGTACTGTATCCTCTGACCTTTATTTTCCATGTGTTACAAAAGGAAAAAAAATGAGATTACGCTTGCATAAACTCTAATTTGCACAGTTCACAGCTACTACTTGTGCAGTAATTGCTTTATGCAGCTGTAATCCATAACCTGTGAAGACAGCACATCATCTAAATCCCATTCCAAATAATATTTCTGTGTAGTGTTAGCTGTGAATTTACCCTGTACAGCTGTATCTCTATAAATATAATTCCATGTATTAATAGTCACAGAAAGACTGTAAGTGAGCAACTATTTTTATGAAACGCACCACTATGGATAAATTAACTTTTACAGAAATCTTGTTTACTGTATGATATTCTAAAACACTGTCAAATAAAATATATATCCAAAAATCTTTTCTTTTTCCAACTATATAGGCTGTGTGTTAATTTGAAATAGATAATTACTGGGGGTTAACTTAGTTTTTAAAAACTGCAGCTTTCATAAATGTTTAAGTTTAATGCCTCAAACAGGACTTCTTTGAAACTTGAATCTAAATGCAGTGGCATTACATGGGAAAGTTTGTTGGCTTTTTTGGCCCAAGTAAACTTAGAGTTTTCTCATAGACGGTCTAGTTGGTATTTGCCTGTCAGCTTATTACATCTTTTATGAATTGGCAGTATATTTCTGTTGCTTGCTACATTGATTGATACTGCACCTTTTTTCAAAAAGGATTTAAAGTATCAATCAACAATAAATTCCATCACTTTTTTTCCTTTTAATTCTCAAACGTTTTCATACAAAAATCCCAAAGAGTTCATGCAGAAGCCTTAGTGAGGAGCAGTGCATAGGTCCAAAATTAGTGGCCAAATATAGCTTTTGCTCTAGGGAGAAGGGAGAGTTCTGCATGGGCATTGGGTGATAACGACCCTGCCATCACAGAGTTTACAATCTAAAGGAACAGTTCTCAACCCTGGTCCTATCAAGACTTTTTCCACTTATGTCAATAGGAGACCTAAAATACCCAAAGTGTCAATCTTTTAGTCCAATACAAATTTTTAAATTAAATATGCTATGCATCACTTTCAGAAAAGGGAAGAGGTGACATGAAGTGTGAAATCAAACGCAAAATTTAAGATATTTGTAATAACTATATGCAGTTCTTCTATGAAATTATTGGAGAATAGCCCAGTGCAAGCTGAAAAGCAAAATATCTATAAAACAATGTAGTTAACAAGAGGGGTGTAAATATTAATAATGCACTGCTAATTGCCATTTTAAAAGAAAAACATAAAAACTATTAGGACACCAGAAAGATAGGAAATCAAAGACCAAAGGGAATAGGAGAGGGAAGGGGCCGGGACTGGGGTGAGGCAAGTGAAGCACCTGGCCTGGGCACCTCATCATGAATTCAAATGTCTCCAAGGTCAGGCAGGAAAATATGAAAACATGAAGGGAGCCAGGTGGGGACTGGGCCAAAGGACGAGCATGTCCTCCTCTAAAGCTGCCATTTGGTCAAGTCCAGTGTGAAATAGTTTTCCAGTTACTCAAGAGAAGAAAGAAAAAATGAACTCTATTTGAAATTGTACTTTTTTTAAAGTTTGACTAGTTTAGTTCACATTTTTAAGAAACGCTGAGTGAAAAGAAAAAAATAGGACCACATCAAACCATCTGCAGGCCGAACCTGGCCCACAGCCCACCAATTTGCAGCCGCTGTCTTGGAACAACAGCCAGGCCTTCGGCAGAGACCCCTTGCTTTCATCAGGGTCTGATTCACCTTCCCAGCAGTAAACAGCACAGATCGAGAGGTGGTAAAGCCTGTGGCTATTGAAGTACATACATGCCTGGAATAGCTTCAAATGTGTATTCTAAGCATGACAACTCTGCCAGAAACCTGACTGCTGTTCCTGCAGTGGAGGCAGATTTGTTGTGAAGCTAAAGAAACTGAAGCTGCATGAGCCCTGAACTTTATTTAAAACTTTATATTCTTAAAAAATAAAAAAATAAAAAAAATAAAATAAAACTTTATATTCTTTTGTAAATGAGTTCCTCCCAAATTGTGTAAGCTTGAGCTCCCCAAAGTTGAATCTACTCCTGCCTTCTTGATAATGCTATTTTTCAGGCCAAACTAATGGCAAAATTAAATGACTCATTACTGAAAGAATTTAGATTTAACAAGAGATTTCTTTTCAGACAACCATAGTGCCAGACAGGATCCCTGTAAAATCACGAGTGCTTTCCAAGTCTTAAAATAGTAAGGGTACTATGTCTAAAGATAATTCTGCCGCATGTCTGGTTCATGCAGGCCCCAATTAAATGTGTAGAGATTACGATTATGATTATTGATGGTAATAATAGCTGTGGTTGTAAACATTTGTGTATAAACAATGGAGCGACATCCTAGACTTAAGTTGAACCCTTGCTAGGCATTGGTCGCATATCACCCATGCAACTCAGTGATCAGGGACTTCACACAGCTTGAGCCTGTCCCACCACTCCTGGGGAAGGTGACTGGCAACCACAAACAACAGCTTTCTCCCTTTTTACGGGCTCTAAGAGTTTGATGGGATGTTTTCTTCTGATGAAATTGCCTCTTGGAGAATGATTTTACTTGGAAGATACTGGGACTCTGTGATGCAACAAAGTGACTCTTAACCTCCTTTCTTAAGTGGGAGCTAAATTTTTTAAAACCCTAACAAGGTGTGTCTGTGTGAAAGGAACTGAAACCTGCTCTGTGATTTTGTCCCAGGTCAGCTGACTTCACATGGAGGAACACACATCCCTGGGAGTACACATAGAGTTTCTAGGGGGTACACAGGCAGGGATAGCTTAAATAGAATCCATTTCCAGAACTTCAACTTCCATTTTTATGCATTCTAAACCTGTGGTATGCTAGTTCCCCATGCCCACATGCCCACATGCCCTTTGTGACATGACAAAGAAAGGACAGTTCTGTCAGTTGTCCTGCATTTTGTACTGTTCATTACCTCAAGGGATTAAACCTCTAGGAAGTTAAACAAAGGGACAACCGCAAAATGCAGCCCTCCTGAGTGAGAATCAAGAGGGCAAAGCACACAGCATCAGTAAGAAACATCAAAGTGGGCAACGCCCTGGCAGGATACTATCTGTCTAAGAATTAGCATCCGCATTCATTTGAATTTTCCAATAAAGTCAAACTTTTTCTGATTGGATGTGTGATTTGCCTATTATCTGGCTTACCACAAAGACTGGCTTTGCCAATAAGATTATATGGCAGATATTTCTCATCAATTAAAGGTATCAAATCTATAATTACAAGCTTTAAATATAAATATATTTAAAGCATGGATGAAAAAGGAATACATCCTTTGCAATATTTAAATTTGTGATTTAAAAAATAGAGATGTCAATTTAAAAGTGAAATTTGGTCTAGAGTTTTATAAAATTATTTCAGGGGCTATGTGAGTTAAAAAGAGCACTCATATAGGCAAACCTGCTTAATTTAGTATGATAAAATTTTTGAAATAGTTGTTGTGTCCTCTATATATAAAATATTACAGGTGAACAGAGCACAGGCCCTATTCTCAAGTTGCCTATAATCTAGTTAAAAGACCAAGACAATTAATACATGACAGAATGTGGTCCATGTGACAGTAAAAATGCAGGATTCTTGAGGATGCAGAAATGGTTAGAAGTCATCCTGGATAAGTGGCTTTTTAGTTGGGTTTTGAAGGATGGGTAGGATTTCAAGAGACAGAGGAGGCATAAGTGAGAGAACAGCCTGAGCAAAGTGTCAGTTAGGAAATTTGGAGGAAGGTTAGCAGAAAGGAAGTCGTTTATTTTGACTGAGTGTATGGGAGAGAAAGAGAAACAGAGACAGAGGGACGGGAGATTAAATGGAGAGGTAGGTTAGAGCTGATCACAAATGCTAGTAGTGAGCAGCAGAGGTCAGTAAAGGTCGCTGAGCACTTGGCTCTGGAAGTCGGTCTGACAGTCTTGTCCAGAGGGAAGTAGAGGTAGAAGAAGCTCTGGCAGATGCTTAACATCAGCCCAGGTGAAAGACTAGGAGACCTGCAAGGGCTCTCAAGGAGGGGAAACAAGCAGACTTCAGACTCTTTGGATGCCACAAGTTAGGGACAATCTCAGGCTTCAAGCTTGAGTGAAAAGAGAAAACGGGAGGAGGACCAGAGCTACAGGGGACATCACTAAGTTTTTGGACGTGTAAAGTATGAGGGGTTCTTAGGTCACCCAGATGGAAATACTTATCCAACCAATAATCATAGACTAAAGATGGAGCTGTTTCCCAAAAATGAAGTTCAGGTGAGAGACTGAGTCTAAAGATTTGGGAATCTACTCCCTAGAGCCCCACCAGGACCCACCTCCAGAGATTCTGATGTAATTGGTTGGAATGGGAAATGGTTGTCAGGATTTCTTTTCCTCAAGTAGCCTTCAAGGTTGAATAGCCCAGGATGAGAACCACTATCCTATAAGTAAAAGTCAACATGGTCTTCAAGGTAGAGAAAAAGCAAAGGGAAAAGGGACAGGACCTACATTTGGGAGGTGGGTACAGAAAGATGGGTCAGGGAAAGAGTAGACAGAGGGACTGGACACTGCACGGCCATGGAATCCCAGGGAGGAGAGGATTTTGACAAATTCCGAGTGAACATCAGTATCCACACCTGCAACGGTGTCACTTAGGATGAGGAGTAAGATGATCTTTTTTTTTTTTTTTGTGACCGGTAAGGGGATCGTAACCCTTGGCTTGGTGTCGTCCGCACCGCACTCAGCCAGTGAGCACACCTGCCATCCCTATATAGGATCCGAACCCGCGGCCTCAGCGCTCCCAAGTGCCACACTCACCCGAGTGAGCCACGGGTTCGGCCCGATGGTCATTTATTTTGATTGTTGGAGGTTCAAGAGACTTTTAGTAGGATGGTAAGTTTAGGTCATGCAGTGAATGAAGAGTAGGGAAGCAGGGGCTGGCACAAGAGCAAGAAGCACTGTCAGCTCAAAGGAGAAGCAGAATGGAAGGTCGGCGGTCAGTGGCTGGTTGGTTGGTTCTCAGTCTGGAGGTGACTTTTGCCTGCTCTCAGCCCAAGGGGGAGGACCTGATAGAGAGGAGGGGAGCTGGCTGTGGGGGCACAGGCAGTGGGTGAGGAGGCAAGAAGCCCTGGAGGAAATGGAGGTAGGGAAAGAAAATGGACATGCATGAGGGGTGGAGAGGGGACTTGGAAGGAGGACACTTTTATCATCTGGTAAGAACCAGATGATAGAGATTTGGAGAAGCACTGAAGAGTCCACATCATATACCTCTCATCTTTTCAGTTAGTTGAAATCTGCTTGAATTTGTAGACTGTACAGGTGACACTAGAGATGTGAAAAGAACAAAAAAGTATTCCTGAGAATCTTGAACAGGAGAAAGCAAACACAAAGAAGAAAAAAAATGAAAGAATGACGGAGGGCCTCTCCGGAGCTAACACCTGGAAGATCTAGAATTCAAACCCAGATCTGTCTTATTACAAAGTTTGGTATATAGTGCATGCTCAGTAAATGGCTGTTGAATAAATGAATTCTCCTTCCAAAACACTGTCCAGAGGGCAGAAAGTTGCTTAAGCCTCCCTGTGTATCTGCAAGAGTGTCTGAAGCAGACCGAGCTCTGCCTAGGACCTCCTGCGGCATCTCTTGCCCTGCCGCGGGGCACGTGTGGAGCCTTCAGCTAAGACAGCCTCACTCCAGGCTGGCCAGCAAGGACAGCGGGGCTAACCTCGCATTAAAACGGCAGAATTATTTCTCTGGGTATACGAGGGCACTTCAAAAGTTCACGGAAAGACTCTTACTATCTTTTACTTCTATTTCTCCACAAATTTTCGGAAATACCCACGTATACAGCAATTTCAAAGGATTATCATGAATATTTCCATTTGATCCTCACACTACATAAAACGGGAATGGGAAATCTTATCTTAAAAAAATAAAAATAAAATAAAGGGGAAAAAATTGAGAGAAATATTATCTTTTCACAGATGAAGAAGGAAGCTGTATGTCTTTAAGATTCCTTGCTCGCGATCACACAGCTACTAAGCAGCACAGTTTTCAGCTTCTAAATCCCGATCCAGGGCCCTTTCCATTACACCACAAGAGGAAGGGTGCAGAGAGAGCATGATGACAAGGCCACAAAGGGGAGGGCCAGGAAGTCAAGACAAGGAAAGGAGCAAGTCCAGAGGATGTCAGGAGTGGGTGAGGTGCACCGATAGAGATTGTAGGGACTCAAGACCGTAGAGCCAGGAGGGATGCTACAGAGAGGAAGATGAAGGGGTACAATTCCAAATGTGGGGTTCTTCTGCATTAATGTGATTAAATGACCCTTAGAATAAAGAATAAAATGTACTAATGAAAGTGGGATGCTCTCACAATATCTTTAAATACTTGCCTTAAGGCAAAGGCCACAGCAAAGGAAGTCTGCTGATCATTTGGAAGGGGAAGTGTCCTGTGCATCCACAGAAGTGTCAGCACGCGAAGAGTGCTTTGTTAAAGCAGCGACTGGGGAAAGATTTGACTTCTTAAAATCCAGGTGCCACCAGGAAAGACATGATCCAATTTATTTTTCCAGTCCTTAACAAGATAATAAAGAGCTGCACGTGCTTCAACTGGAATGGAAATGGAGTATAAAGAGAAATTCACAGAAAGAATGCTTCAAAACAGACAGCCCTGCTCACTACCCTTTCTTTTTTTTTTTTTTTTTTTTTTTTTCTTTCTTTTGTGGCTGACGAGATAGAGATGCTCACAGTGGGGATGGAGGGTGGGGGGTGGATTCCAGGCCTGAGGGAACCAGGATGACCAACTCACCCCAGTTTGCCACAGACTATTCTGCTTGGAAAACTGAAAGTCCACATTCCAGCAAACCCCTCAAACCTGGGCAAACTGGATAGTTTGGTCACCCTAGACGAACAGTGAGTAGACTGGGCTGGCACATCTGAGGACCTGGCAGAAGCCAGTCGCCAGGGTGCAGAGGAAGAGAGAGAACTCACCAGCACGAGGCTGGGGGCTGCAGATCACGCAGAGCCTGATAGGCCTTGGCCAGGCTTTGGGCCTCCATGCAAGGCAGTGGGAGGCCATGGATGGGTTTTAATTGGGCAGTACAACTCGATGTGATGTGGGTTTCTTGTGAATCACACTCTGGCTGTGGAGCGGGAACATCAGAAAAGGGACAAGCACCAGGTGGGAACCACCATTATCCTCCCAACTCCCTCCCTTTCTCCCTCAACCTAGTCCCGTCTCCCTCCTCTCCATCCTCTGCCTGGGCTTCCCAGCCTTGCTTCAGCCTGCACAGGCTGCTGACCCCAAGCTCATCCTCCCTGACCCTCTGTCTCAGGGCAGACTCAAGCCCTGCTGGGATGGCTCAGGAGGCCTTGCTGGTGCATTTACAGCTCTGTGCAAAACTTTCCCAAGCAGGTGTGTAATCAGTATACCAACTCTTATTTACAGATCTCAGCTCTTTTATCCAATATCATGATGTGGATTGAAGATTCATCTTGTGTTTCTGGAGTTAACCCTCACAGCACTTCGCATATAGTAGATGCTCAGTGAATACTTGCTGAAGGTTGGATAATTTTTTTAAAAATTGGTCTCTTCTCTAAATCCAGTATAGTTTCCCTTGGGTAAGAATGGATTTCAGCCTGACAAGCGGCCCTGACTAGACAGAGTGGGCAGTTTGCAATCTTTCTCAGGCTTGCAGCTGTGTCTACCAAATTCTGACACTGGGGCCTGATATTGTTATTTGAGCACCACTTGAGATGAAAGCTGGCTTCTGGGACTCATCCAGGTGCTTCATCCAAAATAAGCCCAATAACTATTTCCCCTGGACTTTCTCCTGCTCATGCTCAGGCTCAGCCTCAGCCTTACCCTTGATGCCAACATGGCTGAAGCAGACCTGGCCCCGGCTCTTATTTCAGGATGCCAAGGTCAGGACCAGTGCAATGGTGATAAGTCAGTCCTTCTTGTTCTAGCCTTCCTTGCTCACAACCCCAGAGACTGTCCACTAATATCCTTGGCTGAATTCCTGTACATTGTGGCCAGCTGGTCAGGGTTAGATTAACTTGGCCTCCCCACTGTAAATGTTTGCTGGAAGAATGTAAAAGGCCCCTGCCAGTTTGGGGCCTGGACTGTTCCAGATTCCCTCTGCCTCTCTCTGCTCCAATTGTAACTCTTCCAAAACACACACACACACACACACACACACACACACACACACACACCATGTATCCCAGTTTACTCCCCGCCCAAGCTCCTGTTATTCATGTCCAGCAGCCTTTGAGTGACAGCACTTTCGGACAGGCTATTCCAGCCACAGTCAACCCTGCAGCCTGTAACAGGGCCCTGATATTCACCACTGGCCCCTTTGATTAAGAGACTCTACCCAAGCTCCCTGCATTGGCGTCTCAAGACCAAAGACCCATATTGGCCTGTTCTCCGCTGACCTTCCCATCAGAACCTAATCCCACAACATATTTTCACTCTCTATTTTTAAAATCTGAGTCAACAAACACAAAACCAAGATTTTTATTTCCTAACCATCACCAGCATCAGGGAGTATAATGGTCTAGGATGAGGGCTTGGTAGGGTTTAAAAATATAGTTAGGTGTAGATTTTTTAAAACATGAAGCAGTCATCTGGAACACACACCTGTATTAAGGGGGCTGGGGTAGCTGGGGGTGATTTTGTCCTGAATTCCTTGCCAAGATGTTTAAAACAGAAACAGTGAATTGTCTGAACTATTTCCAGTGCAGCTGACAAATAAGCCCCACCCTCCACGCCCCCCCAAAAGCTTATTTCTCACTCAGGTAACAGGTCAGGAGTTGCTGGTTGAAGAGGCAGCTTTTCTTTGTGGAGTGATTCAGAGCCCCACATTTCTTTCATTCTCTGGCTCCAGCATCCTGCAGAGCCTTGCTTCTGAAAGAGCAGCCTGAATACCAGCAGCCCTGGCATCCCCTGGAGGCTTGTTGGAAATGCAGCAGCTCGGTCCACACCCCAGACCCGCAGTTCAGAGCTGTCTGCAAAGATCCCCATGAGCAGGTGGTGCCTATGCAGAGAAGTTTGAGAAGCTCTGCCCTATATCTTGACGTGACTCTATGTGCTTGTCAAAACTCACAGAGCTATACACTAAAAGGGTGAATTACACCTCAAAAAATTATATGTGAATAGGATTTCTGTTCAGATTTTTTAAAAGAAATTGATCATTTTTGAACTTGAATAAAATTCTGTGACTGTAATAAAATAAAACAAGTCAGATCAAGTCACTCCTCCGCTCCCACTCGGCAACCATGGGCTGCCCCCTCACACACACACACATGCCTGTCCAGCCTCACAGACACCCATCCCATACATTTTGATAAGTTATATTTTCATTTTCTTCAAACTTTTTAAAAAATTTCTCTTGAGACTTTGTTTTGTGTCCCCCAAATTCATATGTAGGAACCTAATCACCACTATGATAGTAAGAGGAGGTAGGGCTTTTGGCAGGTAAATAGGTCATGAGAGCAGAATCCTCCTGAGTGGGATTAGTGCTCTTATAAAAGAAGCCCAAGGGACCTTGTTTGCCCTGTCCACCATCTATGAAACAATCCCTCACCAGACCCAGACACTGAATATACCAGTGCCTTGACCTTAGGCTTCCCAGCTTCCAGAACTGTGAGAAAACATTTCTGTTAGTTATAAGTTACCTAGTTTATGATATTTTGTTATAGCAGCTTAGACAAAGACAAACTTCACATATAGATCTTCCTATAGGTATTAACCAGATGTGGCTGGCATGACTCTGTCTCTCATTAGTCAGTTCAACATTCTCCACCCCCTGGCCCACCACGTTATGGTCTCTGAGAGTCCAGATGCCTCCTTAAGATTTTTCTTCTCTTATTGATTTATTTTTAATTGACACATATTGATTGTACATATTTATGGGGTATGGAATTACCTTTCAATACATGTATACAATGTGTGACTGTGTGATGATCAAATCAGGGGAAATAGCATATTCATCATCACAAAAAATTATTTTTTTTTTAATGAGACTATTTGAACACATACAATAAATTATTGTTAGATATAGATGCCTAGCACTACTGTAGACCACTAGAACTTATTTTTCCTATCTGGCTGTGCAGACTTCATCTTTGATCCATGTATTATTCAGAAATGTTTAATCTCCAGATTTGGGGGGATTTTCCAGCCATCTTTCTACTATTAATTTCTAGTTTAATTCCACATGGTCTGAGGGCATTTTCTGTATGGTTCCTATTCTTTTACGTTTGTTAAGATAAGTTTTATGGCCCAGAATGTGTTGTATTCTAGTGAATCTCCCATGTGAGTGTGCAAAGAATGTGTATTCTGCTGTCGCTGGAGGAAGTAGTTTATAGATGTCCATTATATCCAGTTGATTGATGGTGCTGTTCAGTCCAAATAAATCCTTACTGATTTTCTACCTGCTGTGTCTGACCTAGCTCAAAGTCCATGGCCAATCACTATACTCACTCCCTTGCAAACACCCTCCAATCCCTTTTCCCTCTGTGCTTCTGAGCATTCAGTTTCCTAAACCACAATCCTTGTCCAATCCAGCTCTCTGCATACCCCTTGCCCATCTTCACACATGTTGAATGCAGTTGGAGGAAAACAACCATGCTGACTGGTATCTTTTCAAATTCATGACCACTAACCTCAGGAGGGTCCTGTGTCCATTCCCAGGGGTGGACCCGTTCCCATCCCCATCTTGTGAACAACTGTTTCATACCTTCTCCTTTCCCTTGAAATTGCCAACACCTCCTTAATCCTCACTCTCAGCAGATGAGCTTTCTTCCTATTTCACTGAAAAAGTAGAAGTTTCCATCACCATATCTACACTCGTATTCGTGCCCATATACTCTGTCTCCAGGCCTCTACCATGAATTACTTGTCTATGCTACTAGCAAAATGTCAACCCCTTCACTTCTTCACTGGATTCCTCCTACTTACTCAGGGACAATACTGAAGCAATCCTCTTCTCTTTCTCCTGCATCATTCCTCTGTCCCTCTTTTTGATTTTTCTCATCATCAACAGGCTTTTTTCTTAAAATGGCAGGCATGTTCTTCAGGGATTTTTGCTTTCCATTTTTCCTCTCTCCAGCCTCCATAAATGTGAAAAATAAATTTCTGTTATTTATAAGCTACCCAATTTATGGTATTTTGTTATAGCAGCTCACACAGACTGAGGCAGACTTCATCTTTCACCCAAGTTGCCCTTTTCTCTAAGATAACCACAAGACTTCCTCTCCTCTTCAGGTACTTACCAAGTGATACCTCTCAGGGATGCCTTCCCTGGCCACCCTATCTAAAATTGCAAACCCCTGTGGCTGACATACCCTAAGGTGACACCAATGAGACATGCCCTAGCAGAGTCCTTGCTCAGAAAAAGAGAACCCTCTCCTTGAGTAAGGGAAGAATCTGTTTCTTACTTCTAACTAATAAAATATGGCAAAGGTAATGGAGTGTCACCTCCTTGATTAGGTTACATTACACGGCAAGGGGATGGGCTGTCATTCCCATAAGTGTGTTGGGTTATACAAGACCCATCTTAGCAGACTAGAGCAAGACATTTTCCTAGCTGGCATGAGGAAGTAAGCTGCCATGTTTTGAGGGCCAGTGGAACTGGGAGGCCTCTAGGATCTGAAGGTGGCCTCCAGTGGATAGGCATCAAAAAGCCAGGGACTTCAGTCACACAACCACACGGAAATAAATTCTGCCAATAACCTGAATGAGCCTGGCAGAGGACTATTCTCCAGTCAGTTCTCCATGTGATTGTGTAGCTGGCTGACACCTTAATTGCAGCCTTGTGAGACTCCAAACAGAGGGCCCCATTAAGCCATGTTCAGACTCCTAGACCCCAGAAACTGTGAGATAATAAGTGTGAGTGTTGTTTTTAACTTGCTAAGTTTGTATTAATTTGTTATGCAGGAAAAGAGAAAACTAATACAATCTCAAACACTACCTGTTAACACTTTTCTATTTATTTTTTCACTTTAGAACTTAAAAACACTTAGCATATTTTCTATTTTACTTATTTACTTTGCTTATTGTCTGTGCTTCCCCCATGACTCCTGAATAAAATTCCACTAAAACAGGGATTTTTCTCAGCACCGCACTCTCCCGAGTGAGCCACGGGCCGGCCCTAAAACAGGGATTTTTGTCTATTTTTTTCTCCACCATTATATTCTCAATGCCTTCAACAGTCTCAATAAATGTTGAATGATTGAATAAATGAATGAATGCTAAATCCTGTTACCTGAGCAGAGGGATTAGTTACTCTCACATACAAGTATATCTCGGGAAGCTAAGGCATAAGAGAGGAAAGGTTTGCTGTGTTTTAACATGTTATTATGGAAATGCTTAAGCATTGATTCAAAAGCCAATGTGATATATCCAAATAACAGCTCTTACAAGTCTGGGTTATTCCAGAGGTAAATTCTAATTTCTTAGAGCAGTATTTTTCAAGGCCTTTTGACTTGACTCTCATTTTAAAAATACATTTCACATCATGTCTCGGTACACATGTAAACCCACCTTCATAATTAAAACAAAAGTTTCACAAACTAGTACTTACTCTTATAAGATGATCTGATTACTTTCCATTTCTTTCCATTCTGTTGTATTTCATTTTCAAAAACTGAATGAACCCTTACAATAGGTCCCAGAGAAACCCTCCAAGCAATTCTCCTTGAGGGCCAATGCTCTCAGTCGTCAATCTTCTCCCAGATTTGAATGGCTATGGGTGTGTCATTGTTCTTCCTGGGAAATATGATGAGGCCTCCTCTTCTGTGCTGTGTGGAAAGTAGAACCATCCTCCTTAGCAGCTGGGGGAGCTGGTGGCAGGGTTGGCATGTTCTTGTGAAACTGGCGCACCTAACAGTGGGTGTGCCTGAACTGAGAGCCACCCCCTCTGTGCCAGCCGAGCCACAGGAACACCAAGGGCCGGATGCTCATCATCAGTAGGTTGTATGAATGCTCCTGTATTCAGAAGACTCTGTAATATCCACATTGACTGTTGCAACTAGTCTTTAATCATAGTCGTGTCTCAGATCTCGAGTCACCAGCAGTCGGCCCTTGAGTCTCTGATTGTAAAGTCTTTTTAAAAAATCACTCCAATATTAGCCACCTTACATGTTCCAAATGGCATAACTCGTGAAGCTGATGAAAAATTATGGTAAAGCACTTTTGATACAGCACAACCTAATCAGTGAGCCCAGAAAAGCCAATGTTGATGAAGTGCCATTAAGTTATGGCACGAAATGCCACCTGCGGGTATATCTAATTTGCCTTTGCGAGTAGTTTTGCTTATTTGGATGTGAAATGAGTCCTAAGGATGGTAAATGGCTAAATGGTAAGCATGTAGTTCGAGAGAAAAAAAAATCTTAATCCCTTCTGAAGTTTTAGCTCAACAGTGCAGCCAGAGGGGGGAAATGCTCCTGACACCTCACTCTCTCGCTGCCAAGCCCCTGCCATTCTGCCTGGGGGTGAAGGTGCCAGGGGGAGGAAGGGGAGGTGCTGGAAGACAGAGAACGCACCCAGAGATAAAGCAGGAGTGTATTAGACCATCTCTGTTGCTTATAACAAAATACGTGGAACTTGGTACTTTGTAAAGAAAACAAAATTTATTGCTTACGGTTTTGGAGACTGGGAAGTCCAAAGTCCAAGGAACACATCTGGTGGTGGTGACAGTGACCCAGGGGTCTCACATTGCAAGATGGTGGAAGCAGAGGGAGACTGACCTCCTCATTCACTATGACATGGTCCTACAATCGAATCACTTCTTCAAGGCCCCACCTTTCAATTACCATAAAAAGATTTCCCACCCTCTTAACAGTCACAGGCAGCCTAGTTTCTACTATGTAATACTTGGGGGACACAATTCAAGCTTCAATGAGTTTGGGGGGAATATTCAATCCACTACAAGGAGTGAAGGCTGTCTAGAGCTTCTTCCTGCTCTTTCTGGCTCTCTGCTCTCCCTTTTGGCTCCCGTTCCCCTTACCTTCCTTGTTGACCTTGTCCTTTTGTTTACTCAAAAGAAAATATGGGAAATCATGTGGATTCAAGGGGCAAAATAAAAGCAGTGAGCTAAAACCAAGGTTAGTAAACAGTAAACAGGAAACAAAACAAAAAAGCTCGGTTTGCCCTATAGATGAATGCTTCTACTAGCCAGAGAATTGGAGAGAGAGATTTGAACTTATACAAAGAAAGGGAGGTGAACCTAAGAGCCCTACATTGAGCCAGGACCCTCCAGAGGGATATACTGTTTGTGAAAGAATAGGACAAACAATTCACCTCCCGGCAGAAGAAGCCTACCCAGAAGTTAGACTGTCTCCATAACGACTCTGGTGAAAAATGAATATTTATATTTTCTCCTTAGAATATGCATCCTTAGGCTTATTTCAGCCTGTTGTAGAGGTTACATTTGCATTATTCATGCTGTCAAGCTTTGGTATAAAAATTAAAACAAAGTGATGCCAGGCTGGGACTGCTACCTAATGCCCAAGCAGAAGCAAGCCCAATTCTCTGGAGGAACAAATTAAGATCGTTCCAACACACTTTCTCAATTAAAAATTACCAAATGCAGAAAGGAATAAATCACATGGATGGGAACCAGAGAAACAATACACAATAGATTTACATGACCAAGAACCTCACATGTTGGACCTGTTGGGAACAAAATTACTATATATGAAATGTTTTAGGAAAAAATGGAATCAGAAAATGATCAAGAAACAGAGAACCATGAAGATTTGAAAATGATTCTTATGAAAATTTTAGAAAGAAAAAATATTATTAAAACTAAAAACAGTGAATGCATGGGTTGAATAGAAGATGAGACATGCTGAAAAAAGAAGTAGTAAAGTAAGAGAAATTACCCAAAATCAAGCACAAGGAGTTCATAGAAATAGAAACTATGAAAGTAAAGAGGCATGGAAGATAGAATGAGAAGGTTTAACAAATGTCTAATCCAAGAGGACAGAATAGAGAAAATGTAAAGACATAGCCGCAGAGAGTTTTAAAAAATTCATAAGAAACATGAATACACATAGAAGAAGCACATTAATAAATAAAAAGAAATCCCTGCCTGGACATGTTGCAGTAAAACTACAAAACAACAAAGACAAAGATAATCCCAAAAGCAGCCAGAGAAGAAAGACGTTACCTGCTTACAAGTAATGGCAGACCAATAGCCAACTTCCCTGAGGCTACAGAGGAAGCCATGAAGGACAGGAAAATATCTGCTGAGAGAAAATAACTGTCAACATAAAATTATATATCCAGCCAACCATCTTTCAAGAACACGGGCAAAACAACCAAACTGAGAGAGTTTAGCATCAAGAGGATGGCACAGAGGGAGGACGTGCTTCAGAAGACAGAACAGGTCTGGGATGAAAGGGCTGTGTGTAAAGACACTGGTAAACATGGAAGTAAATACAAACACTAACCATATAAAGTAATAACAATTTTTAATTATTAGGGTCAAAAAAATATTAAAGCCCTCAACAATAGCTTGGAAGTGAGGAGGAGGGATCTGAGTCAAGGGTTCTAATGTCCTTGTATTGAGAAGAAAAGAATTGAGATGTCCATCAAACCCCTTCTTGGATAAGTTTGCACGTTAGAGTTTTAAGGACAAACACTGAAAAAGTGGAAATAGAGGGAATAACTTCCCAATGAATAAGAAGGGGAACTGGTGTAAGAAAAAAAGCAAGCAAGAAAGCAAACAAACAAGATGATCAATTAAAACAGAAGTTCAGAAAGATGGTAAAAAGGAGCTCTGTGTTTAAGTGGTGCATTAGGCTGGGTAGCAGGAGGAAGGGATGCCTTGGGTTATCTGGTATTCCTGCCTTGACTCAGCCCACCCTAGGCCCCCCACACCAGGCCGTCTCCAGGCTCAGCAGCCCCCTGGCAGGTGGGCGGGCAGGTGGTGTGCCTGAGTTCTAGGCGCCTCTTCCCAGGGGACAGGGAGACTTTGGCTTCCAAATCCATAGTCTTTCAACATCTCCTGGGCAACTTTGGCTCTGCCTGATTCCCGCTCCCCCTGCTGTCTCCCGGAGGGCTTTGTTTAGCCGCAGCATAGTAATATGAAATGTCCATCTACGGACAGTCAAGGCCCCCACAGCACAATAACCAGGAAGTGGATGGGCCTGGACAGAGTGCCGCGGCCACCACTAGTCACTGCCCCAGTCCTCGTAGGTGTGCAAACTCAGGACATGTTAACTCTACGTTTATTTCCCTCATCTGTGCAAATGAGGAGGTTGCACCAGATAATCGGCAAGGTTCTTTACAGTCCTAATATCCTGTGATTATGCTCTTCATTAAATATGCATCACATACACTCAGTTCCTGGGTGCATAACCCTGATAACTTGCTGCTTGTATTATATGCTCATCTGCTCACAAAACACAGGAGCAGTATTCCCTCTAATAGCCTTGTATTCAGTTATTGCCTTTCTGTAATATTATTTTTCTAAGATTTCATGTGAGGAGATCTTGAAGAATTTTTAAACATTTTAAAAAGTAAAAAGGCCTCAGCAGACTCCCTCCACTCTGATATGTCTCCTTTTGCCTTTTCTCACGTATTCAGGTGCATCAGGCCTATCGACTTGGTTGGATCTTAAGTCCTCCATTCTAGAGAACTGATGAACCTTTATCTGCCTGAATTTAGAGGCCAAGTCCTACTGACAGCACATACTATCAAGAGTTCCAAATGACCTGTAAGTCGCTGAATTAAATGGTGCTTGTACACCATGATCCCACTTGATTTAAGTGATGTTTTTGACGTGACTAATCACAGGGCAGAGCTTCACTAGCTGTCCTCATTAAACTTTCAAGGTTCTGGACTCCAGTCTCCAGCATGTTTATTTGTGCCTGCACCCTCCCATCAGACAGGTTCCGTGCCCACCGTTCCCATGCAGAGGCACCCCAGAGCCTGGTGCTCCCCGTTATTCTGCTTTACTTATTACCTCTCAGGCGTAAACTCATCCACCTGTTTCGCTGGAACAGTTGAGAACCAGACATGGGCAGGAAGCTGATACACTAAGGTAAGTAGACAGCAAGGAGATGGTCAGAGTGGGGAGGAGTATTTTCAAAATGTGGTCTTCAGATACCTACCACCAAAATCAATCAGGAACTGACTTAACATGCAGATTCCTATGCTTCACCTAAAATGTACTTAGTCACACTCCCTAGTTAAGAGGACCCATGGTGATTCTTACCTGTGCTGGTTCGAGAACTTGCATATAATTTGCTGGATGTGCAGATAATGCTTCAGCTATAGAGATGGAAGTGCCACCTCTGCTAACCGCGAGTGGAGAGGGAGAGCCAAAGCAGTGCAATTTCACATTTAGAGCCTAGACATTGATCTTCTCTCTCCAGACAGCGACCTCCTGGAATTTAAGGAAGAACTGAAAAAAATTCAAATCCTGAAAAAAATTCAGGATTTGAAAGAGAAAATTACAAAAAGATTAATATCTTAAAAAAGAATGTAGCAGAACTCATGGAACTGAAAGATTCACTCAATGAAATAAAAACCACAATTGATAGCTTAAGCAGCAGGCTAGAACGAGCAGAAGAAAGAATTTCTGATCTTGAAAATAGTCTTTTCAAAATAACCCAGGCAGACAAAAAGAAAAAAAAAAAACAGAAAAAAGAATTTAAAATAATGAAGAAAATCTAAAAGAGCTAGCAGACAAACTTAAGTGAACAAACATTTGAATCGTGGGTGTTCCAGAAGCTGAGGAGAAAGGAAAAGGCATGGAAAACCTATTCAATGAAATAATAATGGAAAACTTCCCAGGTACAGGGAGAGACATGGATCTTCAGATCCACAAGGCTCAAAGATCCCCAAACAGATTCAACCCAAAAAGATCCTCTCCAAGACACATTATAAGTTTTTAGACACATATAACCAAGACTGAACCAAGAAGAGATAGAAAATCTGAACAGACCAATAACAAGCAAAAAGATTAAAGCGGTAATTAGCAGTCTTCCAACAAAAAAAGTCCGGGTCTGGATGGCTTGTAAAGCTGAATTCTATCAAACTTTTAAAGAGGAGTTAATACCAATTCTCATGAAACTGTTCCAAACAATTGAAACAGATGCAACTCTCCCAAACTCATTCCATGAGGCCAATATAACTCTGATACCAAACCAGATAAAGACACAACAAAAAAAGAAAATTACAGGCCAATATCCTTGATGAACTTAGATGCAAAAATCCTCAACAAAATATTAGCAATCAGAATACAGCAACATATTAAAAAAATTATACACTATGATCAAGTGGGATTCATCCCAGGGATGCAAGGATGGTTCAACATACGAAAGTCAATAAATGTGATACATCACATCAACAAGCTCAAGAACAAAGACCATATGATCATCTCAATAGATGCTAAAAAAGCATTTGGCAAAATTCAACATTCCTTCATGATAAAGGCACTCAACAAATTAGGTGTAGAAGGAAAATATCTTAACACAATAAAAGCCATATATGACAAGCCCACTGCCAGTATTATTCTGAATGGGGAAAAATTGAAGGCCTTCCCCTTAAGGACAGGAACAGGACAAGGATGTCCACTCTCACCACTTCTATTCAACATAGTACTGGAGGTACTAGCTAGAGCAATCAGGCAAGAGAAAGAAATAAAGGGAATCCAGATTGGAGAAGACGAAGTCAAACTTTCCCTATTTGCAGATGACATGATACTATATATAGAAAAACCTAAAGACTCTATCAAAAAACTCCTAGAGCTGGTTAATAACTTCAGTAACATTGCAGGATACAAAATAAATGCCCCAAAATCAGTAGCATTTATATACTCAATAATGAATTAACAGAAAGAGAAATAAAGAAAGTAAGCCCGTTTACAATTGTCACCAAAAAAATATGATACCTAGGGATCAATTTAACCAAGGAGGTGAAAGACCTCTACAATGAGAATTACAAACCACTTCCAAAATAAATTAAAGAAGACACAAAAAGATGGGAAGATATTCCATGCTCTTGGATTGGAAGAATTAACATTGTGAAAATTTCTATACTACCCAAAGCAATCTACAGATTCAAAGCAATCCCCATCAAAATACCAATGACATTCTTCACAGAAATGGAAAAAACAATCTTACCTTTCATATAGAAAAACAAAAGACCCTGAATAGCCAAAGAAATCCTGAGCAAAGAAAACAAAGCCAGAGGCATAACTCTGCCTGACTTCAAATTATTCTGCAAAGTTGTTATAATCAAAACAGCATGGTACTGGTATAAAAATAGATGTTCAGACCAGTGGAGTAGAATTGAGAACTCAGAAATCACTCTTCAGGCTTATAGTCATCTGATATTAGACAAAGGCAACAAAAATCTACACTGGGGAAAAGATTGCCTCTTCAACAAGTGGTGCTGGGAAAACTGAATATCCATATGCAGAAGAATGAAACTAGATATGCATCTCTCACTATACACTAAAATCAACTCAAAATGGATTAAAGACCTAGGTATAAGACCTGAAACTGTAAAATTACTGAGGGAAAATATAGGCGAAACACTTCAACAGTTAGGTCTGGGCACAGGCTTTATGAACATGAGCCCAAAAGCACAAGCAGCAAAAGAAAAAATAAACAAATTGGACTATATCAAATTAAAAAGTTTCTGCACAACAAAAGAAACAATCAACAGAGTGAAAAGACAGCCTCCAGAGTGGGAGAAGATTTTTGCCAACTATGCATCTGACAAGAGACTAATATCCAGAATATACATAGAACTCTAGCAATTATACAGTAAAAAATAAATGACCCAATTAAAAAATGGGCAAAGGAGCTGAATAGACGTTTTTCAAGGGAAAACATACAAATGACCAACAGATACATGAAAAAATGCTCAACATCTCTAATCATCAGTGAAATGCAAATTAAAACCACACTGAGATACCACCTCACTCCAGTTAGACTGGCTATAATCAAAAAGATGGTGAATAACAAATGCTGGCGAGGGTGTGGAGAGAAGGGAACACTACTGCACTGTTGGTGGGACTGTAAATTAGTACAACCACTTTGGAAAACAATTTGGAGGTTTCTCAAACAACCACAGATAGATCTTCCATATGATCCAGCAATCCCTCTTCTGGGTATATATCCAGAGGAATGGATATCATCAGGTCAAAGAGATACCTGCATTTCCATGTTTATTCCAGCTCTGTTTACAATTGCCAAGAGATGGAACCAACCTAAATGTCCATCAATAAATGATTAGATAAGGAAACTGTGGTATATACACTATGGAATACTACTCTGCCATAAAAAAGAATGAAATACTCCCATTTGCAACAACATGGATAAACCTGAAGAAACCTATGTTGAGTGAAACAAGCAAAGAACAGAGGGATAAATACCGTGTGTGCTCACTCATATGTGGGAGCTAAGACAGAAAGAAAGGCAGGAAAGAAAGACCACAGTAGTGCTGTGATCCAACAGAGGGAGGGAACATTCCTAGGGCTCCAAATTGGAGTTGAGGGGAGAGGGGGAAGGGGATGGAGGTTGGAGGATAATTGGGAGGGGACAAAGGGTACAAAAGTAATTTCTGGTAATGGATATGCCCCCAGTATGAATCTGGCCCCCACATCATGGGCAGGAGGGGGGACAATCAGCTTTGTATCTCATGAATATTTGTAATAAATAAATAAATAAATATTTTTTTTTAAATAAAATAAATAAAAATAATGTAAAATAAACATAACCAACGTTGAGAGTAGCTT
The DNA here is from genome assembly GCF_027409185.1 of Cynocephalus volans. Classification (NCBI taxonomy): domain Eukaryota; kingdom Metazoa; phylum Chordata; class Mammalia; order Dermoptera; family Cynocephalidae; genus Cynocephalus; species Cynocephalus volans. Next base: position 52,375,512 of record NC_084465.1, on the reverse strand, counting down.
TGCTTGTGTAAAAAAAAAAAAAAGAAAAGAAAAAATGTCAAACTGGCAAAGCTGAAAGACAAAGAGAGAGTCTTAAAAGAAGCAAGAGAAAAGCATCAAGTCACCTATAAGGCCGCCCCTATCAGACTCACAGCAGACTTCTCAACAGAAACTGTACAGGCCAGAAGAAAAGGGGATGATATATTAAAAACAAAAAAGAAAAAACTGCCAGCCAAGAATACTATAGCTAGCAAGCCAATCCTTCAGAAATGAGGAAAGAATAATGTATTTTACAGACAAACGGAAACTGCAGGAGTTCACCACCACAGGATCAGCCCTACAAAAACTCCTCAAGGAAGTCCTGCATCTGGAATCCGAAAAATGATAATCACTCCCATGAATACACAAGAAAGAACAAAACCCACCAGGAGAACAAAAATGCAAATGAGACAGAGAAGGAAACTAATCTTACCACCACAAAATACCATAATGACAGTGTAACGATGCCCCTGCTTTATTTCTGGTTTTGGTAATTTCGGTCTCCTCTCTTGTTTCCTTGGTCAGTCTGGATAAGTGTTTGTACATTTTGTTGATCTTTTTAAAGAATCAACTTTTAGTTTTGTTAACATTCTCTATTGTTTTTTAATTCCCTGTTTCATATATTTGTGTTGTAATCTTTGTTATTTCCTACTTATATTTGCTTTTCATTTAGTTTTCTCTTCTTTTTCTATTTTCTTAAGGTAGAAGTTTACATTACTAATAAGAGATTTTTAATATACGTGTTTACAAGTATAAATTTTCCTCTAAGCGTATCACGATCCTTGCATCCTATAAATTTCGATACGTTGCACTTTGATTTTTAAGTCAAAGTACTCTCTAATTTCCCTGTGACTTTCTTTTGACCCATTGTTTATTTGGGAGAGTGTTCTTTAATTCCTATACATTCGTGAATTTTCTAAATTTCCTTCTGGTATGGTGGTCAGAGAACATATTTGCTATGATCTTAGTCTTTTTAAATGTGTTAAGACTTGTTTTGTGGCCAAAAAAGATAAATAATTTTTTTAAAAAATTATCCCAATAGAAATGAACTTCTAGTGTTCCTTAAAAATAAATAAATAAATAAAGATGACTTAAAAACATTAATCAGTAAAAGGACATTATGGCTTTTATTGATAGATTGAATTACCCAACTAAAACTAAAAGGAATTCATATAAGAATTATTTTAAAAGTAATTATTGACCAAAGATCTAGTCAGATGTAAAGATTCTTCCAAAATTATAGTATCTTACTCATATGTGAAATGCTATTATTTGATAGTGATAAAAAAACTTCCTGAGTACGTGGATGTTCAGCTTGGCCTCAAAGAAATTACTAATAAAGTATAAATAGTATTTAATTATTCAGGCTCCTAAGAAGAGAGATTACTGTAGTGGTCTTGATCTGTTTTGATCCCTCACCTCTCATTAAAAATATCTCAGGGATAAACCTCTTAATATATGCATATTTATTCATAAATTATATGCATCTTAGAATTTTTGAGCAATATATTAAATGTTAAAAAAGATTATTTATTTTTCAAATATTAAAAAAATACAATAGGAAGGAACAATTCTTACCTTATTCTGAGGCCAGTATTACCCTGATGCCATACCAAGAGCTAAATAAAACTTAAACACTTAGAAAAAAATATAGGCATAAATCTTTGTGACCTTGGCTTAGAAAATGGTGTTAGGTATAACATCAAAGGCACAAGCAACAAAAGAAAAATAAAGATATACTGGACATTATTGAATCATTAATGAGCAAGACTGGTGACCTTGAGCGCAGTTTTGAAGGAAAAATGCAGGAGAAAGGTAATAGGGTTGTATATGGAAGTGGCAATGGGCACAGAGAGAAAACAAGAGATAGGGAACGGGACTAATCAGCAAGAATTGTCAAGAAACAAGATACTGTGGTTCAAGAAAGAATGAAAAATTAAATATGGCACTTATAGCTAACAAAAATGTGTTGTATTCTAAATTGGTTTGCCACGTGGACAACCTCTCTAGTCCCTGGAAATGTTGAAAGATAAGTTGTTCAGTAATAAATGTGTAAGAAATATATATACATGTATATGTATATATGTATGTATATACACAGACCCCAATTTGGTTTACACACACACATAAATGCATAAAAGTAAGATAGAAGGTACACAAACACTTTTTACAGAATTTCTTTCTTATTGGAAGATTATGAATACAATTTTTATCTTCTTTATATTCTTAAATCAGAAAAAAGAAAATTTTTAAAAGAAAATAAATTCAAAGAGTTGTTTAAATTTCCTTACAATATTAATGGAAAAAAGACTAGCTTTTCCTCTCCTACCACCTTCCCTCACCTGCCACCCTGACAAGGTCCTTCCTTGGCTGAGAAGTGGCAGGTAGACCAAACTTCTAGAAGTAAAGCCATTTCTACAGACTTGGTTCAGGAGAGTTTAACCCTTGGACACAAAGTGGGAAGGATGTTGTCCACACTTTTCCCAGGCAGGTTGAGTTGTGTAAGGGTTCAGAGCAAACGCAGAGTTTCTGATCAGGCACATATGTAATCTTGGGCACATATCTAACATCAGTATCCTCAGGTGAAATGGGTTAATTTTATGGGAGTCTGTTGATGATTAAGTGAGATAAGGCCTACAGATGGGTTAGCATAATGCACTCAGTAGACGTTGGCTGGTATCACCATTGTTAGTGTTATCTGCACAGGATTATGAATTTGGCAGCTTTCAAAGGGCAGCAAAAACCTTTGAATGTTAGAGCACCTGTACCCAGAGAAAAAAGTACCAGAATTTAGAGTTTTAACAATACCCTGTACCTGACCTCACCTGACCTACAGAAGGTTAAGAGAGCCCTCCAAACGCCACTCCCAGTCTGCGCTCCCCTTGACAACCCCGAGCCTTTAATCACACAAGTCATGAACAAGGCTCAGTAGTGGAAATTGCAGGAAAATTATGGCCTCTAAGACAACTTGAGACTTTAAACTTTGCTATTTAAAAAACTGCTCAAACTTTTAAAATTCAAGCAATCCAAAAAAACCAAAAAAAGAAATGTGATTTTTAAAATTAGCAAGAATGCTCAGAAAACAATAGCCTGCTTACTTGTAAACTGTATGCCAAATGAGATGGGGTATCAGGGGGCCTTCCCATCAAAATGACAAACATGAGATAGACTAAAGCAAGACAAGAAGGCATCTCAGGGACGAGAAGTCCAACTCTGAAGTTGGGGCATCTTCAGCCCCCCCTGCACCGCTGCCTCTCTTGTATATATAAGTGCCCCACATTGAAGAGCAGCTCTAGGGTTGTGGTGTGGCCAGAGACCTGGTCAGGGCCTCCGCTCAGCGACTCCCCGGCTCCTGAGACTCCCCAGGGCCCTCAGGGTGGAAGTTTCCAGAATTAGAGTCTGTTGCAGACAAGGTGGAAGGCGGAGAATACAAACTCAAGCCCTCCAGTCTTTCATTAGCCAGGTCCATCAGTGGAGAAGCAGCAGAGGAGCAGTTCCTACAGGAAGACTCACGACAGGAAAGAAACTAGGGCCTCCCCCCAAAAAACTTTCCCTTGGAACAAAACTCCACTTTCCATTCAAGGGCCTCCACTGTGTGGCTCCAAAGTACCCTTCCCATCCTCCTCCAGGGGATTGTCTCCCTAACTGAATACCACCATAATCTCCCAGATACACTTGTCTTTACCAATCAGCCCCATTCTTCCCCCCTCTCCCAGAGTGCCAGTGCCCGGCCCATTTCCACCAGTCAAAACCCAGTGCAAACCACTGCTCTTCATGAACTTATGGCTGATCACCCAACAGGAAGCAATGTTTCTTCTGTGAAATTCAGAGTCACTGGTCAAACATCTTCTGTCATCACTGAACAAAGAATGCACCATAAGAGGCTCCATGTCCTAACTATTGAAGGAGACCATGACCTGTGAAGAGCAGGAGCTCTGTGGTTGTGTTAATGTCCCCCTCGTACCAAGCACAGAGAAGGGGCTTTGTAATGAATGAATGAACCAATGAGTAAATGGATGAACAAAAGTAAGAAAAACTGGACCCCCATGTTTCATCTCCTCAGCTGGAGACACAATAAACCTCTTAACAAAAGAAAGCTCTTGCCTCAATGACAATTTGTTTTTATTTTAACTTCTCAGTATACATTGTAGTTGATTTTCATGACCCTTTACCCATTTCTCTTTCCCCCCTCTCTCACTCCCCTCCCCCCACACACATATCTGTTCACTTGTCTTAACAAGTTCAAGGAATTATTGTGTCTTCTTCCCCCACCACCCTTTATTTGTTTGTGTTTATTTATTTATTTTTAGCTCCCACAAATAAGTGAGAACATGTGGTATTTCTCTTTCTGTGCCTGACTTGTTTCACTTAATATAATTTTCTCTAAGTCCATCCATGTTGTTGCAAAGATAGTATTTTATTCTTTTTTATAGCAGAGTACACAATATTTTATACACAATATTCCATTGTGTAGATAAACCACAGTTTCCTTATCCACTCATCTGATGATGGACATTTGGTCTGGTTCCAGCTCTTGGCTATTATAAATAGAGCTGCAATAAACATTGGAGAACAGGTATACCTTCGACTTGAAGATTTCCATTCCTCAGGGTATATTCCAGGTGCCGCTCAGACAATATAATGATGGACCAGAGACAAGACCATCAAAAATGTGAGGCACATTTCATTGATGCTAAGCACAACTAACGTTATTCTGATCTTTCCCTTCCTTTTCAATAATGAAGTAAATCCCAGTCTCAGCAAATAGCAATTCTCTACTTTTAAAGTGCACTTGGATTTTACTAATTTACTCTGCTTATGCATAATTCAAAGGGTGATTTTATTTCAGTACTTTATTTGTGCCTTCTAGTTATTATTCCTTCTGGAAATGGACCTTCACATATATTAGTCTAAAGCTCTACTGAAGGGTGTGTGTGTGTGTGTGTGTGTGTGTGTGTGTGTGTGTGTGTGTGTGTTCATGCACATTAACCTCATTTTCTTAAGCCTGAAAAATAGAAGAATCAGTTTGGGCAATTGCTTCATTGTGGTGTTCAATCTGTATGACAATATGACCTCTAGTGAGAAGTGAGGATGAGGGATGAAATGTTGAAATACCAGTACATAGGCTTATGGTTTCTCAGAAAAGATCTTGTTTGAGCCAAAAGTCCCTAATTGCAGAGGAAATAGCCTGATTCAAACATTTAACAGGCACTTTCCCTTGGATACCAGGAACTATATTCCCCAGTGCCCGAATAAGCATGATTTTTTTTTTAAAAGAAAGAAAAATCCATTTTACCCCAGCACTGTGATGCAGGACTTCCTGCTGGTGGGGGTGGGGGAGGGAGGGGGGCTGCAACAAAAATCTCACTGACTTAGGAGATGAGCAGTGAAACCCCCTGAGGGGGGGCAGGCCAGGAAGAGAGTTGCCCCCACCCTGTCTCAGCTTCTCAGGCAGCCTTCTATCAAGTTTGGGGTAATTATTGTGCTACCAGGGCTTCCTGCACCTCTGTGGGAGTAGAGATAACCCATAAGGAGCTTAGATAAAACTTGATTTTTAAAATAGCATTTAATTGCATGCCCAGGGCATCAGGAAGGGTTCATACACAGAAGGGAAGAGTCAGAGAAGAGGGTAGGACCCTCTATCAGGTGGCAGGGCTCCTCCTGGAGAGCCTGCAAACCCACCAGGAGACCCGACAAGAGCACTCCCGGTGCCCCCCAGCCACCCCTATGCTTTGGCCCACATCTCTGGCTTTCCAAAGCACAGTGCAGACCTGCCCTTGATGGACATCGGGAAGTCACAGTTCTTGGTGGCAAACAACAGGAACCAGTGAAGGCTGAAAAGAGCTTTAATAAGAACCTGTGAGAAAGACTGGAAACCAGGCTCAGAGAGTGTGCAGGAACAAAGGGAGGTTGGATGGGGAGCACGCAGCCAGACCATGGTCCCAGAGCCATCTGGTTGCGACGCTGCCGTGGGATGCGGGATGCTGTGTTCTCCATGCTCACCTCTACTACCGAGGCCACCTCAGAAAGTCTGACTGTGGGAGAGCAGAATATGCCTCCCCCAAATGTGAAGGATTCGAGCTAAAGACAACTAAGAAGCGGCAGATACAGGAAAACTTTCTGCACTCCTATCTGCCTAAAAACTGAACATAATCTGTAAGGGTGTCTCTCCTCCCCTCTCTACCAGGAAGGACAGAAGTTAATCACAGGAGACAAGTGTAGATTCAGATCAGCTGGAGACAGCACCAGAGGCATCTGTGTAACAGACTTACTAAACAGCCCTTTCTACCAAAAGTTTACCTTCCACAACTGCCCTCCTCTGGAAGCCTGCAACTGTTTTCCTTCATCTTGTCACTTCTCTAAAGTGTATTGTTCTTTGCTGAGGATGTTATATAGACCAGAGTTTTAAGCCACTGCTTTGAGTTACCTTTCACTGAGGTTTCTCCCATGTGATGTAATAAACCTACTTATTTTTCTCCTGTTAATCTGTCTACTGTCCATTTATTCATAGACTCAAATTATCAGACCTTCAGAGAGTAGAGAGAAAATTCTCTTCTCCCCAACATGACTCTGTCCATGTCTTTGTGTCTGTGGCTCTGCTTCAGCAAGGCTGGGCACATGCCCACATCCTGGTTGCCACGAGCCTCTATAACAGGTGACTAGGCTCTATGCTTCACCTAATTTGGGCTGTCTCCTAATAGAAAGGATATATGGATACCAGGAAACCAAAACTACAATCTCAGGGACCACTGTGCAAGGGCCAGGAGCCTTAAGTCTAAGGTCTTGTGCCAGTCTGAAGCCAGAAATCCTTGACTCCATGACACAGTTACTCAGTCCAAACCTCCTCCCAGGGGAGGCTGACCCAGGGTTTGTGTTTCTCAGTGGTGACCTCTGGCTAGGCCATGGCAACATAGACTGAAGGGGGTTTGCCGACCATCTCATCCAACAGCCTGGATGAGGAAACTGAGGCCTCCTGAGATCAAGTCCTTACCTCCCTCCAAGCCTCTGACTCCTGAAAGGCAGAGGAAGAATTCACTGGGTCTTGGTGGGAGTGTGTGCCTTGGGCTTTAACTTGCATGGTCATTGGCTATGAATCAGTCTGAACTAGAGTGCATTAAAACATAACTGTTTTGCTTTCCTTAAAATAGAAAACCAATTTCTCTCCTAACATTTCCATCTACATTCTCTTTGCTGAGATTTTTCGTGGCTTCTGCTGGGAAAAGTGTCTGCCTGTTATACTCCTGAAGACTTTGCCATAACTGCCTGGCGTGAACTGACTGATGCTAGCATAAATACAGAGCCCTCTGTGGCTCATTCTGAAAAAATAAAAAATCTGGTATAATCCCAAGGATTTGTTAGGAGTAAGTGCTCAAGAAGGTAGGAGTAAGACAAAATGACATGTTCATTTACAAATCCTTTGAACTCTTTAAAACCCAGCCTTTCCTCCTGATCATGTCTGTCCTTGTTTTTTTAATCACTTCAAGAAACATAAACTAGCTTCATTTCATTAGTGCTTAAAATGTCATTAAGATTAGGGCATTCAGCGGTGAATGGCTGTATTTGTGTTGCTTGAAGTGGAGCATCTATTTTAATTGTAATTAATGCTCTCAAACTAGTTAACTAATACCTTTAAATATTAGTGGGTGGGCAGGGGGAGACACAAAGCTGTTAAAATGGGCTCATCAAACATAGATATGCTATCTTTCATGGCTTTCAAGACTGACTTTTTCACATTTAACATCTTTCAATCACTGACAGCACTTTTTCTTTGTTAGTAATACGTAGAATAATGATGTATTTTACAATAGATGGCATCTCAGATTCAATAAAACACTGTATTGCAAGGCATTTGTTCATATGAATTATTGGATGATTTGTGGTTTGGGGAAGAAGATAAACTGTAGCCATTTCCTTATTTTAGCATTTCCTTATATTTAACATTTGTGGGAAATAAGATTATTCATAGTATCTACAACATAATGAAAATCCCGAGATTTTGCTTTCCTTTGCTTCATTTCGCAGTGGCCCATTTTACATTTAGCTTTCGGTAAGTCCAGGTGCTCAAAGGTTTCCATGATCTCAACATGTTTTACTCTGTTAGAGAAATAGACTGATTTAGTGACCATGTCTTCATCAAAGGTGACCTTATTAATCAGAGAAAAGTAAAACATGGAAGTTAACCTAGTTATAGAAGAACATGCAAAAAAACAAGGCCCTAACATCTGCTATAGAATAGGTAGGCTCAGTGGGGTTGTTTTTAAGTTCTTTCTTTCTTCAAAAAACGCTCTGATACATTTTAATGTAACACTTAACACTTAACTTATTTAATGTTTAATTTACATTTAACACTCTGATACAATTTAAGACATCAGCACTAGTGATGATGATCTGCCTTATTATGAGCACTTCCTGTGACTAGCAGGTCTAAGTCTCCCAAGGTGACAAAAATCAGCCCGAGAATCCAAAAGATGATACTAAGTTGTTTTCAGCTTGTGCATTGTAGCTGAAGCATCATAATTTACAGCTTGTTCAGGGATGAGCAACAAACGGTTAATGGTTTTGCTAAGAGGCTCCATGGGAAGCTTTAAAGGGTGGTTTCAGAGTCTGATAGAAATGGCTGGGGGCAAGGGGGTGGGAGGGCGGAGAGGCTGAAATTACTTTATATAACATGATTTAGCACATAATTATAATTTATGTTTATTGAGCAATTTCTGCTACCAACATTTCACCCGCCCATGTTTTATTTCCTGTAAACTTTCTAACAAATGAACCCCTTCTATGCAAGAGAAAGTTAAGCAGCAGAGTGGGAAGTGGCTTCTCACGATCACCACTGCGCAGGCAAGCCAAGGCTCACCCAGTCTAGCTCCAAAGCCACCCAGACTCTCGGCGGGGACCTGAGGCTAGTGTTGTGTGGACACAGCTCTTTGAAGGCTTCTGATGGGGACTTGGTTCTTGAACAAGTGGACTGTGAGTCTGAAAGGGCAGTTCCCCAGGCTGTGTCAGAGAAGGCTGGAATTGTACCACGCTGCCAGTTCTCACGAGCATCTCCACCAACAGGGCCAATGTCCTGGGTCACCCCATCCAAACCTGACAGTGGGGCTGGCAGGTGCTACCTGGGGCCAGGAGGAAGTCCCGCTGTGTGTGGTGAGCGCAGGCGGGTGAACACTGAGACAGCATTTGAGGGTGAAGGGTCGGCTTTAGGGCAGGGGCCGATGCTGCCAGCAGGTCGTGTGCCTGTGGCCCCCCCTTCTCACGAGGGTACGCTCCCACCTCCACCTCACCCCTCACTCCCTGAGGTGAAGGGAAAATTCTCTCCTTTTTTTTACTTAGTCTGAACCTTGGGAACTGGAGGCCTGAACTTAAGCTCCACAGTGCCCTCTGGGTTTGTCCTTAAGAGGCCTTCTGGCACTCATGCCGACAGGCACTTCTTGGGGATCTCATGGCCCAGCAAGGGAGCATGCAGTGGGCAAAAGGCAGACTCAGTGGGACCCTTCCTGCAAAGTCAGGACAGAGTGAGAGTGTCCAGGGTGGGCCTCAAGCCCAGGGGTTTTCTGAATGCCAGCCGGTTTCATTCTGTAGGTATGTCTTGCTTAAACATAATTTGGTGTGTACCAAGAACCTTTACAATTCAGCGTAGATGTAATTTTTTAAAATTATTTTTATTGTGAAAGTGGTATGTGCTCATTGCAAAGAATTTGTACAAAGAAGAAAAAAATTAAAATTACACATATTTTTTTCTCCAGAGAAAACTTGTGCTAACTTTTTGACATATTTCTTTCCAGCAGCCCACCCATTTAGTGGCATGTAACAAGTAAACACTGGATTCTTGTTTCTTACTGAACTGTGACCATTAGCTGGATCTATGGAAGGTCAGGGGCCTTACATTTTAATTCTAAATGCAATTTTTTTGCTAGAATATGCTATAATATAATAGCTACCTGGTATGTTGCCTTTTCATTTTGATAGTACCAATTTAAATGTAACATGTAGGTGATATGCAACATCCTGAAACTATGAAGAAAATAACCCTATAGATCTTATTTTTCTGAGTAAACAGATTCAGACCACATTTTTGTTCAGTCCTGAAAAAAAGAGAAAAACAGAGACATGAGATTCAAATGTGGATTAGTAAAGTGAGCTTTTAATAAGGGCCACCACTTCAGGGAGAATAGGGTATGTCCTGCACACCGAGCACTTCTGGTTTGGTAAATAAATCCTTCACCTATGTGTTCAATTTTCTTTCTACTCCCAAGGAGCCTAGATGTGATTACTCAACTAAAAATCAAGTCTGATGAGGACTTCGAATCAAGAGATTATTCTCTTTGCTTTTTTATCGATTTGTAGTCTTTTTATATAAACTCTGACTCTACGTCTCTGTTAAACATCAAATATGAGGAAAATGGAGTTAGTATTGTCAGGCCCCCTCGCCTCATATCCGGCTGGGTATGATTCAGCACATCTGTTGTAAATAAGTTGTGTAAGAGTAGTGTTCCTGCACATGTGTGCCCAGACACTCCTTGGCTTGTTGCCACTATTGTGTACTTTTGGTATAAAATGACAATGGCTCTGGGTGGTGGGGGTGGGTGGAAGATGGTGGAGGTTGGTGGTGCAGAGCCAGGAGAGGAAGTGTTCTGGGCCATGGCCCCCAAGTGCATGGGCTTTACAGGGCCCCCCACCCCTGGGGGGGGACATGAGGGGGCCACTACTGTTGCTGTGAGCTATTGCTGCCAGGGACCCCAGTGTGCCCCAGAAGGCCACCACTGCTGCTGCTGAGGAAGCTGAGGACTGAGCTTGTGTTGGAACGAACCTGTCAACTCTGCCAATGGCTCCTGAGATCTTTTCCTAATGACTTAGCTCACGACCTGCATATGAGGGGTCTGTGACCCAGCTGGCATGTGAGGGGTCTGTGACCCAGTCTGTACAACAGGCTTGAAGGGCCTGTGATCCTCCCTGACATCAGGGTTAAAGGAAAGATTCAGGTAGAAAAGACTTAGACTTGAAAAGATGCATGAATGTGTTAGCAGGAATTGGAATCACTGACTGGGAATGCTCTGGGTACAGCTGACTCTATTCTTGACATAACAAAAGTTGGTAAAAGGCCTTGGAGCAAAAATAAAATCTTAATCATGCAGATGAAATACTTAAAAAGTGATAGAAAAAGATTAAACTTTTTCTAAGAAGGGATTTGGGAACCTAGAAGAAAATGTCAAACTCCCAACAATGCTATAATAGCTACATGACTGTGTTTCCTTTAAAAATCTTAAGCACATTACAGGCATAGTTTGCTTCTTTTCATGACACCTGAAGGGTGCAGATTACAGTCTGCCTGCTCCCCTCTGTCCATTAAACTGCCCTGTCTCATTCCATGTGGTTCTGGAGGGACTGCCAATTCTAATTCCTCTTTACCCCTTGCCTAGGGAGTGGGTACGTGACCCAGTCTGTTCAATCTTTGTGCTTTATGGCCATGTCTAAGGCCTTTGGTTCAAAGCATGAGCATGTGACCAAGTAAAGCCAATAAAAGGGTCTTCAAAGGATTGGACTTCTGGATGCTGGGAGAGAATACATCTCTGTTTCCATTTCTGGGCTCATGAGCTCAAAGGTCCACGTGAGCCTGGAGAATCTTGGGGCCATTTTGTATATGTATGGAGAAAACAAGTGAGAACAAAGCAGAGTGAGGCAGAAGGAAGCAAGCAGAAAATGGGAAGGAACAGAAGGGAAAAAAAAAAACAGGATGAGGCCACGATGACATAGTTTGAACACCTGGGTCCAATTACGCCAGCACTAGCCTAGCTTGGCTTTGTAGTTACGTGAGTCAATAAATGCTCTTTTGTGCTTAAACTAATTTAATGTAGGTTTCTATCACTTGGAGACAAAGACCTAGAAAGTCTTTTGACTCCTCTTTCATAAATATTGAGAAACTAAATCAAGGTGTTGGCCAAGATTAGACAGTGAGGCAAGGGGAGGTCCAGATTCTCCAGCATGTGCCAATGGACTGACCTGTATGCTGAAAGTGACCGTAGAGTTACAGGGCTGGAGATTCCCTGACCACACCCCACACATGGGATCTAGCTCGCTTGATCTTCAAACAGCATCAGCCCTAGGCAAAGCATTGTGATTTCTGGACTCCAAAAGAACCCCAGATTCCCAAAATATTTTCCTTTCAAGCCTACAATTGTGCTTTAATTATTCTCTTTAGTTTATTTTTTTCTCATTAAGGAAAAAATATGGAATTTATTTTTAGGATTATCTCAAAGATCTGAAGGACAGAAGGTATAACAGTGCCTCACAAATATCTAGATAGTGAAAGATGCAAAAGATTACTCAGAGCCCATGTATTCAGAGCAATGAGAAGCCCGAAGGGACTGCACCAGGGAAAACTCCTTCAACAGAGGAGAGCCCAGGCACAGCCCCGAGTCAGGTTCTGCTTCAGTTTTTATTGTAAAGACAAGAAAGTTACAGAAGAAACACAAGTGGTTAATCAATCATAGTGCAAACATAAACAAAGTGGCTATGTGACAATCTTCATTAAAGCAGGTGTAACTTAAAATAGTTCAAGCAGTTTACCATCAAAAGCAGTCATAAAACTATGCTATGTGACATACAAAAAGAAACAATGAGATAATCACCATAGCAGTGCTTAGCTCCCCAAGAAACTCAAAGAAACAGCTTAGGGCAAGATGTGGAACATCCCCCAACCACTAACTAGCAGAATATCCTTGAAGATTTTACCTCACATACTTTCCCATCATTTAGGTTTATCTGCACTAAGGGCAACTGCCCCCAGAGCAATCACTTTTTGCTGTGCTTCAATTCTCTTATCTACATCAAAGGCTTTAGTACTGTGAGAGTTTTCTGGTCTTTCTTAATCTTAGCAATTCTATATGTTTTCCTAAAGGGTTGGGCTTTGGCCCCCTAAGCCAGGCTCTGGCCTTCTAAACTACAGGACTTTGGTCCTTCTACATTACAGGACTTTGGTTCTTCTACGCTACAGGACTTTGGTCCTTCTACACTACAGGACTTTGGTCCTTCTACACTACAGGACTTTGGTTCTTCTACACTATAGGCTAAACTAAGGACTTTGGTCCTCTACACTACAGGACTTTGGTCCTTCTATGCTGTAGGCTTTGGCCCTGTGAAATACACGTGTTTTATTTCTATCTCATTAATGCCAATATCCTCCACAGATAGGAGTTGGAAAATTAGAAATCTTACTCTCTGTGGTCTTTTGGGGGACACATGGTTCCTTAACTTTTGCTTTTATCTGATCTTCTTCCTCTTCTCAGCTTTTGGGTCTTTCCATCTTCAGTACCCAAGCCCTCCCCAGAACCAGAGTTACCCAACTTCCCAATTTGAGCATCTAAACAGAAACCACTTCGGTTCATGTAGACCAGTTGTGCTCAGACTATTTGGCCTCAGGGCCCCTCTATTCTCTCAAAAATTATTGAGAAACCCAAAGACCTTTTGTTTACATGGGTTATTTTTATCAATATTTACTATATTCAAAATCAAACCTGAGGAAACTTTTAAAGATCTATTTATTAATTTGTGTAATAATAATGATAAACCAAATACATGTTAACAAATATTTTTATGAAAACTGTATTTTCCTAAGCTTTGTTTTAAATCATTGCAAATATCTTTAATATCCAACCTACTAGAAGATGGCTGGGATTTCTGTTTCCAAACAAAATGAGATTACAGAAACTGGATTTACTCTCCTGCTTGAAACAAGTAAGAAACTGGACAAAACATGTAAAATAATAGTTCTTAAGACATTAGGCAGCGAAGGACAGTGTGATCACTGAGAGAGAGAAAACATGCAAGATGAACCCTACAATCACCCAAGCTTATTGTCTTGAGTTTCTAGACAGCAGTGCCAGGAAAGGAACCCAGTAAAACTCTGTGGTCTCCCTGAGTTGAAGAGATAAAGCTAGGATTGTGGGCAAGCCAAATTGGATAGAGGACACAGGGCAGAGTACCAAAAAAAGGAGAGAACTGAACAGAGAGAGAATTCCCAAGATCTCAGAAAGCATCCCTCAAGTATTCAGCTGAGAATTTATCATTGAATGCCTGTTAAAATAAATAAATCAATAAATAAACCTACCCAAAGTTAATAAAAGAATCACCAGAAAAGATTAGAAAGCGGACAGAAGGTTGAAAATAGTGTGTATTCCCACCAACCAGAGTGAAAGGGACCCTAGGCAGAAAAACAGCCATCTCTGGAGTAACTAAGACCAAGCAGAAAATTTCAGTCAGCCATTAACTTGGGAACTGATAATCATCGATTACTTAAGATTAGCAGAGGAATGGAGAGACTTAACCATATGGCTGAAACTGCTCGGAGATGAAATCACACCCCCTTATGTTCATTTACTTCAGAGGTTGCACACCTACAATTAAGGACTGAAACTAAGTTTTCTTGTTTTTCTTACCTCCCTAATCAGCTGCAGCAAGCTAGCTGATTATAAACTCTCCCCCTTACTTAAAGGAACATTGCATCCACATCAATTCGAGGTGCGAGTCAGGTATTTTTATGTTCCAATGATGCTTGACTGAGGTTATTGTCTTCGAGTTCTCCCTAGGACATAAGGACTCCAATCCTGAGATAACATCTAGGGCTTGAAGCTGACCAGTGCACCGACTGCAGGCTTTCTGATGCTGAAGCACCCTGTCCATCGTGGGACCTGTCATCTCACTCAGACCGTCTGCTGATCCCAGCCTCCCCCTTCTTCTTGCAGAACAAAGACCTTTACCTCGTCTTTCTGCCTCTTCCTCTTAACAAACCCCAGAACAGGTATTGGAAGGCGGGATGATTTTAGCCTGGTCATCCCCCAGATACTGGTCATTTGAATAAACTTTCCAACCCTTGCACCAACTTTTGGACGTTCGAGTCATTTGTTTAGTGCAAGAGGGCAAGCTGAGCCTAGTCTGCCGGTAACGATAGTAGAAACCTCGTAATTCATGGAGCAGCAGGTAGAGTATTCAAAAGAGTGTGTCTCAGTTATGAGGAAAAATTAACCTAAAACTAACCCTAAACATTGCCCTGGTCCTGCTTTTCAAAGTTTAAAAAGCAAGACCTGAAAGAATCAAACTATTTTCAAGTAACTTAATCACTTCCCAGAACAAAGCTCAAAGATATTCATAGGAATACAAAAACATCCAGCACCCAACAAGATAAAATTCACAATATCTGGCATACAATAAATACCAGGCATACAAAAAAGCAGAAAAATATAACCTAAAAGAGGAGAAAAAAAAATCAATCAATTGAAACTGAACCAGAAATAACACTGATAGTAGGATTAGTATGAAAGAACATTAAAATGGTTATTCTAACTATATTCCACACATCTGAGGAACAAGATAAAAGTTTGAACAGGCTAAGTCCAGGTATAAATTTGTAAATAAGACCCAACTTGAAATCCTAGAGAGGAAAACTACAATGTCTAAGACTAGCAATACACTGGGGATTAACAGCAGGTTATACATTGAAGAAGAAAAGATTAGTAAACCCGAAGATACCACAACCGAAACCGTACAAAGTGAAACGCACTGAGGTAAAATGCTAGGAAAAAAGTGAACAGAGCATCAATGAGGTGTGGTAAAGCTTTGAGCAGCCTGCATTTAGAGTCCCTGAAGTAGATAAGGGAACGAAAAAAATTTTTAAAGAAATAATGGCCAAGATTTTAATAAAACCAAATTTGATAAAAACTATAAATCCATACATCCAAGAATCTCAATGAGTCCCAAGTATAGGAAACACGAAGAAAACTACACCACCCCACTCATAATCAGATTGCTTAAAACCATTATGAAGAGAAAATCTTAAAAGTAGAAAAAAACCACATTATACATAGAAGAACAAAAGTAAGGATGACAGTGGGTTTTTTTTGTCATAAACAGTACAAGGAAGAAGACAAATGGAATGGGGAAAAAGTCTCTGCCAACCTACATGTTTTATTGCATGAAAATGTCTTTCAAAAACAAAGGCAAAATAAAGATTTTTCAGACATAAAAAAGGTGAAAGAATTCATCACCTACAAATCCGCATTAAAAGAAATGTTAAAGAAAATCCTTTAAGCAAAAGGTAAAGAACAGGGCTAACTGGTTAGCTCGGTTGGGTAGAGCATGGTGCTGATATCATCAAAATCCAGGGTTTGACCCCTGGACTGGCCAGCTGCCAAAAACAAAAACAGAAAAAAAAAAAAAAATGATGAACAATACATAGAAATCCAGGTCTACACAAGAGTATAAAGCAGACCAGGACTGGTAATTATGTCAATAAACATAAAGATTTTCTTTTTATTATTTAAATATATTTTTTAAATAACCAATGTTTTACAGTAAAAACAATTACAAAGCATTGTGGAATTTATAACATGTAGAAGCAATATGTATGATAATAGCACAAAAGCTCAGAGGGAAAAAACAGAAATATATTATCGTAAAGTTTTTATACTATATGTGAAGTGGTATAACATCAATTGAAAGTATACTATGATAAGTTTAAGATGCATAATATAAAACCTAAAGCAATCACTAAAACAAAACAAAATAAAAAATAGCTATAGCTAATAAGCCAACAAAAATGATAAAAGGGAATTATTTTTTTTTAAAAAACTTAATTGAAGAGCAGGCAGAAAAAGATAAAAGGGAACGAATAACTGACAGGACAAATACGAAACAAATACCAACATTGTTTTAAACCCAAACACATCAATAATCTCACTTTAAATCCAGCCATATTAATAACCATATTTTATATAAATGGTCTAAACATCCCAATTAGGTTTTATTATTTATTTTTATTTTTTTTGGCAGCTGGCCAGTATAGGGATTGAACCTGGGACTTTGGTGTTACCAGCACCACACTCTAACCAACTGAGCTAATCGGCCAGCTCTTAAACATCCCAATTAAAAGGTAGAGATTGGGAGACTAGATAAAAAAGCAAGACCAGGTAGGAGTTTCAAGATGGCGGCGGCTGCGGCGGCTGGCGCGGAGTAGCTGAGGTGGAAAAGGTGGCCACTGGGCCTCAGGCAGCCGGGAAACTTGTGGACCTTCCTCTGGCCATCTCTTAAGGGAGGACTGCTGCTGCTGACCGGTCGTGGGGGCTCAACGCCACTTTGCCCCCGGCAGGAGAGGCTGCCTCATTTACAGGCAACAGCTTTGAAGTGTGGAGCAGGAAAAGAACTGATTCTTAGCTGCAAAAGCGAGTCTTGAAACAGGGAACACGGCGCCAGGGCTGCTGTGGATGCAGCCAGGATCCCGGAGGCTGGGGCCGCACTGAAGGCGGCCAGCTGCCCTATTCAGGATTCGAGGTTTCAGGCCGGCATTAAAGAAGATTCCTGGGAGCGCCCGAGCAGCGCCGCGACTGAACAGCCCGAGGCGGCAGCGCCGAGAACACGGAAGGCAACAAACCAGAGACAGAGCGAGCGCCCGACCTGGCACAGCACTGTGAGTGATCCCTGGCACAGCTCTGTTCGGGGGGTGGATGCCCACGCGGCTCCCGCCTGCACCACCAGACCACTCACTGCCCCAGTGCTGCCTCCATTTTCCCAGGTGCGGGCAGCTCCGCCCTGCTCGGCCATCACTGAGCCCATTTGCTTGGCCTGGCGCGGGGCTTTCCGGACCCTGCGGGCCAGCCTCCTCTCCCACTCCCTCCGCGGTTCTCTGGCGGGGCTGGGGGTGTGGGGCGTCCCGACCAGTGTTGGGAGGGCTAGGAAGTACGGGCGGGCCGACTGTCACTCCACCACACCCTGGACTCCGGCCCCGGTAAACTTCCTGTTACTGGGAGGCAGATACCATCTCTGCGACCACCAGTTTGGAAAAAAGCCTAACGAATTTCTGGTTGGGAATAGTGTGGTAGGAGAGTTCCCAGGTCCGCTTGAACCTGCCGGAGAGCAGGCTGCAGGCGGGCACTAGACTCGGTTTATACCAGGGGGATACAAAGGTGAACAAGACCCGAGAAAGATCTACACAGTGCTACAAAGGCACCCAGAGAGACCGGTCGTCTGTGCCTAGCAGAAACCTGGTAGACTTCCTGGGCGAGGCGGTGCCGAGCAGGGTCTTGAAGGCCCAGCTGATAGACGAGGGGTGCAGAAGACACATCCCAGCCCAGCACAGTGTGCACAGAGGGGGGAGACGTGCGGCCAGGGAGGCGGAGACTCGACAGAAACCACACACCCGGTGGGGTCGCCACTGCACGATCCAACAGCCTGGGCCAGAGCACACGGAACGGGGAGAAGTCCTGTACAGAAAGTGAAAGCTCAACAGAGATCACACACCCTGTGGTACGTGATCCACCAGCCCAGCAGAGTACAAGCTGACCAGAAAGGTGGATCCCCGGAGAAGCCCAAGACCCGAGGCAACCACACACACAAGACACTAGAGGCCAACTGAGCAGTCACGGCGGGAGCCATACCAAATTGGCAACCACAGCAACATCCTAGTTAGTCATTAGTCTCAAACCGGTGGACTGTGAAACCCCCTGCCACAATGAATAAACACCAAAAAAAAGACACCAGAAATACAAAAAATCAAGAAAGTACACCACCAAAAGTTAATAAATCTCAAACTCTAGATCCTATAGAACAAGAAGCCCTTGAAATAACTGACAAGGAATTTCGAGTGATAATTCTAAGGAAACTGAA
The DNA here is from genome assembly GCF_027409185.1 of Cynocephalus volans. NCBI lineage: Eukaryota > Metazoa > Chordata > Mammalia > Dermoptera > Cynocephalidae > Cynocephalus > Cynocephalus volans. The sequence continues at coordinate 52,356,843 of NC_084465.1, read as the reverse complement.
TGAGATACAAGAAAACTCAGCTAGACATCATGATGAAATGAGGAAAAGTATACAGGATCTGAAAGAGGAAATATACAAGGAAATAAATGTCCTGAAAAAACATGTAGCAGAACTTGCTGAACTGAAGAAGTTATTCAGCGAAATAAAAAACACAACGGAGAGTTTAACCAGCAGGCTTGTCGAAGTTGAAGAGAGAACCTCTGAACTTGAAGATGGGCTGTTTGAAATAACACAAGCAGACAAAAAGAAAGAAAAAAGAATCAAGGACATGGAAGAAAATCTGAGAGAGATATCAGACAACCTCAAGCGCTCAAATATCCGAGTCATGGGTATTCCAGAAGGGGAGGAAAATGGAGATTCCATTGAAAACATATTCAAGAAAATAGTGGCAGAAAACTTCCCAGGTATAGGAAAAATCACAGATCTTCAGATCCAGGAAGCTCAACGATCTCCAAACGTATTCAACCCAAAAAGGCCTTCTCCAAGACATGTCATAGTCAAATTGGCAAAACTCAGAGACAAAGAGAGAATCTTAAAAGCTGCAAGAGAGAAGCGTCAAATCACCTATAAGGGAGCCCCAATCAGGTTAACATCAGACTTTTCATCACAAACCCTAAAAGCTAGAAAGGAATGGGATGATATTTTCAAAATACTAAAAGACAAAGATTGCCAGCCAAGAATACTCTACCCTGCAAGGCTATCCTTCCGAAATGAGGGGCAAATAGTATATTTCTCAGACAAACAAAAACTGCGGGAGTTCACTACCACAAGACCACCCTTACAAGAAATCCTCAAGGGAGTACTGGGTTTGGTTCCTGAAAAATAACTACCACTGCCATAAAAACCTAAGAAAAATCTAAACCCGCTAGTACAATAAAAATGGCATTCATGAAGAGAAAACAAGCTAACAAAAACACTATCTACAACCTAAGGAACCAACAAACAAAGAAACCAAACAGTAAATCAGAAGGCAAGGAACAAAAGACACCTAAGACAACCAAACAACTAATAAAATGCTAGGAATAAATCAACACCTTTCAATAACAACTCTTAATGTTAAAGGCTTAAATTCCCCAATTAAAAGACACAGACTGGCTGACTGGATCAAAAAGCAGGACCCAACTATATGCTGCCTACAAGAGACCCACCTCACCCATAAAGATTCACACAGACTAAGAGTGAAAGGATGGAAAAAGATTTACCATGCAAACAGAAAAGAAAAACGAGCTGGAGTGGCTATTCTTATATCTGACAAAATAGACTTTAAACTAAAAACCATAAAAAGAGACAAAGAGGGACACTACTTAATGATAAAAGGACTGATCCATCAAGAAGACATAACAATCATAAATATGTACGCACCCAATGTTGGAGCAGCCAGATTTATAAAACAAACTCTATTAGACCTAAAGAAGGAAATAGACACTAATACCATAATAGCAGGGGACCTGAACACTCCACTGTCAATATTAGACAGATCATCTAAGCAAAGAATCAGTAGAGAAACACAAGATCTAAACAAGACTCTAGACCAATTGGAATTGGCAGATATCTACAGAACATTCCACCCAACAACCTCAGAATATTCATTCTTCTCATCAGCACATGGATCATTCTCCAGGATAGATCACATATTAGGTCACAAAACAAGTCTCAATAAATTCAAAAAAATTGGAATTATCCCATGTATCTTCTCAGACCACAATGGATTAAAACTAGAAATTAATAACAAACAAACTCTGGAAACTATACAAACACATGGAAATTAAACAGCATTCTACTTAATGACATATGGGTCCAAGAAGAAATCAAGCAGGAAATCAAAAAGTTTATTGAAACTAATGAAAACAATGATACATCATACCAAAACCTGTGGGATACTGCAAAAGCAGTATTGAGGGGAAAATTTATTGCATTAAATGCTCACTTCAGAAGAATGGAAAGATGGCAAGTGAACAACCTAACACTTCACCTTAAAGAACTAGAAAAACAAGAACAATCCAATCCTAAAGTTAGCAGACGGAAAGAAATCATTAAGATCAGAGCAGAACTGAATGAAATTGAAAACCAAAAAACAATTCAAAAGATCAACGAATCAAAAAGTTGGTTTTTTGAAAAGATAAATAAAATTGACAAACCATTAGCATGGCTAACAAAAAAAAGAAGAGAGAAGACTCAAATAACAAAAATTAGAAATGAAAAAGGCGATATTACAACTGATTCATCTGAAATACAAGGAATCATTCGAGACTACTATAAACAACTATACGCCAACAAATTTGAAAATCTGGAGGAAATGGATAAATTTCTGGACACACACAAGCTCCCAAAACTGAACCGTGAAGACGTAGAAAACTTGAACAGACCAATAACAATAAAGGAGATTGAAGCTGTTATCAGAAGGCTCCCAACAAAGAAAAGCCCAGGACCAGATGGATTCACAGCAGAATTTTACCAAACATTCAAACAGGAATTGACACCCATTCTTTACAAACTATTCCAAAAGATTGAAACGGACGCAAATCTCCCAAACTCATTCTATGAAGCAAACATCATCCTGATACCAAAACCAGGTAAAGATATAACCAAAAAAGAAAACTACAGGCCGATATCCTTGATGAATATAGATACAAAAATCCTCACTAAAATACTAGCAAACAGAATACAGCAACACATACGAAAAATTATTCATCACGATCAAGTGGGATTCATCCCAGGGATGCAAGGTTGGTTCAACATACGCAAATCAATAAATGTGATACACCATATTAATAAACTCAAACACAAGGACCATATGATCATCTCTATAGATGCTGAAAAAGCATTTGATAAAGTTCAGCACTCATTCATGACAAAGACCCTCTATAAGTTAGGTATAGAGGGAAAGTATCTCAACATAATTAAAGCCATATATGCCAAACCCACTGCCAATATCATCCTGAATGGGGAAAAGCTGAAAGCTTTTCCTTTAAGAACAGGCACTAGACAAGGATGCCCACTCTCACCACTCCTATTCAACATAGTGTTGGAAGTACTAGCCAGAGCAATCAGAGAAGAGAAGGAAATAAAGGGCATCCAGATTGGAAAAGATGAAGTCAAACTGTCCCTGTTTGCAGATGACATGATCCTATATATCGAACAGCCTAAAACCTCTACAAAAAAACTGTTGGAATTGATAAATGATTTCAGCACAGTAGCAGGATACAAAATCAACACACAAAAATCAGTAGCATTTCTTTTCTCCAATAGTGAACATGCAGAAGGAGAAATCAAGAAAGCCTGCCCATTTACAATAGCCACCAAAAAAATAAAATACTTAGGAATTGAGTTAACCAAGGAGGTGAAAAATATCTATAATGAGAACTACAAACCACTGCTGAGAGAAATTAGAGAGGATACAAGAAGATGGAAAGATATTCCATGCTCTTGGATTGGAAGAATCAACATAGTGAAAATGTCCATACTACCCAAAGTGATATACAAATTCAATGCAATCCCCATCAAAATTCCAAAGACATTTTTCTCAGAAATGGAAAAAACTATTCAGACATTTATATGGAACAATAAAAGACCACGAATAGCCAAAGCAATGCTCAGCAAAAAAAATAAAGCTGGAGGCATAACACTACCTGACTTTAAGCTATACTACAAAGCTATAATAACCAAAACAGTATGGTACTGGCATAAAAACAGACACACTGACCAATGGAATAGAATAGAGAATCCAGAAATCAACCCACACACTTACTGCCATCTGATCTTTGACAAAGGCACCAAGCCTATTCACTGGGGAAGGGACTGCCTCTTCAGCAAGTGGTGCTGGGATAACTGGATATCAATATGCAGGAGAATGAAACTAGATCCATACCTCTCACCGTATACTAAAATCAACTCAAAATGGATTAAGGATTTAAATATACACCCTGAGACAATAAAACTTCTTAAAGAAAACATAGGAGAAACACTTCAGGAAATAGGACTGGGCACAGACTTCATGAATACGACCCCAAAAGCACGGGCAACCAAAGGAAAAATAAACAAATGGGATTATATCAAACTAAAAAGCTTCTGCACAGCAAAAGAAACAATTAAAAGAGTTAAAAGACAACCAACAGAGTGGGAGAAAATATTTGCAAAATATACATCTGACAATGGATTAATATCCAGAATATATAAGGAACTCAAACAACTTTACAAGAAGAAAACAAGCAACCCAATTAAAAAATGGGCAAAAGAGCTAAGTAGGCATTTCTCTAAGGAAGATATACAAATGGCCAACAGACATATGAAAAAATGCTCAACATCACTCAGCATCCGGGAAATGCAAATCAAAACCACATTGAGATACCATCTAACCCCAGTTAGGATGGCTAAAATCCAAAAGACTATGAACGATAAATGCTGGCGAGGCTGCGGAGAAAAAGGAACTCTCATACATTGTTGGTGGGACTGCAAAATGGTGCAGCCTCTATGGAAAATGGTATGGAGGTTCCTAAAACAATTGCAAATAGATCTACCATACGACCCAGCCATCCCACTGCTGGGAATATACCCAGAGGAATGGAAATCATCAAGTCGAAGGTATACCTGTTCCCCAATGTTCATCGCAGCACTCTTTACAATAGCCAAGAGTTGGAACCAGCCCAAATGCCCATCATCAGATGAGTGGATACGGAAAATGTGGTACATCTACACAATGGAATACTACTCAGCTATAAAAACGAATGAAATACTGCCATTTGCAACCACATGGATGGAACTTGAGAGAATTATATTAAGTGAAACAAGTCAGGCACAGAAAGAGAAATACCACATGTTCTCACTTATTGGAGGGAGCTAAAAATTAATATATAAATTCACACACACACATACACACATACACACACAAACGGGGGGGGGGAGAAGATATAACAACCACAATTATTTGAAGTTGATACAACAAGCAAACAGAAAGGACATTGTTGGGGGGGAGGGGGGGAGGGAGAAGGGAGGGAGGTTTTGGTGATGGGGAGCAATAATCAGCTACAATGTATATCGACAAAATAAAATTAAAAAAAAAAAAAAAAAAAAAAAGCAAGACCAAACTTAATCTTGGCTACAAAAAAACTCGCTTTACATATGTAGACACAAGCTGGCTAAAAGTAAAAGGATAGAAAAACATATGCCATGCTAAGACTAATCGAGGAAAAGCTGCAGTAGCTACATTAACATTAGACAAGTAGATTTCAGAGCAGAGAATATTACCAGGAATAAAGAGGGTCGTTTCATAATGATAAAGGGATTGACTCATTAAGTGTTCATGGCAATACTAAACGTGCAAGCACCTAAGAAGGACCTCAAAATAGATGAAGCAAACACTGATAGAACTGAAGAGAGGAGCAGATAAATCCCCAATTATAGCTGGAGATTTTAACACCCTTCCTCACTAACTGTTCGGAAAAGTAGACAGTATGTTGAAAACTTGAACAACCTATCAATCAACTTGATGTGATTGACATTTATTGCATACTTCACCAAATGACAGCAGACTACACTTTCTTTTCAAGTGTACTTGGATCATTTACCAATAAAAATCTTCCCACAAACAATCAAAGCCCAGATGGCTCCGCTGAGGAATTTTGCCAAACATCTAAGAAAGAAATAATACAATTCTACACAAGTCTCCTCCAGAAAAAGAAAGTGAAGAGGAGAGAAAACTCCCCAACTCATTTTATGAGACCAGCATGCCAAAACCAGACAAGACATAATGAGAAAAGAAAAGTACAATCCAATACAAGGGCACTTCAAAAAATTTGTGGGAAAATGGAATTAAAAGATAATACAAGTCTTTCCATGAGCTTTTTGAAGTATCTTCATATCTCTCATGAACATAGATACAAAAAATCTTGACAAAATATTAGCAAATTGAATCCATCAATATAAACAAAAAGATAATATATCATGACCAAGTGAAGGTTAGACCAAGAATACAAGGTATGTTTTAGCATTCAAAATTCAAACAATGTAATTCACTATATTAATGAACTAAAAAAAAAAAAAATTATCCACATGATCATTTCAATAAATGCAGAAAAAAAATTTGGTAAAATCTAACTCAGCAAACTAGAAATAGATGGGAAATTCTTCATCCTAAAAGATTTCCACTAAAATCTCCATTAAAAACTTACAGCTAATATCAGACAGAATGCTTTCCCCCTAATGTCAGAAACAAGGAAAGAACATTGTTCTCACCACTTCTACTTGATACTGCACTGGAGGTTCTAGCCAGTGCATTAAGGAAAGGAAAAGAAACAAAAATGATACAGATTGGAAAGGAAGAAGTAAAACTGTCTTTACTCATAAATAAATGATTGATTTGTAGAAAATCCAATAGAATCAACAACAACAAAAGCTTTTATAATTACTAAGTGTGTTTAGCCAGGATGCACAGTACAAGACCAACAAATAAAAATCAATGATATTCATATATCGCTAGCGCAACAAACCACTGAAACTTGGAAATTAAAATTCTGAAATACCACTTAACAATAGCATTCAGAAATGAAATACTTATGGATAAATCTGACAAAAAATGTACAATACCAGTATACTGAAAAGTACAAAATATTGCTGAGAGAAATTAGAGACCAAAGTAAATGAAAGGTATACTATGTTTGTGGATTGAATGACTCAAAATTGTACAGATGTCAATTCTCCTCAAATTGATCTATAAATTCAAAATCCCAGCACGGTTTTTTATAGAAATTTACAATCTGAATTTTAAATTTATGTGGAAATGCAAAGGACTTAGCCAACAACTGTGAAAAAGAACAAATTTGGAGGACTTTCACTACCTGAGTTCAAGACCTATTATAAAGCTATAGTAATCAATACAGTGTGACATACAAGATAAACAAATAGAGCAATGAAACAGAACAGACAGTCTAGAAATTGACCCACACATATATGGACAATTTATTTTTTACAAAGGTGCAAAGGCAATTTGGTGAAAAAGGTTTAGTGTTTTCAACAGTGGTGCTAGAATATAATAGTCTTATTTTAAAAATGAACTTTGATCAATACCTCACACTATGTACAAAAAATAACTCAAAATGCACCCTAGACCTAAATGTAAAACTTAAGACTAAAACTTCTGGAAGAAAACGTAGGAGGAAAATCTTTGTGACTGTTGTAGATTGATTGAATTGTGTCCCCCAAATTTCATATACTGGAAGCTTAATCCCTATTGTAACTGTTGAAGGTGGGAAATCCTATTATGGTAATTGAAAGGTCGGGCCTTGAGGAGGTGATTAGATTATAGAAGCATGCCATAGTGAATGGATTGAAAATGGTGGTCGTGGGCATGGTTTGGAGGGCTTTAAAAAGAGAGTGAATGAGGAGTTCAGTCTCTCTCTGCTCTTTTTGCTTCCACCATTTTCTTGATGTGATATCCTGCTGTCACTGAAGTCACCACCAAGAAAGCCCTCACCAGATGTGTTCCCTAAGCTTTGGACTTCCTAGCCTCTGAAACTATAAGAAATAAATTTTGTTTTCTTTATAAATCACACAGTTCCAGGTATCCTGTTATAAGCAATAGAAACAAACTAAAACAGTGATCTTAGGTTAGAATAAGATTTCTTAGAACACTAAAAGTACAATGTAAAAAAGACCAAACAGACTATTGGAATTTCATTAAAATAAAAAACTTCTCTTAAAAAAAAAAAAAACTGATAAGAGAATAAAAACAAGCCACAGACTGGGAGAAAATATTTGCAAATCATATATCTGATAACAGACTTGTATCCAGAATACATATTTTTAAAAAGTGTCAAAACACAACAATAAGAAACAAGAAGCCCAATTTTTTAAATGGGCAAAAGATTCAAACAGGTTCTTCACCAAAGCAGATGTCTGAATGCTGAATAAGCACAAGAAAAGATGCTCAAATTTTAAAAAGACAGATGATACTAAGCATGGGTGAGGACATAGAGAAGAAAGTGGGATCTTCATACATTGCTGGTGGGAATGTAAAATGGTGTAACCACTTTGTAAAGTAGTTTGGCAGTTTCACGAAATGATGAACACAGAGTTACCATATGATTCAGTCTTTCTCCTCCTAAATGTATACCCAACAGAAATTAAAACATGTCCACACAAAAACTTGTATACAAACATGAGTTTTCATATCAGAAGTATGCAAAAAATCTAAAATGTGGAAACTACTTAAATGTCCATCAACTGATGAACAGATAAACAAAATTTGGTATATCATCTACATATGGAATATGATTTTGCAACCACAAAGAATGTAGTACTGATACATGCTACAACATGGATGAACCTTGGAAACATTGTAAGTGAAAGCAGCTGCTCACACAAAAGACCGCATATTCTATGACACATTTATGTGAAGTGCCCAGAACAGGCAAATTCATAGAAACATAAAGTAGATTCGTGGCTGCCTGGGGCTGAGGTGGGGTGTGAGGGAGAAGGAATGGAGAATGACTGGACTGCTAATGGGCACAGGATTTATTTGGGGGGGTGTTAAAAATGTTCTAAGATTAGATTGCGGTGATGTTTGCATGATTCTGAATATACTAAAAATCATTGAACTATATCCTTTAAGTGGATGAATTTTATGATATGTAACATATATCTCAATAAAGCTGTAAGAAACTAGGAAAGAAAACATCCTCAACATCATTAGTCATTAGAGAAATAAAAATTAAGGAAGTGAGAATTAAAGCCAAAAGGAGGTACCTCTACACACCTATTAGCATGTCTAAAATTAAGGAAATGGGCCATACCAAGTATTGTTGAGAATGTGGAGCAACTGGAGCTCCCATCAACTGCTGGTGGGAATATGAAATGGTACAACATCTCATAGCTGTTCCTTAAAAATTAAACATACGCTTACCATATAACCCAGCCATTATATTCCTAAGTATTTCCCAAGGGAAATGAAAGCTTATGTCTATACAAAAATTTATACATGAATGTTCATAGCAGCTTTATTTGTAACAGCCCAAAACAGAAACTCGAATGTTCATCAACAGGTGAATGGATAAAGAATGTGTGGCGTATAATAGAATAGCATGCACCAATAAAACCAGACTACTGACACCTGCTACAAGATGGATGGCTATCAAAATAATTAAGCTAAATGAAAAAAGCCTGACAAAAAATGAATACACCTTAATTTATGTAAACCTCTAGAAAGTGTAAACTAATTTACAATGACAGAAAGCAGATTAGTGGTTGTCTGGGGGTGGGGGGATGTCCCGAGGTACAAGAGTGAGTGAATACAAGGGAGGGTGAGGAAGTTTATGCAGACAATAGACACGTGTGTTACATTGATTGTGCGGAGGTTTCACTGTGTACTTACCAAATTGTACTCACCAAATTGTACTCTTTAAATATATGCAGTTTACTGAATGTTAATTATACTTCAATAAAGATGTTAGAAGAAAAAGAAGATAGTTATATTCTCATATGTGTTTCTTCATTCAATTTGTTTTGATATGTTGTTTGGTTAAAGCACATGAAGAAAATCCAGCCTCATACAGATATGTTGTTGGAAAAGAGAAATATTTTATTAGCCTTTTCTGAAAATTGTGGATATTCTTCTTTGATACTTCACCGAAACTTGACAAATGGTAGTTTCTTAGAGATTAAGCCATAGAGGGGGATCTGAAACCATACTATATACTTTTGATCTTCTTATGTTCAAGTCCATTGTCTTATATTACACTTAGATGGATCTTTTACCCATTCATGATTTGAACCTTGCAGGCCCCTGAAACAGTCTTGGGAAATCACACTTTGACAATCGCTGATTTAGATTATTCAATTCTTTTTTAAAGTTCTCCCTTTTACAGGTTAAATTATCAACTGAGACATAGGCAACTCTCATAGCTGAGCTCAGGCCCTAAAGAGTCAGACCAATAAGTGAGGACAGCAGGCCTCATGGTGACAGGAAGCCTAGATGTGGCGGAGAGTTTGGATTAGTTTCATTTCTGCAAGTTGGGAAAATAGAATAATTTAATTGGGCCCCCCTTGCCTTAGGGCCAGTCGGGGGTGGTTCAATAAGCAAGTTGTGTGTGGGTGGACTTAGTGCGCCTGCACAGCGCCACCACCTTGGGTGACCACTGCCTCGGCGGCCACCACGCAAGCCCCCATGTTTTCGAACCTGCAGCTTCCAAGGACCTCTTTGTTGGTTACCTAGCTCAGAGGCCTGCATGTGAGGGGTCTGGGGACCCAGCCTGGCGTATGAAGGGTTTGTGACCCAGTCTGGACAACGGGCTTGAGGGGTCTGGGAGCTCCAGAGCCAGCCCTAGCTGGACATTGGCGCAGTGAGCAGGATTCTAACATTAGCCCTAGCGCCACACTGCACCAAACACTACTCTTTCCTCATTAAACACCCTCTGAAAACAAAGTTCCTGAAAGACTTGCTGGAACCATGTACCACAGATGAGCACTCAGGGGAACGGAGGAGTTAAATGTTACCGACCACTGAGCTGACATATTCTGTCTGAAGATATCTATCTTTAAGTCCCTGAGGCAGGAACAGTATTATGTGTCCTGTCAGCGTGTAACAAAGATCAACAGGGTCTCTGTGTCTAAATGCCAAAATAAAATAGAAAATACTGCTGTTATTGAGGGCACAAAACTTTAAGTTGTCCACACAGCATGTACGTTTGTCCCAGCTTTCTCAATCATCGTACTATTGACAATGTCTCTATCACTTGCCTAAACAATATTTTTGATAATGTAGACCAATGTTTTAATACTAACAATCCTGGCTCATCAAGAACTTGGAGAGTTAAAAAAATCTTCTCAGATAAATTGACTCAGAATCTCTGGGGGAGGGGAAAAGGTATCAGTATGTTTTAAAAAATATTCCAGGTCATTCTAACAGGCAGCCAGGGTATCATGAAGACATCACATTGTAAGGAAACCTTTTGGTCTCCCTCTGTCACCCTGCCTTTATCCTCCCCTCAGTGAGTATCTACATTCAAACACTCACATGTTTTGGAGCATATAAAAATGGTAAGACATAGACTTTGTTTTGAAGAGCATCTTACAACTCAGCTACATAGATGTTAGATATCATTAGAAAGGCAGAGTTAGGCTAGTTTAAATTATATGCCTACCTAGCATTTTAATAAGATGTTTAAAGAGGACAGAAAAAAGTAAATTGGAAATGGAAGGTCAAACTAAACAACAGAGAGCCAAGTGCAGAGATGCTGTCACTACCTGGCAGGGTAGCAGTCAGTCTAGTAGGGATCGGAGCACAGAGGGAGAAAAGAATGGAAGTCAGTCAAGGATCCCATCTTCCAGGGCTGGGGTTCATTATTTAGAACAAGACATTCCTGCAGAGAATAAGAAAGAATTGCCACCAAGAACTATATTTTAGATATGGGTAGAAATCAGTAGGAGAAGGAAGTTCTGTTCCCAGAGTTTTGAAGGACCTGTTAATGAGATGCAGCTGATTAACGCCATAGTCAGATGGTGAAATGACTGAATTAAGACAGAATGATTTCAAGAAATTAGGAAAACCTGAAACTGAAGAGGGTCACATCTGATCACGAAGGCTCTGTTTACAAGTGTGAATGCTTAATCCCGCCAGCCCAAAATAAATGAAAGCTCACTTGGGAACAGTGAAAAAGCCTAATTTGCTAAAGTGATGGACCACAGAAAGAAACCAAAGTGTTCTAAATTATCTGTCCCTCAAAAAATAGGTTCCCTCAAATTAGGACAACTGATGAAAACAGACTTCTGCTAGAATAATAAAGCAGCTAAATTCCTCCACAAGAAAACCTTTTAATTTTCTTTTAGAAACTAGATGCTTTAAGTATTTACATTAGGAAGTCACAATCAGTCTACTTCCTGAGAATAAAAGAATTCTTAATTCTACTGCTTATTAGCAGTAGAGAAAGAAAATTTGAAGAAAAATAAATCTCAGAATGTTAAAGCTGAATGAGAATATATCAAGTAATTCTAGTTCTTTCTCATCTTTATTCAGATAGAGGATAAATGGTCTTCCAGGTCAACCCAGGGAATCTTTCTGAAAGCAAAGATACAAACCTGGGTTTCTGGGATTTAAAGCAGAAACTTGCTTCTATGCCATACCTCACAGCATATGCAATTGAGATGAAAAGTATGCCATTGTAGAAAATATGGTTTTCAGGATCACCCCGAGTGACAAAAGCATGTGTAGAATCATAATGTTGAGTAGGACCAATGAATCAATTAAGCCAGTTCTTCTTTCCAAGCAGGTGAACTACAAAACTGCCTAAGGCACCTCTAGGGCTGGAGAATCCACAACTTCTTTTAACATTCTGTGTTGAGTAAGTGCCCGATGGCTTTTTGTGTGGGTGACTAGCCAAAACCTCACAATACAAGTCAAATCACTGTCTGTTGCTTGTAAATTCTGGGGATGATGAAGAACAGGGTCTGAGCTATAAGCTGTCACATGCTTAAAGAAAAATGCATGTTATCCATTTTTTAAAATTTTCATATTGAGTAATCCAAGTGCTTTCTCCCAAAGCCTTATTTCTCAGCCCTTTAACAATTTAGATTTCTTTCTTCAGAGCTTTAGTTCCTCTAGTTCATTTTCTAGTTGGAAAATCTTTAATTTACTGAGATCGCTTTGAATTCTTGCCTGTTGTCCAAATGGGATGCTAATAAAAATACTAACAGTTAATAGTTATTGTGAGATTACTATGTGCCAGACACTGAACTAAGCACTTTCTCTAAGTGGCAGGATAGCTTAGGATATTCACTCCCCGAAGAGTCTCAAAAGAATGAGCAATGCCTTTCCCTTCCCTATTCTAAGAAAATAGTTGCGCAATCCTGTTTTGAGCCTGATTCCCTCCCCTCCGGGGGTATTATTGCCTTTGGAGTCTCTAGGCTTGAAACAGAAGTTGTCAAGGCCCAGAAAGCAATTCCTCAGCCAGGCTTTGAGTCTGATGAATGGAAAACAGGTAGTGGAGACTGAGAAGTAGGAGTTTTCCAGCAGAAGGGCTAGTCCCCAAGATGGTTTGCAGATATGCCCAATACAGCATCACTGTGGGGGGGGTGTCGGACTAGGGCTCAGAGACCCTTCAAACCCATTGTGCAGACTGGGTCGCAAACCCCTCACATGTCGGTCCATGAGCCAGGAAATAGGAAAAAGATCCTGGGGGCCATGGGTAAAAATTAATAGCTTTATTCAGACACAAGCTCAGGTAGCTGGCAGCAAATGCCCTAGTGGTCTTCCAAGGCATCCCGAGGGCGAGGGGCACTGTGGATCAGAGCTACTCATCCGTTATACTTAAGCTGATAACCCAGGAACACCTGGGTGGAGTCAGACAGCCCAGGAACACCTGGGTGCCCATGCGCATCCACAAACAATAGCCAGGGAACACCTGGGCGCACGTGCATATTTACATCAAATGCTCGACAAGATTCTGAACATCTGAAGAACCCTGACCATTTATCTTCACTTTCCCTATGGGTGTACAGCACTTGTGCCCAACAGGCACAGGGGCAGTGGGCTGGGCAGCAGAAAGCAAAGGATGGAGGTGCAGGTGCCACCAGAGAACAAGGACTAGGCTGCTTCCATATTTTCCAGGCATTAGCTGAATCCCCTTGGTTTTTGTATTAGTCTTGGGAGATAGCGCTTCTCCCAACATTACATATTGAATTCTTCATACTCTTGTGTAGGTGCTCAAAGTCAGATTTGTTTTGATTTAGGAAAAATAAATCGAAGTTTTGTTGCACAGGAGCGTTGTGGAGAAAGTCCATGCCTGTTACACAGACATTCTGTAATTTCATACTCACAAGAAACACATGAGGCTCCAGCATTAGCTGCTGTCAATCTCACTTTACAGATCAGAGTTAGGGTGGTTAAGTAACTTGCCTAAGGTCATACACATGCTGCAAGACAATCCCAGCTCTGCCTGATTCTAGAACCCATCTATGATCTCTACCATAATTCAGGATGACTTGGGCTATCCTGTAAATTTTTTTAAATGATGTCATCTTGCAAATAATTATAAATTAACTTCATCATCCAAACGTGTAGGAAAAAACTGAGGTCAATTTAATTATACATACCTTTGGATAAAAATTTGTACCATGTCAAAAAAATTACATAAAAATTCTAGCACAGTAAATGGAATCCTTAACATATACTAAGTTTTAAGTTAAAAAAAAAAAATCAGTTCTCAGTCTGGAGCTATTTACTAGTAAATAATGTGACCCTTCAGCATTGGTGAAGCAACTAAAAGACATGCCAGGCACTGTACCAGGCCATCATTTTTGAGGATAAAATTCAAATTCCTTGGCTCTACAAAGTTGTCTCCCAAAATTACCCCCATACATCATTTTCTCCAGCTATACTAAACTGTTTGCACGTAATACTTTTGCTGAGAACTCCATTACAGCATATACCCTCTACAAACTGTAATTTGTTTGCAAGACTTTATCACCCGCTAGCCCCTAACTTAAATGAAAGGAGAAATTATATTTTAATTTCTATATCCTTAGCACTTAGCTCAGTGCCTAGTACATAATATTCAAAAACTATTCGTAGAATAGATGAAAGAAAACCTGAATAAGCCTGGAATTTTCAAAGTATTTTGTCTGTTTCCCATATTTCCTAGGCTGACCTCTTACCCTAACATCTTTCCCCGAACAGTAGAATTCATGTTATGAGCATCTTTCAGCACGACTAACCTGACCCAGCAATTCTAGCCAACAGCAAGAGGAAGGATATAAATAGAAGGCAGAATAACTGCCAACTCAAAGTCTGCATTTTCGAGCAAAAACAAGTAAATGCCTTTGCAAACACTGGGTATATATCTTAAAGGATGCAAACTGGTCATATAGCTTTTGGCAATAAGTCTGTTTTGCCTTAAAGCATACCTCTTAGTATCAAGGTTGGGAAAACTGGAAATTCCCATACATAAATAATTGATCAAAACTTGTAGGAGAATTTGACTGACTAAAATAAAAATACAGCCCCCAGAGTCCGGAAAACCCATCAAGGAGATTAAATAACTACAGAAAGTCAATTATTAAATTTAGCAGGAAGAGTTGGATTTAGTTTTAAAAACAAACAAAAAAATAAGCCACAAAGTTTATTTCAGATATTTGAATACACGGAATTGAATAACATCATAAAAAGGAAGGAATAAGCAAAACACTTGGTGCTGAGATGGGTGACTATTTTGTGGCTGTAGGAGGACTAAATATGTTGGAAGTGTAGCGTCAATAGTCAAATACTGCACTTAAATAGATATGTGTCAAAAGACATAGAGGGAGAGCCAATTAGAGAAGAAAAATGGCTGAAGATTGAACAGCCATTTGTGTAAGGTTTTTTCAGGTGAGAGTCATCGTTTGGTTACCTCAGGTGACAAGGGTTTATGGTGAGGATAAATGGAGACATGACTCAGGACACTATAGCCCAAGACCAGCTGGGATGATGATCTGGCAGCACTGCCTAAGCATCACTCAGTTCCTCTGCCTCTGCCAGTTCTGGGCAGTTTCTGTTACTTTCTTCTCCCTTCTCCACTGTCACTACCACCTCTCTCCTTCACAGCCCTGCTTAATTCATAGCTTCTTCTGGGTCCTGCTTTTCTAGCAATTCTACCTGTTGACACGGTGTTCTAAACTCAAATTTGCAAGTCACTCTCAGAGATAGAGTGCCTCTACTGGGCAAGGCTCTCACGCCAGCTGGTCCCATAGGCCACTCGCAGTCCCTCAAAATGGTTGGCTGCTTCAGGGCTGGGCACCTATCACTGACCCATTCAGCTACAGCCAAGAGAGGAAAAGAGGCCCAGTCCAACCAAGCCTGATGAGCACGCAGAAACAACCTCCTGCTTTGTTCATATGAAGGCTGAGGCCAAGGTAAGTCCTCACAGTGTACCTAGCATACAATGGTTCCATCCAACCTACAGACCACACGTAGTTCTCTCGTATTCTAGGTTCAGATACCTCTCAAGGAAATCAAAATGACTTATAACATAAAATCAGGAAGGAAAAAAATTAAAGATGATGGTGAGGGAAACTGAGGAGGAATCATAAAGGTGGGCAGGGACAAAATCCTGAGCTCTGAGGGACAGTTGGCCTCAGAGAGCAACATCTCTTCCACAGAGCTGAAGGCAGAAGATGGTAGAATTCATGCTTAGTGATCTCTCTTTTCAGTAAAGTCAGAGAGAAAAAAAATGCCCATAGTTACAGGATGAAAGAGGTGAAGGGTTTGATGATGCTAAAGGAGGTTTGGAAGAGCCAATTTAGGGAACATATAAATGGACGTGAAACTGATTTTTAAAAATTGCAAAATATAGAACTCAGAGAAGTTTCTGTAATATCTTGATAAGCATGATTTGTAGAAAGTCAGGTCAGGGGGGCTGCCAGTTAGCTCAGTTGGTTAGAGCATGGTGCTGATAACACCAAGGTCTGGGGTTCCATCCCTGTACCAGGCAGCTGCCCAGAAAAAGTCGAGTTACTCTCTGGCAGCTCAAATAATGAACAGTGAGCAGACAACTTAAGGTTGAGAGTTGAGAGCAGGCAGAAAAAAAGACTCTAGGGTGTCATTAGTGAGAGTATCCACATATAAATGAAACAGAGATCTAATAATGAAGAGATATGAATGGAATACGCATCTGAGAATTTAGCAAATTTGCTCGTAATTGGATATTCAGTAATAGACAGGCTTACATAAGAACGAGAACTTCCCTCCCACATGTTAGCGTGCCTGCTTAGAAAGAAAAGGAATTAAATGTTGACTTCTTATAAAAGAATTCTTCATGTATGATAATTGATATGAAGCACGATTCTTAACTATGTCTCATATTTGGTGGGGATGAATGTGATATCTTTTGTAATATGGTTTAGCTTGGAAATTTTTGTTAATTATCCTAGGTCATCACTTGTTTTTCTTATTAAAAAATCTTTCTGCACAACCAATACGTCAGTTCCTGTGCAAGGTGCTTTACATATGCTATCTCATTAATCCTCCTAATAGCCCTGTAAAATAGGTATTACTGTCAGTAATTTACAGTTGAGAAAACCAAAGCTCACAGAGGTTAAGTAATTTGCTTGACAGTAAAAGATGTCTGAAGCCAAAGCATTATGTTCTTTCCAATAGAGCGCACTGCAGAGAATTGAACAGGGAGACGTCAAGATGAATTCTGACTTTTTCCTATTGCCAAGGTTTATTGGTTTATATATGACCTCTCTACAAATATGTGCAGACAATTTACCAATATCTTTGTTCTCCCCAGGATATTTTCCTATGATTAAGTATTTTGATCAGTTAAGAGGTGCCAGATGCTTATATAAAGATACTATCACAGAATAGACCTGCATAGGAAATAAGGAGAGCTTGGGTTCTATCATTAACTAGTTGTACAACCTTGGGCAAGCTTCCAAATCTCTTTTGTGGCCTGCTATTTTATCTGGTAAAATAAGGACTTTAAACTAGGTGGTGTCCAAAGTCCTATTCAACTCAAGCCATTCATTCATTCATAACATTCATTCAGTAAATATATTGAGATTCTTCTATGTGGGAATACAGTGGTGGATACAGTTAAGATCTCATGGAATTTAGGTTCTATAAAATTCCTGATCTTAAGACAGTAATTCTCAAGGTGGTGAGGAGTGGCAGATGGGGCAGATTTTCCAAATCACTTGGGGAACACTTTTTTGAAAACATATCTATACTGCTTCTGTAAAATAATAAGAAAAATAATATATATATAGGTCTCTGCCCCCATTCCCTGGCACAGAACTCCTAAAACACTTGCACTTTCCCAAGTGATAGGGGGCTAGGAGAATCTTTTGTACTTTCCCAAGTGATAGGGGTGCTAGGAGAATCTTTTGTTCTAATCTTTGGTCTTTGACCCCAGTACCTGACACAGAGCTCCTAATACCTTGGTAATTTCCTGAGTGGTGATGAAACATCTGACACAGAGCTCCTAAATCCCTTGGAATTTCCTGGGTGATAGGAGTGTCTTTTGTTCTAAAGAGGCAACTCTTGGTGGGCTGCTGGATGGGGCTAGTCACCAGAAAGACTGAGCCATGATTAGAAGTTTGGGGCTTTCAGTCTACCTCTCAACGAGGGGTGAGAGGCTGGAAATTGAATCAATAATTGATCATACCTACATGATGAAGCCTCCATAAGAATCCCTTAACTATGAGGTTTGAAGAGTGCTGTGGATTGAATTGTGTCACCCAAAGTCCATGTATTAGAAAATTAACCTCCACTTTGACAGTGTTAAGAGGGTGAGAAATCTTATGTTAACTCAAAGAGGGGCGGGAGGGGGGCTTGAAGAGGTGATTAGATTGTGGGGACCATGCCCGAGTGAATGGATTAATCCATTGATGGTTTAGTGGTGCTCATCAGCATGGTTCTGTGGGCTTTAAAGAGGAGTGAGCGCCTTAGACCGCTCGGCCACGCTACCTGGGCAACAAGTCGGGCACAGAAAGAGAAATACCACATGTTCTCACTTATTGGTGGGAGCTAAAAATTAATATATAAATTCACACGCAAAAGAGCTAAGTAGGCATTTCTCTAAGGAAGATATACAAATGGCCAACAGACATATGAAAAAATGCTCAACATCACTCAGCATCCGGGAAATGAAAATCAAAACCACATTGAGATACCATCTAACCCCAGTTAGGATGGCTAAAATCCAAAAGACTCTGAATGATAAATGCTGGCGAGGTTGCGGAGAAAAAGGAACTCTCATACATTGTTGGTGGGACTGCAAAATGGTGCATCCTCTATGGAAAATGGTATGGAGGTTCCTCAAACAATTGCAGATAGATCTACCATACGACCCAGCTATCCCACTGTTGGGAATATACCCAGAGGAATGGAAATCATCAAGTCGAAGGCATACCTGTTCCCCAATGTTCATTGCAGCACTCTTTACAATAGCCAAGAGTTGGAACCAGCCCAAATGCCCAACATCAGATGAGTGGATACGGAAAATGTGGTACATCTACACAATGGAATACTACTCTGCTATAAAAACGAATGAAATACTGCCATTTGCAACAAAATGGATGGACCTTGAGAGAATTATATTAAGTGAAACAAGTCAGGCACAGAAAGAGAAATACCACATGTTCTCACTTATTGGTGGGAGCTAAAAATTAATATATAAATTCTCACACACACACACACACACACACACACACACACACACACACACACACACACACACACACACACACACACACACACACACACACAGAAAAACAAGGGGGGGAAGAAGATATAACAACCACAATTACTTGAAGTTGATACGACAAGCAAACAGAAAGGACATTGTTGGGGGGAGGGGGGAGGGAGAAGGGAGGGAGGTTCTGGTGATGGGGAGCAATAATCAACCACAATGTATATCGACAAAATAAAAAATAAATAAATAAATAAAAAATAAAAAATAAATAAAATAAAGAGGACTGAGGACTTAGCTCTCTTTCTGCTTATGCCATCCATGTGACACCCTGCTTTGCTTTGAAGAATCACTCCTCACAAGGCTCTCACCAGTTATGTTCCCTGGACTTTGGACTTCCTAGCCTCTGAAACTGTAAGCAATAAATATTGTTTCTTTACAAATTTCACAGTTTCAGGTATTTCTGTTACAGCAACAGAAATGAACTAATACAGAGAGTTTCTGGGTTGTCACCCCAGAAAGGGTATGTTAGCTCTGCACTCCTTCCCCCATACCTTGCCCCGTGCATCTCTTCTATCATCTGTATTCTTTACAATATGCTTTATAATAAACTAGTGTTTCCTTAAGTTCTGTGAGCTGCTCTAGCAAATTAATCAAACCCAAGGAGGGGGTCAGGGGAACCCCAATTTATATCTGGTTGGTTACAACCTGGGCCTGATAACTGGAATCTGAAGTGGACATAGTCTTGCAGAACTGAGCCCTCAACCTGTGGGATCTGACTCTTATCTCTGGGTAGATAGTGTCAGAATTGATTTAAATTATAGGGCATCCAACTGGTGTCTGCTAGAGAATCTGGTGTTAGAAGTGTTATGTTGAGTGGTGTGTGAGAGTAGAAAAAACAATTTGGTTTTTCCTATCACTAACAGTCTCCTAGACTCCCCAGGCCACTCCCCTAGAAACTAAGTACTGTGGGAAGCCAGTGCTATTAAGCATTTTTTGTATCCTTTGTATAGGCTTGGCAGAAAAAAGATGGAGAAGTGGCATTCTAAATGATATAGCAAATGAAAGAGGTGCAAGTCAAATCACTCTGTTTTGAAGCCTGAAGGTAGACTCATTAAAAGATCCAATCCTAAATTTAAAGTAAGTTTGAAAGTGCATTTGAATTAATAGTCCTTGATTAATTTAAGCCCTATGAACACTTGTACCAATCAGGTAATAGATATGCCTAATCACCCTACTGTTGGTTATGATCCCTCATGTTGAATTCATGTGGCAAAATCATTTGTTTAAAAACACCAGTATCCTTCTGACATTGAGCTTTAATATCTCAGATCACAGTCAGTTTTCTGCATTCAAATGCAAATAAACAAATAAATATTAGTGATTAGTAGCATTCTGGTGACAAAGTCTGTGTATATATTATTATTTCATGTTCTGAGAATCATAACAAAATCTGAAGTGTTTGAAAGTTTAAAAAATTTATTTTCACTCCTCCCAAATCTAATAATTATAATTAAAGTTTATGCTATAGTAAATACAAGTATACATAGAAATGTATATTACTTGAAAATTAAAAAAAAAAAAACACTGCCAGTCACAGAATGTTTTATTTTAAACTTGCTGTTGAAACTTTCAAATACAACACATGTGGCAAAGAAACAATAGTTAACACACAACATCTGCCACAATTCTATCTTTGAACTGCCTTTTCTATATTTTGTAATATGTTACAATTTCTTTCAATTTCTTACATTCATGGTATTCTTAAAGGCAGCAATGCCGATTTTTCTGCTTTGAAAACAGTTCTGTTAATGTTCTGAAACTGCTTAAGATGATAACTTTTTCCTTTTAGTATTCTATTGCTGCCCACATTAGTGACATAATTCAACATATTATTAATAAGTTGTTGAGAGGTACACTGTACTTAATAAATCAACTCTCAACTCTAAGTTAAATTGAACTTCAATCTAAAACAGGCATTTCCTAAATCAGTATACTCAGCTACTTTTCTCAAAAATATTTCCATTCTGAAATAAGCTCTTTTTTTGTGTGACACAATAGCTTCATCTTTTATTCCTAACAGAACTCATGCCGTACTTTTTTTTCTCAAAATATATTTGATATATTCTGTGCAAAATGTTAAGTTCTGTATAGGTATGTACCTTATTTGAAAAAGTTTATAAAATATAATTCCTAAAAACGACCTCAACAATAGACAATATAGAAAGAAGAAACATATCAGACAAAGCCTAATTTTTCACATGAGAAACTAAGTATGTTCTTAAAGCTCCAGTAATACATTCCTTGAAAAAACTCAGAATGCACTTTGGTCATTATCAAACACATTAGAACATAGGCAAATAAAACAAAATGCTTTCTGGTGTTTTCCATAGAAAGAAAATACATTTACACAATGAGGCTGAATCAAGGCTGATCAAAAGGAATGGTAAGAGCAAAGTGATATGACATGGCTCTGTTCTCCACACATTCCTGATTTTAATTATGATTTGGGGATTAGAACTGCACCAATCAAATAAATTATTTACAATTAATTATTTTAAGTCCCTTATAACATGATTAAAATGTGGATATTCAACATGATACACTTTGCACCAAGAAAATTCTAGATTGTTTCAAATAAATTCTTTGTTTTAGAAACCAGACACCCAGTTAAAAAAAAAATCGCAAAAACATTTCATGTTTCATGTAATTCCCAAAACACTCTTGATTGTACAAATATAACAACTTAAAATCAAGGCCCAATGTAAGATACTATCATATTTGCTCTATTTACCTAACATGCCAACATGATATGTTCTCACTGGACACTTGACAAATTACTGGGGTAGAGAGGGGGGCAGTTAACCTTCCAGGTTAAAAGCATCTAAAATAGCCCTTATATAATAGGGGAGGTGAAGGGAATGCACCAGATTAAGTTTACAGAATAGAATTTGAAGCTGAAGCTGTCTTTTCTGAAAATTTGGATATAGTTTTATCACTAGCAATCAGAGGAATATTTTATTGGTTCTTAACCTTATTCTTAAGTTGTTCCTTTGAGTGTGGGATGAATAGCATACACTATAGTGTACCATGGGGAGAAAACTTTACTTGAGTAAACATAATGTACTTTAGTAATATCAATAGGCACTTCACTTGTGAGATGAGTATATACCTCACTCAAAAGGATACCATACCATGCCCTAGTACACTATATATATCCCATATAAAGATATGCATTAAAAGTAACAATTTTAAAAAGTGCACATTTTGAGCATGCACAGTTGGAGCTGTGCAAACAGCCCAGTGTTTCAAATAAATACAATTATTACTAGTTAATTTTTATCAAAATATCTTACAGTATGGTAATCATTTACAATTATTGCTCTATTACAAGTTTTGTCATCAAAGAGCACTTGTTGACCTGTAATGTAATACCATATATATTAATACTGAAGGGTGCTTAAACTGCAGCTTAATAGTCTAGATCCTGGCATTGTTCCAAAATAATTCAAGAGAAACCCTGACTGGATCTTGATTTGCTGAAGGAAATATTATTTGTGTTTAGCTGAGTCCAATGCAGTATTCCAAAGTTAAAGAAGTTTTCTACAAGTAAGGCAAGTTCATGGCATTGATGGAGAAACAGTGCTTAGCAATGGCTTCTATTTTTACAATTTGTTATTTTGTCAATTATTTATGAACAATTACCAGGATCTCAAGTATCTGGATATCAGTTTTATCACCCTTTCAACAACTAAGTACATCAATGCTTAAAAATAAAATATATAGACTAAAAGAAATGTAAAAAACAGTGAACAAGTAAAATAAATATAAGATTGCACAAGAGAGTCTGATGTAAACACTTCAATTTCCCAGCTGAGACTCCTGAAGCAAAGAATTAGTGACTGCTTTCAGGCAGCTTAGTCAGTACTCTTATTCTGGAAAAGAGGCTACATCTTCTTTTCTCCAAATTGTCATGATTTAATCTTCCACAGCTAGAGAAAAAAATAAAAGTAGTGACCATTACCATTACAGCCAGTTTTAATATCAAAACTTAAATCATATCATATAATACTACTTTTTATTTAAATTGCATTCACACGCAAGTGCAGGTTCTAATATTTTAACTCCTTTACTCTTTTATTTTGAAGAACTACTCACCTTAAACACAAAAAAAGTGAAAATCAGATTTCTCTGGCTTTCTTTTATTGGGAAGTGGCAATATATACATATTACTTATCTAACATAGTTATCCTACACCTTACTAACAGTTAGTTGTGCATATACTGGAGGATGTATACATTGCCATAAAAAGAGAAAATACAATTTTGGGCCAAAAACAGAAATAGGGCTCTGTTTTCTTTTTTATCACATAAATTAGATTCAAATTATATGAGTAAAAATAAATACTTCCACCTATCCTGCATGAGTGTCCTACTTATAATAAATACTTTTCCAAATTGGAAGTTCCATCAGTATTATAAGCCATAAGTATATATCATTCTTTGAAATTAAATGTGAAATTATTTTCATTAATTGTGTGTAATCTTATTAAAATGACTCCATTACTGTGCATGTGAAATCTCAAAAGAGTAATAGGGTATAAGAAGTGACACAAAAATGCAACAGGTACTAAGAAAAAAAATTCTTGCAAGCTCTTACCTTTAAATTAAATCCAAGCAAGTCACTAATAACACCAGAAACAGCTGACAGGATGACAACTTGGGTGATGTTATAAAGCAGCGGATTCATTGTAAGTCCATATAATCTAAAGGGACTGTCCAATTCCTAGCAGAAGAGAAAAAAACTGTTAGCCCCAGATTCAATGAGAATATTCAGTTAAACTAATTAAGGGCAATATACAATGATGATTTTTAAAAAACCCTCTTTCAAAAAAGTTACAAATTATGGATGCTTTTAGAAAGGATAAACTTGGTTAAACTCAAGATAAGTAAATTTTAATGGTAGTTTTAATTTTTTTTAAGGAGAAAGTGACTTCTTTTAAAAAAAAAACTCTGTAACTAAATTTGTAACTCCCAATTTCTGTCCCACGTGAATAACTAGTACTGGTCTAGTAGCTATAAGGAGGTTAAAGAACATTTTTTAGTATAAGACCTAGAATAGAAACTGAAAGAGGACAATATCTTTTTGCAGAATAATTAGAAATATAATTAAATAAATTTTCTGACAATACTAATATATATGTATAAACTCCCCTTCGAGTCAATTCATTTTCAAATACATGGATTAATTAATTGATTGATTGATTCAAACATGTAAAGTTCTATTATACGCCAGGCCCTGTGCTAGGCTCTGGAAAGTTAAGATTCAGTCCCTGAGCTGAAGGGCCTTACAGTTTAGTAGACATGCAAACAAATAACTCAAATATGAGAGTCCCATTACAGAGGTATGCCTAAAAAGTAGGGGGACCATAGAGGAAGGCACTCCTGAAACTGTGGGTGGGGAAAAGTAGGTATTCCTTAAGACACAACAAGAACATGGCACATTTGAATTGCTGCAGGTTGCTCATCATTGTTAAGAGGTTAAGTACAAGAGAGAAAGTACTTTAAACTTATAAAGCTGGCAACTTAAGTAAGGGTCATTCTTTAGGCAAACTGCTGACAGACTGGGGAATTTAAGCAAGAAAACAGAACATCAGGTGTGCATTTGAGAAAGATCACTGTGTCAGCAATGTGGAAGATAGATTAGAGAGCAGCAAGACCAGAAGCCGGCATACATTTGAGTTCAGTGTGTCAAAAGCTCAAGTGAGAGACAAAGGTCTAACATCAGGCCGTGTTGATAGGGAAGAGGGGATGAATCGGAAGATAT